>NW_028227265.1:109442692-109785192 GCF_978045245.1 Mus caroli | reverse complement strand
ATAGATGGGGGTGGGGGGAGATGAGTTGAGACAGGTTTTAAGAATTATCCCCAGAAGTAACAGATTCTTTCCCTGGTGTTTTGTAAACTTGAAACGTTCGTAAAAACTTCCTTTGATTTTCAATCACTTGTATTTTCTAGGTCACCAATTTTTTTAAGAGAAAATCAGACTTCTGCTGGCCTGAAGAAGAGAGGAAGACAGTGTTGCTTGGTAAGGTCAATATGTATAACCTACATATAGTCAATATGTATAATGTACACATAGCATAGCACATATAACCAGAAAGACAGATCCAGTTCATGAGTGTCTGGAGGTAGGACTACTCTAGTGGTGGGAGACTGCTGGTGCCCTTAGAGAGAGCACAGGTACTCAACTGTGAGGGTATGGAAGATCCCGTTGTCAAGGAAGCTTGACAACCTGAATATTTTGGCTTACTGGATGAGAGAAGATGGAACTTGAGAACTTGGGAGGAGGTCTGCTAGTCTAAGGTGAGATGCCTTAGCTCTCAAGTCCAATTTCTGCTCTACCCAGGAACCCAAACCCTATACCATTGTGCTAGCAGAGGGAAGACAGGCTAGAAGAAGACCCTAGAAGCATGTTGAGTGCACAGCTAAGGAATCTAGATGGAACACAGACAGGAAAGAGCATGGGAGATGTGCTAAGGAGACCAGAGCTACAGAAGCAGAGAAGTGGCAGGAGGGAGGGAACAAATGGCACCGTGTCAGGAACACAAGACTTTTGTAGGCAGAAGTCTGCCAAGTGTCAGGGGAGAGAAAGCAGCCAAGGCCCTGTAGTAGATGCCTGGTCTATAATTTTGCAAACATCCAAAAAGGAGGCAGCCCCAGTCACATGACATAAGGGACAACGTCTGAGGTAGGTACCTGGGGAGTGGAAAAGATAAGAACTGGGCAGCAACAAGGCAGAGAAGCTCGGAGAGGTTCCAGTTGATGGCCTTCCAGCCTCTTCTCTCAGCATCTCACCTCCTATGCATCCTACGTGTTCTCACAGAGGTGAAGATTACATTGCTTACCCTCTAGGCCCAGGTCTCTCTGTTACTAGTTCCCTCATGTATGCCATGGGTGATGGGAGCTAGACTAGACCACAGAGCCTCAGCAGCCTTAGGACCTGTGCACTGAAAGGGGTGGACTCTGGTGTGTGTGTGTGTGTGTATGTGTGTGTGAGTGTGTGTGTGTGCTTGTGTGTGTATGTGTGTGCTTGTGTGTAGAAGGTGACTCTTGTATGTTTGTGTGCATATTGTGTAGGTGACTCTGATATGTGTGTGCATATATGTGTGTGTAGAAGGTGACTCTTGTATGTTTGTGTGTGTATGTGTGTAGGTGACTCTGATATGTGTGTGTGTATGTAGAAGGTGAATCTTGTATGTTTGTGTGTGTGTGTGTAGGTGACTCTGATATGTGTGTGTGTAGAAGGTGACTCTTGTATGTTTGTGTGTGTATGTGTGTGCATAAGGTGACTCTTTTGTGTGTGTGTGTGTGTGTGTGTGTGTGTGTGTGTGTGTGTGTAGAATGTGACTCTGGTGTGTTTTGTGTATGTGTGTGTGCAGAAGGTGACTTGTGTGTGTGTTGTGCATATGTGCATGTGTGCATGCTCGCACTCGCAGGAGCAGAAGTCTCTCCCTTCTCAGAGGAAGGGAAGGAGTTGCCTCCCACTAATGACTATGACCTTCTGTTGGGTGTAGCCAGTGCACATTGTGCTCAGAAGCTTCAGCAGCTGAGTGTCACATGGAGACATGACTAACAATTGGATTTTGCCAGGTTACACTGAGAACAATTATATTAAAGCAAACACAATCAGCAGATGAAGCATCCCTGTAACTGCCCCTTCTGTTCCTCCTGCCCTTGCTCTCAGCTGCTCACCTCCTGTGCCATTCCAGGTCATGGAAAGCTATAGCAATACCCACTCTTTGCCTCCTCGATCCACAGCTGGTGACTGACACTGGGGGCCGAGCCTGACGTCAGGAACATGGATAAGCTCTGTGAGTTGGCACCCTTTCTGGGAGCCAGCAATTCCCAGCATGCAGGGTTCCTCAAGGATCAGAAGCCTATGTGTGACCCTTTGAACAACAGGGAGCTCAAAGGAACCAGCTAAGTTTCTCACTATAAAAATCGCCTGCAACACAGCATTTACACCCTGGAAACCCATGGCCTCGGGATGTTCCTCTGTCCACATGCTGAGACACCTCTCTTCTACATCAGGTTCTGTGTATGCCCAAACAGAGCCTTGCCTAGGGAGTGACAGCCAGGCTATGCTCCTCCCTGCTCTCTGCCTAGAGATACAAGGGCTGGACCTGGAGGAGTCATGGTTGCCTAGCAACCTGCCCACACTCCATCACAAATCTGCTACCTTAAATATCCGGCTGCCACAGAGGCTTTTTTGGAAAGTTCCGCTGAACATTTTTAGACTCAAGTCTAAGGTTGCCAAGTGAAGCGAATGCAGATGCTGGGGAGCTGCACAGGACCCTCCACCCCATAACAGCTCCTCTAGCTCTGTGCTTCATGCAGGGGCTGGGGAGCTGTGCAAGGCTTCCCTCTCTATAGACAGACAGACAGACAGACACACACACACACACACACACACACACACACACACACCAGCAAGGCTAGCGCCATGTTCCACATGGGGCAGAAAAATTTGCAGAAAAGGTTGAGGGTTCCAAAGTGCTTATGGAGGGATATCTTTACGCATCACATGAAGGCATTAGTTCAAGAGCCCGTGTGCTTAGCTGAGGGATGTTTTCAGAAATTATGATGAGCTGATTACTGCTGGACCTGGCAGACACTTGACAAACCAAGGATGTGGCCAGCCCTGCTTAGAACAGGCATCAAATACACAAATGGCTCAGGAGCCTATGCTGGCGACAGCTCTAACAGGAAAAAGAGAGTGAGGTAAGCACTCACATCAAGGGGTTCAGTCCAGGGCAGGCTGATCAGATGAAGGATGGGGGGTTATTTTAAATGACATCTGGATTATTTTGATAAGACTATTCAAAAATGAAATGAAAATACAGTAACTATTTTAATTTTATGTGTCTGGTTGCTTCCCCCTGCATGTTTGTATTTCACAACACGCATGCAACATCCATGAAGACTAGACAGGGAATTGGATTGCTCAGAACCGGAGTTAGACAGTTGTGAGTTTCCATGTGGGTTCTGTGAACCTAACCGACGTCCTCTGCAAAAAATCCGACCTCTCAATCAGGCAGTGAGAGTTCCTTTTGCTTTCTTTTGCAGAGGTGCCTGAGTCTACAAGAAGAGGAAGAGGAAGAAAGAGGACGGATGGGAAGAAAGTGCCAGGAACACTTGACAGAAATCAGAGGTACAATCCATGTGACTCCCAGGGCCTTGGATGACAGCACCACCGTTCACAGCACTAATGTTGTTCTGTTTCCAGTGTGTGCTAGGCTATGTGCACGCATGTAGGGCAATAATTCAGTAGGCAAGACCAGAAAGTTTCTCTCTCACCCACACAGTGTGGCTAAGTGAGCTGGGCCAATATGACCAGTAACAGCCAGCTGTCTGCTCTGTCATCCCAGCAGTGGTTTGTGTTCACATGAGCTCCAGAAGTCTGTGTGGCTTAGCTGTCTACACCTGTGTCCTAGGGAGCAGAATGGAGAGGGCTAAACCCTGCCCCCTATGTCTACACTACTCACAGCCATAATTTGTCCCACTTAGTAGTATACCTGTGTCAGAATCAGACTGTTCCTGCTTTAGGGCCAAGTACTCAGAAGTAGGAAGCATGAGTCTGATCCACTGGGCTGTGCCCTTGGACTTGGAAAAGCAAGCAAGCAAGCAAGCAAGCAAGCAAACAAACAAAAACAGATACTGTTATAGGCATAGGAAAATCACCAGATTTGACCTCATTACTCTAAAACATAGACTAGACTCAGTGTAAGCAGGCTCAAGTTATAAAGGGGTAATGGGTAAGATCAGAGGAGACAGAAAGCTCTTGACCCTCCTCTACTCTCAAATCAAAGTTAGATAGCAAGCAGGAGACGGTGCATCAATGTCCATGCGCAGGTGTGAGGAAGGGAACTTACACATCCTTTGCTATCGATGCCCCATCTCCTGACAGGATGAGACAGAAAACTGTGACCCCTGAAAACCAAGAGCTTTTTTGAGCAATCTTAGAGTTTTCAAGATGCTTTGTAGTCACGAAAGGCATCCAAAGGAAAGCAAGGCTTTCTTCCAATACAAGTGGACAGGAGACATGGAGCACAGCCACAGTAAAGAAATGAGCAGTCATCAATCTTACCATGTTTACCCCAGAAAGCAGGTGCTCTACCAAAGGTGAATCCCTGGACAGAAGGCCAATCACCCCAAACCCCAGAACAGGAGCGCTCTGAGTGCCATTGTAATAAAAAAAATATTTAGAATCCCAGCTTGGGGTTTCTACCTGCCTTTGACCATTTATGTTCCCAGATAAAAGACACACACACACACACACACAGCCTTCATATTTTTAAGTATGCCTCAGGCAACATAATAACAAGATAGCTGCCTACCCTTCATGCTCTTAAAATCTGTTTCCCTATCGATTACACCAAATTATTACTTACTATTTCTGTTTCATCTGGGCTACTCTTAGCTCCAATTGGCCAGCTCACATGGCCACGTTTTTTATGGTTCAACTAACCCATGATGGCTCTCCTTTCTCCTCTCCTGCACAGTCTTTTTCTACCCCATGGCAGCTCTCCATCCCTCTTTCCCCCTCTGCTCCTTCCTCTAAGCCTGTCAAAACTCAACCCCACCTATTTCTCTTCTCCCCAGCTATTGACTGTTGGCATCTTCAGGTGCCAATCACAATCAACTGCGGGCAGGATCACTCAGTGTCTTCTGTACAGACTTGGTCACCTGGGGAGCAAATAGTCTTAGGGGTCCCAAAGTAACATTAAATTACAAACAACATAGGCCAACCCACTACAAGTCATTACAGCGAGAAAGCTGTGTCCTGTCATCCCATGGACAGGTAGCAGAGTTGCTCAGCCTAGTAAAATCCTGTCCTGTCCCATCTAGCTTCAAGGTCTCCATACATGTGGAGACAAAAAGGAAACAGAGGCAGCTTCACAGGGCTGGCACTGAGAGTACAGCTGACCTTGACTAAGCTTCTCCTAGCTCAGGGTCTGAATATGCTCTCAGATTGCAGGGTAGCAGGGTTACCTTGTCCCTAAAGCATGAGTGTGTCCCTAAAGCATGGGGACTCCACTACCTCATTTGTCTCATTCACCTTCCTGTCTCTCCTCCATCCTAAGCAAGACTATGTTATCAGTACTATGTCCCCGAAGCCCCTGTACATGGCCACCCTTACACCTTAGACATGTCCTGGGCCACATTGATGCTCAACACATTTTCCTGTGTCCTATACTAAGCGAAAGGCCAAGGTCCACATGCCGATGTGTCTGCCTCTGAAGGGGATTGATTCCCTGTATCTGGGGGATTCCTGTCTTGGGAAGTACATTGTAGGAAAGACTGGAAGATCCTTACAATCAAGGGGAACACTAAGCAAGAGAAGGGACAATCTTTATGCATCACTGTGACAGCTGGGGGACCGGTGAGAGACAATACCGTGTTTTCTACCTAGGGTCCTTAGAGACTGAATGACAAACTAAATATTAAAGGGAAGCAGATTGGAAGGAATAGACTGTCAGTTGAGATTCAGGTCTTAGATGGATGAGCTAGCTATTGTCATATGGATCCCCATCACAGAAGCAAGAAGGAAGCCTGAAGCACACGGTATTTGCTGCTTCAGGGTACCTGACCCAAGCCTTGGTGGAGAAGCCACTCCTGTTCTTGGACTAGTACCTCCCAAAGGAGGAGGAGATGGGAGCTGGTTGAGCCTCAGGTGGTTAGAGCCAACACACCATCCTTCTCTCTAGATTAACTCCCAGGGCTCAGACCTTGGACCACAAGGGTGAAGCTTATGATGCAAGGTGGAGATTCTTTTAGAGGGGATGTTTTTATATGATAGAAGCAATAGGTAGAATCAAATTACTGTAGATTCCCAAAATTTGGAACTCAGTTATCATCATACATTTAAGGAAAAAAAATCAGTCCTAAGAGCAACTTCCACATTGCCCTGAGCTTGCACAAACAGATGTGGTACTGGGATGCTCATAGCTGGTGCATCTATTCCTGTCTTTGTTTGTAACTCTGATGAAAGACAGAAAAAAAAGAAACAAGCAGAAAGGGACTAAAAGAAAGAAAGCATTGCCTGCGCACAGGTATGGCTCAGGTCACTTCCTCTATCTTGTCTGGAACAGAGGAGATGCGTTTTACACAGCTAAGTCACGCTCTGATAGTGACACTTTACAGCTTATGAGTTGAGTAGGTGTCCTCCAGGTAGAACTGTGAATTTGCTTGGGACAAGCGCCAGCCCCACTGGGTTGGCTTCCTTGCTGTGTCGCCTTGCTATGTGGGGAGTTGGTAAAGGCAGTCCCTTTTGGGAGAATGGTCTCTGAACCTAATATCAACATCATTTGCCTTGCTATGAGCTTTCTATTCTGCTTGAATGACTTCCACGGTCATTTAAAAATCACCCCGTCACACTTCTCTGATGCACCCAATCTTTAAACCATGTTAATTGAGCCCAGGGTTGTTAGCATCGTGGTCTGTGTTAACAGAGCCCTGGGTTTGTTAGTAGTGGAGTCTATGAAATCAGCATTTCCCCTCCTTTCTCCTTCCTGCTTATTTCCTTCTTTCCCTTTCGAATGCTTTTAAGAAAATAAAGTTAGCTTTGAATAAGACACACATGAAAAATGAAAATGCTCAGAAATGAAATCCCTGAGAATATGTGACTGCCTGTAAAGAGAGATGAAAACAGTTTACACAAGGCCCGGCACCACGCAGAAGCATTGCTCTTTCACTAACACTGTGCCAAGAGCAGCCCTGGACCCATTCACCAAAACCTTAACAGGGAAACATCACTCAGAAATGTTGCCCCAGGTGAGCTAGCGATGCCTGCGATAAGTGCCTGCAGTGTCCCAGCCCCACAATAAGGACGACAGCTGTACACACCAGCTCTCCTAGAGCCACTCCCACACACCTGTGAACATGTGACACGGGACTTGGAGAGGTGGCTCTGTTGATAAAGTACCTGCCACAAAAGCCGAAGGAACCGTGTTCAGATCACCAAGACCAACACAGAAAGCCGGGCATGGCAGCTCGCGCTTGTTATCTCAGATTTGTGGAGGGGAGCAGAGATGTTGAGTTCCTAAAGTTCACTGGCGAGCGAGCCCAGCTGAAACCGCAAGCTCCAGATTCTGTTAAAGAGCTTGCTTCAAACATGAAGTTGGAAAGCAACCCAGTAAAAGCACTGAATGTTGTTCTAAGGCCTCCACACATACACATGTACACACACAGACATACACACACATGTATACACACGCACACACACACACATGCACATGTGTATATGCATGCACACACATTCATGCACACATGAACAGGCACACACATGCTCCCACTCCCACAAACATAGGCATGAACATGTACACATGTACACAGACATACACATGCACACATTTATACACATGCACACACACACCGCATGCACACAGACACACATGCACAGACACACATATGCTCCCACTCCCATGAACACACACATGAACATGTACACACACATGCATATGCACGTCTTTACACACATAAACACGTATGCACACATGCATGTGCATATGTCTTTACACACACACACACACACACGTACGTACGTACATATGTACATTGGAACAAACCTAAGGCTATCATGTGGTACTGGCCAGCTATTTCACTCTGAAGCACGCACAGAAAAGAAAATGGGACAGGTAAATGATGGCAGTCAGTGACACCCCTCCAGCTTCCTCAGAACGTCCCTTTGGGTACTGGTAGTAGGGACAGTTCTGTACAAAGGCAAGTTCGTGAGGGGCTTTCTATTCATGTACTCTGGGAACAATATAGAGTCCTGCTCTGGTTATGTCGACGTGTGCCAATACAGAAACTGTGTAGCTCCAAAGTCAACACAGCTACGTCGTTGGCTCCAGCGACGCCATGTCACCTAAGCAGAACCCAACCCCAGCCATCTGACTTTGTCGATCAAAAGTGGTGTTTCTGAACCATGATGATTCAGTGCCCTGCCTAGTGTCATCCCTTGGTGTCCACAGATTGGTCAGGAGTGGGAAGAATGAGAAGAAGCACGCCTGTGCTGTGGTCTTGAAATTCAGTCTTTTAAAAAGCACTCTAGCATTACAGAGGGTGAATTTTACTTCGCATTCTATAGAATGTCTTGAATGTCTAAGGAGCAGGGTCACTGTGAAACGTACTCTGTTAGGGTCGGCAAGCCTCCATGGTTTAAAGAACCTGAGAGTTCATCACTGAAGTTCTGCTTTCCAGAGTCAAGTGCAAGGTAAGAGCTGATCCATGGAAGAACACAGAGGAACCTTCTGGACAAAGACTTGAATAGGCAAAGTACAGCCTGTGCTTGTGGAGGGTCCCTTAATGACACAAGCTCGGAGGGCGAGGGGAGCAAGTTACAAGCTAGTGCATATAAGATCCCAAAGACATAAACAGATTGAAAGCCTGTTTCTCCCCGCCCTCCACCTCAGCCCTGAGAAGTTTGTACTGGCCCCTGACAAAGCTCTTTTGTAGGCAGCCACACATCCCTCTTCCTCCGGCCCTCAGCTGACTGTGTTGTACCAACTTCATCCTGACTCCCAGCTTGGCATTTTTGTAGTCATCATAAAATAATGTTTAGGGAGAAAACAAACACAGGCTTTCCCATTCTCCTAGAACCAGATAATACACTGTAATAAAAATCACCACGTGCAGTTTGCGAGAGTATTTTATTCCATTTGAATGTTTAATGGCAGGTACTTCGCTGAGGTAAAACGTTCCATTCAGTTTACAGTCTAGGTATTTAGCAAGTGAATGGTATGTTCCGGGGGAAAGTTAAAAATATATCACAATCCCCATATGTCAAAAATGGTATTTACATAATAAAAAGGCAGAAGTCCAGCTAAGTGGAAACACATTTCTAAAGATAACTTAAAATGCTAGCATCAACAATGTATGGAAATTCTTGGAACACAATGAGAGTGGTAGACCCTGAAGCACAGTGGATGACTGTCTACAACTGTTCTACAACTGTAATTCCAAGACGACAGAAAGAGCCAGAAATTAACTGCAGCATGTGCCATGCCTTGGGGACATAAGGAAATACAAATTAAAACAAGATGTAATTATTACCTCTTATTTTGAAAACCATTAAAAAGTGAACTATAATTTAACATTAAGGAGGCTATTGTAAGAAAATGACACAAATTTTTCATGGGGATATGAATTTATTTGGATATATAGGGAAATATTAGGCTTTAGATATCAAGACTAGTAACATGCTTACAATGACGGATCTATGGCTGTGCCATCCAAAGTTTATTCTAATGAAATAACTAGGGGCAAAGCAAAAGACGTGCGTGGAACAAGATTGTAGCAGGAGTGTAGATAGTGGAGCAACCACCTGAAGGACTGTTTGGGTGACAAGCCCCACACACACCAGCCTGTGGCACCGTAGCCTGGCACACCCACACCATGCCACCAGGCACACCACCCACCAGGCTGCCCTGCCACAGGCTGCAACTGAGCTCAGGAGAACTGTTCCACCCTCTCCTCATGTCCCAGAGGAAGGACAAGCCCTCTTCTGTAGAGATGCCACCAGTTCCTATACCAAGGGCCGCTCATATCTTGGAGAAGCTTTCCCGTACTACCTCCTCCCACGTCACCTCCCCAAACTGACCCCACATGACCACTCCCCTCTCCCTTCTCTTGTCTAATTCTTTTCCTACAATCCATCACTCCTCCTCAGCTCATCACAGAAGCCTCATGACTAAACCACCACTTTGGTTTGTCACTATATAACTGTGGAGCCTGCATCTATATGAAAGCATTGATATATAATTCACAGGACCTTTTCTTATTGATCTAACTTTTTCTACTTTTATTCGTAGTCTGCATTTGTAAAACACAAGTTAGGAAGGGAAAAGGTTTTGGTTTAGTTTGGTTTTCTGCAGCGACATAGTGAAACATGAAAGGCTATTCATAACATGATGTGATCCAGTCATTACCTGGGAGGGCTTAAAATGTTTTGGGAAACGGATAGATGTTAACAGGGTGTTGAGTAAAGAATATTGCATTCTAAACCAAGTATATAGCATGTCAATCGTACATGTGTGTATGTGTGTTTTATACACATGAATGCAAATGTATCAAAGCAGAAATATACAAGAATGATTGTCTCAGGAGCAATATTATATATTTTCATTCCTGTTTTAGGTCAGAAGTTCTATGATGGGAACGTGATATATAAACAATAAATTCAAAATAATGATTAAGAGCTTTCCGGTTTTTCTCACTTTCAAATCCTTTTCTGAGACGTTGGTGTCCTCAATTCCTAGTCTCAGAAATCAAGATATTCTTCAGTTTTGTCCTCCTCCCTCAGCTGTGTTGCCCATGTGGAGTAGCTTCCTGCTTGCAGATCATCCTGGGCCACCCAGGAAGGCTGCCCACATGGCCTTCAGGAAGCCACAGCAGCCAGCCCCCACCTCGTTCCAAGGCCGTGGACGATTTTCAGTGTAACAGACAAATCCTGCACAGGTTCCTGAGAGCAGAGGATCCCTGGCCCTTTGCTCCTCACAGGATGGACAGACAACCAAGTTTGGCATGGTGGTAAAGCTCCCCCAAACTAGACAAGTCACAGATATCAACGTAAGATAGGGGAACGTGCCAACTGAGCAAGGACACAAAATGCAGAAGAATTCTGTCAAGGCCAGGATGAAGATTCTTCTAGGTAAAGAGAAAGTGATGTCATGTACTGCTTGGTTTCTTAGTTAGGGTTGTACTGCTGTAAACAGACACCATGACCAAGGCAACTCTCATAAAGGACAGCATTTAATTGGGGCTGGTTTACAGGTTCAGGAGTTCAGTCTATTATCTTTAAGGTGGGAAGCACACCAGTGCCCTGGCAGACATGGTGCAGGAGGAGCTGAGAGTTCTACATCTTCTTCTGAAGGCCAGTTAGAGAAGGCTAGCTTCCATGTGGTTATGAGGAAGGTCTCATTGCCCATACCCACAGTGACACACTTCTTCCAACAAGGCCACACCTACTCCAACCAGGTCACACCTTCTGACAGTACCATTTGCTGGGCTGATCATATTCAAACCACCACACCTGGAAAGCCACACTAGCAAAGCTATGGGGAGTTTTTCAAGAAAGGTAAAATGACCCCTAACACAAGGCAGGGAATAGAAGAAGAAACGAGAAAATAGAAGAAGAAACAGGTGTGACATAAGCATGCCCAAGCTAATACAAACCTACAAAATAGTAATAGTGCTGTTCTGCTAAGATCAGAAACACGCATAAGAGCATATGCACCTAGACAGAACTCAGATGTATGCATGATGGAATGAAAACCATTTCTAGGTCTTCCTTGGCTTTTCTGTGAATTGAGAAGAATGTTGCACACAGACTAATGTCTAATAGCCAAGAATGGAAACAGAAACCCTCAGAGAAGCCCTTGAAGAGAAACACTAAAGCCCACATATTAGCCAAGAGAGAGGAAGGCAACTCCTTCTTAGCACAATAGCATGCAAAAAAAGCCATACATGATAAACAAGATGCAGAACGTCAATGGCATGCGCCTGTTAATCCCATGAGAGGAAGCAGAGGCAAGCAGATCTCTGAGTTCGAGGCCAGACTGGTTTACAGAGTGAGTTCCAGGACAGCCAGGGCTACACAGGGAAACCCTGTCTCAAAAATCCATATATATATATATATATATATATATATATATATATATATATATATAATAAAATATGAAAAATAATATGGTAGATTTAAATAACAAGATGTCAAGACTGCATTTAACAGCCACATCTTGGACCATTTCAAAACAAAGAACCAAAAACATGGGTAATGGTTAATCTTCATCGTCAAGTTGAATGGATTTAGAATCACCTAGGAGACGTACCTCTGGGTATCATCTATGAAAGTTTTAGAGTGAAGTTTAGCTGAAGAGGGGAGGCTATGGGATAGAGGTGCAGAATGAACAAGGGAGCCAGGAGAGGGATCACCAGCCTCCATCTCTTTCTGCTTTCTGACTGTGGAGACCACGCATCAGCGGCCTCAAACTCCAGGGGTGGCTGTCCCGCCTTCCCTGATAAAAACTAATACCAGAAATTATTTGTCAGATGTTCTGTTCATGACAAGGATAACCAAGCAAGTAACAAAACAGCAAAGAAAGCTGACAGGCTGAGCGCTAGAGTAGATTCTAAAGCAGCCATCCCCAGGTGACAGAGGTTATTTCACAATGATGAAAAGGAAATGTGGGGGAGGTGGGTGGGGGATAAGGGGTTTCTGAAAGGGAGACCTGGAAAGGGGAAAACATTTGAAATGTAAATAAAGAAAATATTCAATCCAAAAGGAAGGAAGGAAAGAAGGAAGGAAGAAAGGAAGGAAGGAAGGAAGGAAGGAAGGAAGGAAGGAAGGAAGGAAGGAAGGAAGGAAGGAAGGAAGGAAGGAAGGAAGGAAAGAAAGAAAGAAAGAAAGAAAGAAAGAAAGAAAGAAAGAAAGAAAGAAAGAAAGAAAGAAAGAAAGAAAGAAAGAAAGAGAAAGGAGAAAAGGAAATATACCAAGATACAATTTACGTGACTTATTCCACAACTCCAATGTATAAGATTAAAAAACCGACAAATCTGAAAGAAAAGAAATAAGATGAATGTAATGAAACATAAAACACATTATAGTGATTAGAAATTTTCAGTTAAAACAAAGACTGGAGAGCCATGACACTGAGAACAGGAGACCACTGTATTCAGGAACGTACAGAGCACTTGCTAGAGCACTCAGAACTTTAAAAAATTAATTAATTAATTAATTAATTAAAAAGATAAAGTCTTCTATTCCAGATTTACAAGTCTGATGAAAGAAAATGAATCTTTGGAAAACACAACTTAGAGGAAAACTAATGAAGAACTATCGCCAGAAGGGATCAGGGGGAAGGGACGCCCCCCAGAGCAGTTCCAACACTCGGAGAGTCAATGATGTTGAGAGGAGTGAAAGGGTCACTTTCCGCGGTCACTTTGAGGCCACACTAATTTCAAGGAAAGAGAATTTGGGGCCATTCAGCCTGCACCGAGCTCACACACACATAACAATGTAAAACAATGTAAAAGTTTTATCAGACACTGCCCAGAGCAGTAAAAACAGACTGGTACAATGCTGTGATGTTTCTCAGGAATCACAAGCTGGTGTAGCACTCAAAGATCAATCAATATAAGACTGCATTAAAGAAATAAGAATTAAAAATTAAGTAGGTATTGTGGTAAGAAGAAACATCAGATAAAATGTGACTAACAATTAAAACCTTTAGTAGACTACAAGATGTATACAAAAAGCCACGAGGCAAAAATACATTTTATTACAGAAACACTGGGAGATTTCCTACCTGAACTCAGGGCTGCAACTTGACATGCAACATAGCTACTTCTACTCAGTACAATACTGTAGTCCTGCCAACTGTAACCAAGCTGGACAAACTAACAGAACCACTCTGAATGATGAATGAATGAATGGATGGATGAATTAAGGCAGTTGTCGTCATTCTGTTATGGCTGCAGACTGTCTTAGAAATCTACAAAATACTTCATGAAATTAGCATATAAATATCGATCAACATACAAAGTTAACAAAATCTTATCTCTATATAATGGCAGAAAGCAATCAATTAACTACTTTAAGATTTCATTTTATTTATCCAAAAGTATCAGTTTGATTTACATGAGATTTACAAATCCAAATGTGTACAGTGCATCTAAGTAAGATATGCAGACTGCAGAGCAGTGACACAGAAGGCATTCAGGATGTCCAGGTGGAGGAACTTGAGGCAGTGAGGGTCTAGCCCAATAAAACACTCCCACTTCTCTCTAAGGCAGTTCATATACACCCAAACTCCCCATCAGAGCACAGGGACACATGCTGCACAAAACATATGCTGATGCTAACTCAGAGGTGAGAGCACAAGGGCCCCGGTGAAGAGGAAAGACTGTTAGAGCAAGTTAATTCAGTGGCAATGGGGTCGTGCCACGGTGAGGTGGGGTTACAAGGAGATAGCAAAGGCCCTGAGGGGTTGAGCTGGCACAGGCTGGCCACACAGAGCCACTGACCGTGAGAAGCTGGACTGTAGGCACGCACAAGCGTTACACCAGCCAGACTCTCCTGGGAAGAGTCACACACTTACCTGATATACAAGGAACTCAAGTCAGACACACACACACACACACACACACACACTTATTTACCATACAGAGTGAAACACACAGGGAAAAAAAGCCATCACACACATACACACAACCTTTGCAGAGCCACACCCACATGCTAACATATGCCACGTACACACTCTCCATATGTTCCACATACATATACCACTCTCTTAGCACAGGTCACACCCATACACAACTTACCACATATTTTCTAGGCATACTCAGTTACACACATGCTAAAATACACTCGCCATACACAAAGCTACACACATACATACCCACTTACCACACATACTGTCTCTTACCACACATTTACACACATAATCAATACACCTATACACATGCAATCTCACCACACAGCCGTGTTGCACACACACACTTTCTTACCACACACACACACATCACACAGACTCCCACACATGCCACACATTGCGCACACACACTTTATCTCATAATCATCAGACACACAAAACTCATCATACCCGTACTCATCACATACACACACACACACTCATCACATACATACACATACACACACAGTCATACACACACACACAAACACTCCTTAAATACACATACCACACACTGGGCACCCACACTTTATCTCATAATCATTACACACACACAAACTCATCATACCAACACTCATCACATACACACTTGCCACACACACACACACATGCCACACATTGAGCACCCACACTTTATCTCGTAATCATCACACACACACTCATTACATACACACACACACACACACACATTAAGCACCCACACTTTATCTCATAATCATCACACACACATACACCCACACTCACACACACCTCCTCACTCTGCACACTAATATTTACTCACATGTTCACGCACAGAATAACAGAGATATTACAGGTGTTGATCTAAGGGCAAAGAACAAGGCTTTCAGAGCCTTGAAAAATCCCAATAGAAAGGACAGTATGGATGCTGGGCTGGGTGACATTTGTGAATCTGTCACGACAGATCCCACTGAGAAAATAAAACCACAGCCTGAGAGTGAAAGAGCATGCGCTAAATTTACATGTAAAGCCATGGTCCTCAACCTGTGGGTCAGGTTCCCTGTGAGGTGGGGGTCAAATGACCCTTTCACAGGAGTCAAATATCAGATGTCCTGCATGTCAGATACTTACGTTACAGCTTATAACAGCAGCAAAATTACAGTTGTGATGCAGTAACAAAAATAATTTTACGGTTGGGGGTCACCACAGCACAAGGAACCTTATGAAACGATCACAGCATTCCATTCGGAAAATTGAGAACCACCGATTTAAAGCGGCTCTCACTGAGAAATCATTACAAACAGACATGGGCACATAGCCCAGTCAGGAACAATTTGACATTCCCTATCACAGGGACAGTCAAGACAGGAGAAGGAGTAGCCCCAGGCAGAGACACATGAGGACCACCATGTGATGGTACTACTCACCACTCAGACTGGTTCACAGACAAGGGCTACATCACTGGGTACTGTTGGAGACACTTGAGCTCCTGAGCCTGCCCGTGGGCATGTGAAGGGATAGCCTGAAAGCCAGATGTGCATATACCTGAGCCTGGCAGCCCACTCGGGATGCTGTACACTGCAGACAGACATCTGGGTTCACCAGAAAAGATGTGGAAGATCCACAGCAGTATTACTTGTGATACTCTCAAGTAGAAAAAAAATATAGGAGAGGGAAGAGAGGGAGGGGAGAGAATAGAGAGGAGAGAGGAGAGAGGAGAGAGGAGAGAGGAGAGAGGAGAGAGGAGAGAGGAGAGAGGAGAGAGGAGAGAGGAGAGAGGAGAGAGGAGAGAGGAGAGAGGAGAGAGGAGAGAGGAGAGAGGAGAGAGGAGAGAGGAGAGAGGAGAGAGGAGAGAGGAGAGAGGAGAGAGGAGAGAGGAGAGAGGAGAGAGGAGAGAGGAGAGAAGTGAGAGAGAGATGCCCACATTACAGTAATAAATCAGCCATGGGGTAACTGTACAATTAAAGGCAACAGAAATCTCACAATAGCACAGACACGCATCAAACAAAGGAATAGCATCCAGGAACTCTATGCCCAGCCTCCAGCATGCTGCACACCATCCATCCACAACAGGCGGGAAGCAGTTCCATGTGTGGAAATGTCTGGGTAGGAGGCAAAGCCTAATTTCCCCACCCGAGCGCTCTGCTGCAAATGTGTTTCCCTGAAACATTCACATAAGACTAGAGGGAAATGGGAGAGTTGTGTTGTCACAGTGTCCCCAGAAGCCACCAGATGTATGCTTCCTAGGACTCTCAGATCTGAGTAGGCCATACTAACCTGCCCTGACAACAAGAGATTGTCAGACCTGAGCAATCCATGCCTAATTTCTTTGCCCACACCGTACCCTCATACCTGAATGGGCTGAAACCATTTATCCTGAGCAGAGAGGACCTCAGACCTATGTAGGCTGCAGCCTTCTGTCCCGATTCCCCAGGACTCTCAGATATAAGCTATCCATGTCCATCTCCCATAACCATTTGAAGGCCCCACAGCTGAGTGAACCATGCCTAACAGCCCTGGCCACATGAACTCTCAAAATTGAGCAATCTATGCCTACCTCCTCCAACCACGTGGGACTCTCAGATGTGAGCATTCCATGCCTACTTTATCTGACACATAGGAGGCCAACCATCATGAGCTCAAGGAGAGAAAACAGGGTAAATGAGAATGGTCCCAAATTAACTTTCCAATATTTGTGGGAAAGGGATGAAAATGGTGATGTCCTGTTTTCTGGAGCATCTGGAGTTGGTCTGGATGGTTAGAAAGATAAACAAGACCCTTTGCTAACTGGATAACTGTAGCCAACATGGTATCTGTGGCTGCAGTAAAGCCCAGGGTGGAGAGCAGCAGTGGAATCCCAGGACAGAGAACTTGCAAGTCTGTACTCTTCTGTCTCTATGGCCTTAACTCCTCTAGATCATTGCAGTGTTTCTTCTCCAATGCAATCCTATGAGCTTCACTGGATGCCTGGTCAGCTCTCAGGTTCCATAAACATCCACTTAACCTTCTGTTTACTTTTCTGATCTTTTACTCTGCTCCATTGTCTTTTATCGTTCCAAGTCATGTGAATCTATGTCCAGCGCCCCATAAGTGCTCTCCAGAGTCCCGTAAGTGCTCCCCAGTGCCCTGTAAGTGCTCCCCAGCATGAGTGCCAACACAGCCCCTGAAAGTCCTCTTCTTTCTCTGCCTCAATTTAGAGTCCTCTAGGCTTTCCTCTTCCATTTGTTCCTAATCATTTGCATTCTGAGGGCAAGGAAAGGCTGGGAAATCACTCTAGGATACACCCTAGCCAGGTCTTTCCTAATTTCAGGTGTTCTGAAATCTCACACAGTCACCTCGCCTTTCCTCATCCAGGGCAATGCTCACAAAACACCCAGAATTTTCATCCTGCAATCTATAACCTACTCTAGTCCACACCAGGATGACTTGGTATGGGGCAGTCTTTTCTAGGGTAGGAACACAGGGTTTCAGAGTAAGGGACTGGGTTTATGAAAGCGTAGTAGCAAAGGTCCAGTGTGGACAGCACACAGGGCATGTGTGGTAAGACAGACAGATAAAGGTGTAAAGGTAGCAAAGAGGTCTGACATCTGGAGACATGTGGAATAATGGGACCTCACTGTTGGTGGAGTTGAAGTTGTAGTTACAGCCATAGTGGCAGTGGGACCAAAGGAATTAACAGAATCCAGATTATTAAGTATTGACAAGATCAAGAGCCCTAGGGGACTCATTGGGTCCAAGATGAAGTCAGAACACCTATGAGAACTGGTGTATCAGCTGGACCAAGACAGCCAAGTGACCCCCCCCCAGCACCTAGATAAGACTCAGAGCATTGATTGGTGGATCTTGCACACTCCAATTCTTTTTCCACACCCCTAAGCTTGGTGCTACAACAGACAGGAACTGTCTCATCTATGGGTCTCAAAGTAAGTAACCCACATTGTCTTCCAGAATGAGCGTTTGGTGGTGCTGCAAAAAGGAAGAGCCCCTGCAATTGAAGACTCCAGTGCACACATACTGGGGAGATTTTTCTTATAGCCCCTGGGGTCCAGGGTCAGCTGAGGGGGTGGGACGTGTACATGCCTCACTTTCTTTATTTCACGGAACCTTTCTGTCCCTTCAAATGATCTTTCATCTCATCTTTATGGTACCTTTGTGTGAATGACGATGACAGAGATGGGTGAAGGCATTTGTCCTAATTCCCAGATGAAAGAGGAAATGTGAACAGTCAAGGTCCCCTTCCTATGAACATGTGCAGGCATAGTGAAGCATCAAGAGCTACCCATGAGCCCCAACACGGAAAAAGGGTCTTTGCTGATTCAGTTACACTTAGAAAAGTCCACTCAAAGGAGATGCACCCACAGGAGGGCAGGGGAGGGTGACACATTTTTGTAGGAAATATGAGTCTTTTCCTGTTCATCACATGTGTCTACTCCACATTCTCCAACTTCTCCCAGTACTGAGCAGTCTTCTGCCTCCTTAACCCCCTTCCACAGTGTATTTTACTGCTGTGAACAGACACCATGACCAAGGCAAGTCTTAATAAAACAACATTTAATTGGGGCTGGCTTACAGATTCAGAGGTTCAGTCCATTATCATCAAGGTGGGTGCATGTCAGTATCCAGGCAGGCATGGCGCAGGTAGAGCTGAGAGTTCTACGTCTTCATCCAAATGCTGCTAGTGGAAGACTGACTTCCAGGCAACTAGGATGAGGATTTTATACCCACACCCATTCCAACCAGGTCACACCTATTCCAACAAGGCCACACTTTCAGATGGTGCCATTCCCTGGTCCAAGGATATACAAACCATCACACCCAGGCTCCCCCTGAACTCAGTATCTTCTGTCTTCAGCATTACACACAGAAACGTTAGAGGCCCCCTCTCTCTGCCCAGTGACAGGTTTCTGTAGCTCACAGAGCAGCCCCTACACATCTTACCCTACAATGACTGCATCTCAACCAAATGTTTCCCACGGGGCTTTGAGAAAAAGCACAGTCCAGTATCTGCCCTTTTCATTCTGATAGGCATAAATGTCGCATCTTATCTACTTACAGCAATTTTATAGAAGACATCATTCTGCTCTGGGTCCACAGAATTCACGGATCTCGTCTCTCAGAGCCCTCTTTCACCTTGCTGTGTGGATACATCTCTAGTCACTTTCTGTCAATCTCTATATCCAGGGGATTTGCTGACTAAGTCTACAGACTCATTTCTTATTAGATTTAAAATTATGAGATATGTGAGGCTCAGAACTCAAGGTTTAATAATTTATTTGACATTTTTCTTCGGTAAAGAAAGAAAACTTTATGTAAAAATTGATGTAACCCATCAATTTGCTGGTAACCCACCACTTGACACTTAAATTACTATTCAGTTGGTAGACATAAAATCTATATGACCATCTATCAGAACTTCAAAGATCTTAAATTTAAAAAAAAATAAAGTTTTATTCAAAACCTCTGAAAAGATTCCTTGTGAAAGCTACTGTCTAAATTGCAAGGTCATGACAAAAGAACATCCAAAGAGAGAACATGAGAATTTCTCAGTTCCCTAGGAAACAGCAAAATACTTCATGACACATATTTTTAAATCACTTTAAAATAAATGAGACTACAGTACTTATTTTTAATCTTTTCCACATGTAACTTTTATAGCAGACTTATTAAATGAAAACTTAACATGAGTTCATTTTGGAAAATTCTGCAATCGTCTTGAAAATTAAACAGAACAAAAACTCAGGTAAGGTTGAAACATGAACATCAAGTTCTGCATCGTTAGTGTTTATATTCTGAGTTGAACACATATTCATCTGTCAATATTAAACCCAAGTTCCTCCTCCCTTCAGCATTAGATCCATGCTGTCAAATATGCTCACACATGTGATGTGGGGGTGCCTGGCCCTGGCGCTGCTAATTACCATTCCTCTAATTCAGAACAATCAAGGCCACTTCCTGAGCCTGGTCACACCACAGGAAAACAGTCCAAATTAGACCCAACCTGCATGGCTTGGATTCTTGGTGGTGGCAGAAGGTCCTACTGGCCATCTTGCCCTCTGTGTTGCCATCCCTGGCCAGCAAGGTTGCTTCTCTCCTAGACACTGAACATATGGGCATGTTCAAGCCTGGCTTTTGAAATCTTCATAGCAAATCAGTCTGTTGGACTCCCTTAGACCAAATCCCATTCTGCTGAGAAACTTAGCTCTGAAGTTTGTGAACAGTTTCATTTGAAATGCATTCACCTGTCCAGGTTCACAGAAAGCACATGCCTTTCCCTACTACCGCCTCCTTGTCCCTCTTCGGAAGTCTTCACCCTACTACTCTCTAACTCATCAAAAGGAAGCTGTATCTCTCTACCATTCTGCCCATAGCACATGACATAGCCTGGGACCATCTAGAAAGACAGGCCCAGTGAAACCAAGCCATATTCCTGCCAAGTCTTAATCCAAAAAGATTCAACAGGAAGATTCTGAGACATCTAGATACCAGGACATCCGATGGCCATGCCTCCTTAGACATCTAGATACCAGGACATCCAATGGCCATGCCTCCTATGGTCAATGCATAATGAATACAGCAAGTTGACTAAAGGACACCCTGAAGACAACCTTAGAAGGAAGTTAGCCTGCACCATGACAAGAAAAGCAAGAGGACCTGGGGCTTAGGAAGGTCTTGGAATGGCAGGAAAGACTAGATCAGGGGGCCTCAGGCCTGGTGTTACCACAGTGCTACCACAGTGAAGGAAGAAATGTCCCCGGGACCACAGGGCAGGAAGAGTCTGAGAGAGGATGGATCTAGGGTATTTGTCTTCTAGATGGAAGGGAAGCCCACAGGAGGTCATGGGTTGTTAACCAATAGCTGAGGGCCCACAAGGCTGTGAATGTAAACACCTCAAAATCGTGACACTGGTACCTTCAACGACCCTGTGTTATAAGGAAGGTCATAGTGAACATGACAGCAGGGTCTCTGGGGCTGCCAAGCTAGCACAGGCTGGATCTAGTCAGAATAGAGTTGGAACATGTGGAAATCGCAGTTGCCACCAGTACAGCAGGAACGGACTCTACTGCTGAGCACAGCTGAGGGAGCACTAACTGACCACACCTATGAGGGAGCACTGAGAGAGAGCAGGCTCCTATTCTCGAGCTGAGCGTGCAGCACACCTGTCTGAGTCTGGGTTTCCTTATGCAGAAACGAGAGAATCCATTCCTGCCCTGCTTCTGGTAACCCTGCTGTGATTTCCATGTTCCATCTCTATTCTGGCTAGATCCAGCCTGTGCTAGCTCTGCAGCCTCCGGGGACCCTGCTGTCATATCCACCATGATCTTCCTTATAATGCAGGGTCATTTAAGGTACCAGTGTCATGATTTTGAGGTATTTAGATTCATGTCTGGACCCTCCAGGCCATGAAGGAGCATTCAACATCATCTTGACACTCCCTGGTGAGGCTATAAAAGGTAATGATGTTTCAGGATGAGACATACCTAAGTATTATTACTGCCCCCTTGATAAGTCATTTTCCTGCAATAGACTTAATTGGAAGTTAAGAACTCCATGTTTTCTATCAACTGCCTCCTTAAGTCCCTAAATTTCATATATTGAAATATTTATCCCCCAAGAGAGGGTGTTAGGATCCTGACCTTTGGTCAATGATAGAGTCATGAGGGTAGAGACTCCTGGTGGCATTAGTGACCTTCTAAGAGAGACTTCACTCAAGAGGCACCATCCAGGGACCTCACTCAATGGACACTGAGTGTCACACCTTGCCCCTTGGTCATCCAGCCTCCAGAAGTATGAGAAATAAATGTCAGCTGTTTGTAAGCAGCTGGTTGTCATGGCAACATGAATGGACCAGGCAGTGATTAGGACTTCTGGTTTCCCTAAGGCAAGCTTCACTGGAGGGAGATCCAGGGAAGCAGTTAGGCCCAGCATCCCCATGCTGTGCCCACTCCCTCGCCCCTGTGCGCACATGGCCTCACAAGGGAATCAGAGTCCTGATGCTTCTCCTTGCACCACCCTCTGTGGGCACCAGCAGGGTAGGACTGGCAAGATGGGGATTGGATCGCAGGTGACGCCTGTGACTTTACACAATTGTTCTGAAAGTTTACTCGCAGGAAATACTGTGGCTAACAAGGAAGCATGGGCTTTTCCCATCCTCAAAAGGGGCTAAAACATCTCAACTAACAGATGCAAAGCCAAGGGTGGCTGACCAGAGGGCAGTTCAGCTCCACTACAGCCCAAACCACAGCTGCAGGGCAAGAGAGAAAGCAGAAAGCTAACAGATTTCTCCCCGGAGTGGGAAACATAGATCGTGTGATTCCACTTAAAAACAACTCTTTAAGAATTTTATTTAGCTTTCTTTTCTATAGTTCAATCTCCGTTTGTGCACCTAGTGAACTTTGACATTTTCTGTAATTTCCCGGCCTCTTTTATTTTTACACAGGAACCCTACCCTGGCCTCTGGACCTTTAGGGAACAGATGTAGGCCAAGCTGATGGCAGGCAGTGTTTGCTCATCCAAGGGATCTGCAATAAAGCAATGTCCGTAGAGTGGCAGTAGGTCCACAGAGCAGACGCCACAGCTGCCAGCATCCCTTCCTTGCCCGGCTAGCCTGGCCCTGTACACTGCTGCCTTGTTCATGGTGAATCCTCTACAGCCTTCACTGACTTGGGGAAGGCTGTGACTTCCTCCCTGTAAGGTGCTGTGGAAGGACAGTGGATAGGGTTAGAATTCAGGCTCCACAAGGAGCATCCTCTGGGGGAGGAACCTGCTGGCTGAGGTGGGTGTTGGGTCAGATCTAAGCAGCCTTTCGCTTGAGTCATGTGCTAGAGGATGCTCAGGGTCGCTAAGTAGCTGGGAAAGAATTTTCAGTCTCCTGCTGCATGGAGTGTGAGGGAACTGTGTATGGTTTGCTGAACATAGATAAGAAAACTTTAGGGATTAAAGGGCTCAAATGTGTTCCAAGTTAAGGGTCCACTATGTACCAAGCACTGCTGGGGGCTGTCCATGCCCACTGACCACATCACCTAGAGCAGGCACTGTGCGGGATGCTAATGCATCTAGAATGTGTGCTGGATGATGTCCATACCATCTAGAGTCTGGCACAGTTTCTGGATATGTTCCACACTGACTATACTTGCAGGTGTGTCCAACCTGTGGTTCCAGGGGCCTCCTGAGGCCACATGACGATGGCTATGAACCTTGCCCAACACAAAATTAAAAAGTTACTTAAAGCATTTTGAGGTGTTTTTTTTTTCAATTACATGAGCATGTATTCTGTAGATGAGAATGTCAAAAGATTAGGCACATGTGTCAAAATCAGACACTAGTCCAACTGGATACAGCATACACAGCCTGTCAACAGAAAGGCCAGAAAGTGCAAGCTGGCTCACAAAGCCTAGCACCACGAAGTCAGGGAGAATAACCAGGTCCAGGGCTACCCCACCCTCCTCAGCACAACAACTGTTGCTTTCAACTAGATGCCTTCTTACAGCAGGAGGAAGGCTGATCCTGGAGAGACAGTAGTTTAGGGAAATCCTTCAAGGACAGGAAGTAGATGAAGTTCTTTAACAGGATGTGACCCTGGAAGGACATGGCTCATTGAACTTACATCTGTGGCAACAGGCAAACCACAGGACAATCCTAATGATTTATCTTAATTCTGAAGAGCGACTGCCTCAGATTAAATGACCAACGCCATGTCTATCCCGCCATGACTCTCACTGGCTCCCAGAGGACTCCACAGGTTTTTCTCTCCAATTGTTTCAACCTCCTCATTAACATCTCCATGTGTGTTTTTCCAGCAGAAATACAGCTAGCTATGAGTGTCTGTGGAAGCAGCCATGCCAGGACTATAACAGTGCCTTCCTCAAAATGGCACCCACCATACTTCCAGAGCACGTGCATTCTGGATCCCAGCAAAGTGGGAAGAAGGCAAGAGCAGCAGGATGTCTCAAGCCAAGACGTGTGGTTTCACATTTTCCAAAGCATCTTTATGTTCCTTTTAGAGTCTGTTATTTCTTACAAAGCCAGCAAAATATGACAGATTACCCAAAGCCCAAGTTAGGAACTCTGGGGGTGCTCTGTTAGTTACATCTAATTGATTTTGGGAAAGCTACTTCTGTCTCCTCAAGCCAGATGAGCTTTGACAGTTATGAGTCAACTGGCCTCACGTGCTTCTTCAGGTATAAGTTCTCATAGCCGCTCATTAATTTTTGAAAGTGGTTTGGGGCTGAGTGTTTGGCTTACAAACCCTCAGAGTTCCCTTCATACAAAACCAAACCAAACATTTAGTGAAGTGTTCTCTCCCTGGAAGAAGTGCCTGTACTGGTCAACTTGTGGGGATGATGCCAGAGGGAGAGAACTGGACAGAAAACCTGCAGATGCCCAACAGATGAAGGTCCTAAGGTTGTCAGGGAAGGGGATTTTCAGTGAATGGAGAAAAAAAAATAACATTTCATCAGAAGATTCTCTGGTCCTAAGAATCATACTAAAGGTTAATCAAGCAAACTTCCTCTATTTTCTCTATAATCCTATTTTCAGATTGCTCTAAATTGTCATATGTACATTAGTATAGTTGACAATAATCCCCAATATTAGTGATACTGGCTGCACTGGAAATTGATGCTGAAATAAAATTTGACTTGTGATTATATGACTCACTGGTTAAAATTTGAGGTCTAGCCCTTTCTAATTCCACTAGTAAGCTCTTAGTTCAGGTAAAATAATCTATTACAGATGAAGTTGGAGTTAATTTTTCTCAGAATATAATCATCTATTAGGCACCATATTAAAAGCATTCTAAAAGGAAAGGGTATTTGTGGTCAACACCTGAGAACTCATTTCTCATAGTGATATCTCCTATCAACACTCAGCATGATTTAAAGAACGCCTACACACAGGTTCCTGGTTTTAAGAAAGATGAATTTAATCATGGTATTCTTCAGAGAGGTGTACACATCTATTCTCCCCAGTACACACGGCCTTATAAGCATGGGGACCTGAGCTTCATCTCCAGAGCTCATGTAAAGAAAGGCTTGCCAGCACTCCCCAGTGTTGGGGAGGCAGAGACAGGCAGATTCAGGGACTCACTGGCCAGCAATGCAGCTGAATTGGCAAGTTTCTGGCTAATTGTGAGAACCCATTTCAAAGAACAGGGTAGATGTTGCCTAGAAACAAGCACGAGTGTGTTCTGGCCTTTGCTTATGTGACAAACATGCCCATGCCAGCGACACAACCAACAGTGCATGCCCGAAACACAAAGGTGCTTTTGAAAATGCAGGAGATTTGGAACATATCCTTGATAAAGAACATACTGAAGACCAAAAGAAACATCTGTAGTTAAGACAGCCTTGCCACTGTCCCACGACAGATGCCAGTTTACAGTGAGATACAGGAAGCATATCTTCTCACGGAAGTCACTTTTGTGGATGAAATCTTTGTCACCCTCCCTCTACCCCAATTCACCTCAGGGTGAGTTATTAGTTATATAAGACCTCCGGAACTGACAGGATAGCACACAGGCCTGAGCATGCTTCCCAAGTGAGATCAATGCCCTGAGACCACAGTCTATTCTCTTACATGAAGGAACACTGAGCAAGGGTGGCAGCAAGGTAGGGAGGAGATGTCCCTTATCAGCTGCTGAATCTGCTGGAATTCCACCTCTAGAGTGCTGAGTGTCTTACCTCAGCCCCTCAAGCTGACTCAGCTTCCTGTAACTAACACACGACCATCTTGGTAGTGGGTACCAGCAGGGCCTCTCAGACATTAGGGCACAAGCAAGAGATTCTAAAATTCATGCAGTTTGTGCTGTTGCTTTTTATTATTTTATGATAAGGGGGTTGTGATGGTTTGTATATTCTTGGACCAGGGAGTGGCACTATCTGGAGGTATGGCCTTGTTGGAATAGGTGTGACCTGGTTGGAATAGGTGTGTCACTGTGGGTGTGGGCTTAAGACCCTCACCCTAGTTGCCTGGAAGTCAGTCTTCCACTAGAAGCCTTTGGATGAAGATGTAGAACTCTCAGCTCTGCCTGCACCATGACAGCCTGGATACTGCCATGCTCCTACATTGATGATAATGGACTGAACCTCTGAACCTGTAAGCCAGCCCCAACTAAATGTTGTTTATTTTTCTTTATAAGACTTGCCTTGGTCATGGTGTCTGTTCACAGCAGTAAAACCCTAACTAAGACAGGGGTATTTCATATTCCTTAAATAATTAAAATAAACATGAAGCTATCTCAAGATTACAAGTATGGTGGTTTGTGTTAATTGTCAAGTCCACAAAACCAGGATCATCTGAGAGAAGGCTTCTGGGCATACTTGTACAAGATCATCTTGATTTATATTGATTGATGTGGGAAGATCTATTTTAATTGTGGGCAGAGCTATTCCTTGGACAAGAGATCCTAGACTATAAAGTATAGAAAATGAGCTGAGCATATATTCCTTGCTCTCTACTCCTGATTGGGAAGTAGGAGAATTAGATGTAACCAGCTCCCTCAAGTTTTTGATGCTTTGATGGACTATAACATGAAGCTAAAATCAACCCCTTCTTCAAGTTGCTTTTGGAACGGTATTTTATCATGGCAACAGTAAAGAGACCAAGATGCCAAAAGCGTGGAGAGGAAGTCATAGCCAGCTGGGGCATCATCAGGACTCAGGACTGCCTAGAGACAGGAGTCTGTGGTACCCAACTGGTCCCAATCCTCACCTCCAACCTCCATTCTCCAGAGTCTCCCTACATACTGTATTTCTGGTCTTTCGCCTATGAGATGATTACTCTGAGTGTCCTGCAATGAGGTACCTTCCACCCAGGCTGGGGCATCTGAGGGAAGATGGTGTAGCTGGCTGCCACCATGCTTACAATAATGCTGCTATGATATCTTGCACTCCACCATACTTAAGACTTCCATGGAAACTCAGGCATGCATTTCCCTCTTGGCCTGAGACTAAATGCAGCCAAGCCATAAAAAGTACAGTGTCTGATGCTATCTCATGGATAATATGACTCTTGGAGGTAAGCCTTCCCTACTCTGGCTAGAAGCTAAGTCTCATGGCTTGGTTGATGCCAGGCAGCCTGTTCCAGTACTCTTGGCCCCTTTACTTTTCCTTTGTGTCTTCTAGGATATAGTATTCTGAATAAATGCTAGCATGTTTATGACTTCCTTTCCTTTAAATGAGAATGATCAAAAAATAAGCAAATATATACAATTACAAAAACAAAATACAGTATTAATAATCTCACCACCTGAAAATCCACTTTTCCAAATAGTCCTTCATAAATCAAGGTGATGAATTTATGGTCATCAACTGATTGAAGGTTTGTTCTATGACAAACTGGATTTTTATAATCCCTTCATGCAGCCAGGGCAAGGATCCCCATGCAGTGCATGGGATGAAGGCAGGCTGAGATGGTCACCAGCAGAGTATGGCCAGCTTTGTTATCACCTCACTTTTCAAATACAGGTTAGTAGGTCAGAGCCTTATGGAATGTCCACACTCTTGTCCATAAGTTTTGGCTGCTCCTGATCCAATGTGCCTGGTGGTGGTGGGGACATTCCCTCCCACTATTATCAACACATAAGAAAGCACACGTGTCTGTGCACCCCGTGGAACTGTGTCCATGCCAAACTTAACTATACCTGTAGGTCATAAGCAGAACATCTTAGTCAACTTTAAAAAAAAAAACATAAAATTAAATTGGACTCCACAGATGTCCACAAGACAGTCATTCCTACCACTAGGCATGGCCTCTGGAAGGCAGACTTGGAACTGGTGCCATCACTGTGTCCCCTTGGGACTTTTGACATTTCCTCAGAATTACAGCTTCAAATGTTAATGACAGTACTTTCCCAGGTTCCAGAAGAGCATAAAATTGCCTTTAAGATTTAATCAAGTTTTATTTTTTAAAGACAAAATTCTAACTTTAATGTCAGGTAGGCCCATAATATAGAAACCTGAGTTGACTTTGATCTGCTGTTATTGAAACACATTGCTCTGGTGTTAGCAGAATTTTAAACCTGCAATGACTCCCGTGTTTACCCTGAGCATATTTATATAGGCCAGCCTGACATGATACTTTTTCTTTTTTCTTTTTCAAGCATGCTAACATACATTATATCTTCATGGTTTCTTATAGATGAATTTTAATCTAACAACATGGATGGTCTAGCAAAAGATCATATACAAAGATATATACAAAGATATGATCTGGCGGAAATACAGATATACCCTTGGTATACACTTTTAATCCCTAACAATGAAGGTATGATTAGTATGTAGAAGGAAGCAGCCATGTTTGCAAGTGATATCTAGCTCCCTGGGACTAAACCACCAATCAAAGAAAACACATGGTGGGACTCATGGCTCTAGCTGCATATATAGCAGAGGATGTCCTAGTCAGTCATCAATGGGAGGAGAGTTCCTTGGTCCTGTGAAGGTTCTATGTCCCATTATAGGGGAATGCCAGGGCCAGGAAGCAGGAGTGAGTGAGTTGGGGAGCAGGGGAGTGGGGAGGGGATTTTCAGAGGGGAAACTAGGAAAGGGGATAACATTTGAAATGTAAATTTTAAAAATCTAATAAAACATTTTTAAAAAAGAAAGTGGTATCTAATTGAGGAATAGACAAAGTGACAAATCAGAGAAAGACTTAAGAGAACGTGTCAGAGATAGGATATGCCCAATTCATGGGAAAACACTAGAGGAAGAGAAGCTACTTAAGACATTTACAGTTTGTTTTCAAATTTTGACCCAGTAAAACTTCACTGCCAGCTCTTTAAAGCTACCTAGCTCTGATACTGTGGTATGGTCATTGTATAGTGTGAGTGTGGACATGTTAAGAACACAGAAGAGAGCAATTCAATACTGGTATTCCATAATATCGCCACTGTCCTAGGTATACCCATTAGCACATAGCTAGGAATTAGAAATATAAAAATGAAGTAACTAGTTTGTTTTGTTTAAAGGCTGTAAGGATGATGGTGTTTTTAAACCCTCTCTAAGTCTTACCCATCACCCGGAAATCAGGAATCTCACCCCATATCCTTACTACTTCAGACTCTTCACCAAATCTCAGATTGTCAACCTACTCAACGACATCGAAGAATCACGTAAAAATAAGTGTTTTCCCTCACACATCAGCCCAAAGACCTGATGCTATGACCTTCCCTCTTTTGGCGTTGACATTTTCTGAGTGGCCCTTTCAAGGTTGTGTCTTAAGCTAGCACAATGCTGCCATGCAGAGAAGGGAAGAAGAAAAGCTAGCCTACCACTATTCTTTCCCCAGACCAAGGAAGGCAGGCTCTAGAATATTGCTATATCCCTTGAAGTCAGGTGGGTAGGCAGAGGTCTGGCCATAGCCTATCTGACCAGCCTAGGGTCAGCTGCATCTTCTAGGAAAACTTCAAGGGTTCAATATTGGTCAGGGGAAAATACTTGCATGATGGGCACAAGTCTAGGACTGATATTCACTGTGCTCATACTAGAGGTGTTTCATGGGAGACCCATCTTAGACACATGTGCCCACCTCTAGCCTTCCATGGAAAATGCAGGAAGAGAATGTACTGTCATGCCATGCAATGGTCCTATCTTCAGAAAAGACAATAAAAGTAACAAGGTCATGTTGAGGATCTACATGGAACACACTCTACTAAAATACACTCAGAGGAAAGAAATTTCCTTTTAGAAAACATGGTATTCAGATAGAAGCACAGCGCCTAAATGCTAAGAAGGTAGCATTCGTCCTGGGAATCATGTTAGTGGATGTTAATAAGTTCCAGAAGCAAATATATGGGACATGGGGCACAGGTGAAATATTTCTATTATTATTGTCTTTAAGGGATGATAATTTCTAAGCCATTTTGTAAAGCTTGAAGGTCATACATCTTTCCATGTTTCTGTATGAATACGTGATACTCATTAATATTTTTTCTTCTAGAATCCTCAATGATAAAAGCCATTTCCCACAGGATAGAGATGTAATATTCACTGTTCCTGGATATATCTCAAGCTTATGCTAGGTCCCAGGTCCTTCTATGGCAAGGAGGCTTTGGGAATAAGATAGGCTGTGGTCCAGCAAATTCAAGCCACCTCATCAGGATCCACAGATAAAACAAAAGGAGCTGCCGTTTTAGGTTAACACAAATCATTGTTTGGTACTCTTTTCTTTACACTTGGGGACCTAAAAGCCATGTTCAGCTGAAATTACTATATACAAAGCTTAATGGAGGCACCTTTAGGTTCATAGTTCACAGTGTGGTTCTAGCAATACTTCAAAGTCGGTGCCTCTTTCTAAACTCTGAAATTGCTCAGACAGAAAAGTTTACACAGCTATTTAAATATATTAGAAGATTCAGTGACCCCCAATCCAACCTGTATAATGATTTCAAGGTATGTTATTATGTTAACTGAATCTGTATGTCTTTGTCTGTCTTGCCAACCTTGGAAAAATCTCCCTGCAGAGCCCTGATCTCGATAGCTGGCGCTGTAGGCATCCCTAGGCTCGTCCAATTCAATTTAGAACCTGACAAATCTTTACCATCAAATCTAAAAGAAACTGCTGGTTAGGGAAAATAAGAGAAATGCTGTTTTCAAGACTGAATGAAACCTAAAGGGTACCTCCTCAAAAAGGAGGCAAAGGGGAGGAGGAACATGAGGAGGGGAAGGAACAGGAGGAGGAAGAAAAAGGATGGGGTGAGACAAAGGGAAAGATGGCATCATGAAATCCTAAGTACTAAAAACAAACTCTCAAAGAACACTGCCAGATTTGACTTGATGAGAAAAACAATCATATGCATTTTTGAGAAATGAGCTATATACATACTAAGTAGGAAAAATACATATAAATATATTTACCAAAGAGAAACATGTTTACCAGGATAAAAATGGTAAGGCTAACAAGACTGGAAAGCAAGACAGTTTGTTCTCAATTGCTGTTCAGTAAACTATTTCAACAGAAGGAATTTAGTCTTCCAGTTGGCACTGTCCTTTCCTGCCCATTGGGGAAGCTGAATCTGCATCACTGATGTCACCAGAGTCATGTCATCCTGTCACCAGAGTCAAAGGTGCCTGTGGCCTTTACCTAAACGACATTTGAGACAATGTAATAATCCACAACAAAAAGGAAGAAATAGTCTGGGTAGTCATATCATATTTCCTTCTTCTCCCCATGAACTAGGATTCTTCTGTAGAGATATAGGATAACAACGGCCATGTGTACCCTTGATGTACAGTGTAAGTCACGAGAAAAGGGTACTCTGAGTGCCTCAAAACAACTCAAGTTCCACAGGTTGTTGATTCCATGCAAAAGTGGCACACTCCCCTGGAGGGCACATCATCTGGGAACTTGGCTAGAGGGGCAGGGTGTTCAAGTCTGTGTCAGGACTGGGAGATCACCAGAAACTCTGCCAGGCAGTGTTTATGGATCCCAGTAAGACTGGGTGGTGAGCACTGGTGAGAAGGTAAAGGCTACCATGAAGCAAAGATCCTCACACATGTGAACTTGCTATAGATATTGGTGTCATGTCAAAGAGAGGAAACTACCTCAAGGGAGTTGCCAGCTAGAAAACAGCCAACATGAGTGTGATGGTTTGTATATTCTTGAACCAGGGAGTGGCACCATTTGGAGGTGTGGCTTTGTTGGAATAGGTGTGACCTAGTGGGAGTAGGTGTGTCACTGTGGGTGTAGGCTTAAGATCCTCACCCTAGTTGCCTGGAAGTCAGTCTTCTACTAGCAGCCTTTGGATGAAGACGTAGAACTCTCAGCTCTGCCTGCACCATGCCTGCCTGGATGCTGTCATACTCCCACCTTGATGATAATAGATTGAACCTATAATACTTGCCTTGGTCATGGTGTCTGTTCACAGCAGTAAAACCCTAACTAAGACAATGAGTTTGCGTAAAGATTGTATTTCTGCCCTTTGACTTAATTTACATTCAAAAGGTGTGTCACTGTGTGGGGCTCACATATTCATCTATGAATTCCTTCCTTTCCCAAGTCTGGGGTAGTTCTTTTACAGGATGTTTTAAATGAGTCTGGATGACATTTATCCTTCTGTGGTGCTGTTGCACTTTGGAATTCCGAGTTCCTTTTCTACTGATCAAACAGTCCAGGGTGCAGTTTCCAGAGCCCAGCCCTGCTTCCTGTACCAACTCAACTGTGAGGTAGAATGGAGGCCCTGATGTACACCAGGCTTTAAACCTGAAGAACTTGGGTTTTTACTGGCAGCCAGTGGACATTTTCAGCCTATAACTGCATGGATGAAGACTGGTAGAGGCAACAGGTCTTAATCTGTTTGTGCTCAAGCCCATGGAAGGCACTACATCCCCATTGTTGATAAAACCATGGTTACAACCTTTCCAGTCTCTGAGACCTAGCTCTGCTCCTTTATGACTCTATAGGGAGGCTCCTCCAGAAGCAGAGTACTAGGATTGCGACAAATGTAAGACACAACTTCTGGACAAAAGGAGTGCTCTTTTGAATTACAGTTGGATTCCCCTCCTTGGCCCACTGAAGTTGAATGTCAGGGAGAGCTGAATGAATCCATCAACTTCATGGTACCAATACAGGGAAGCTTCTTGGTGACTTCACTGGTTGTGTTCCATCTGTGAAGGGTACAAATCCATCAGCCTCCATTTGAGGCACCCTCCATGACTGTGTCATCAATACTTGTTATTGATAGCACCCTTAAGACCTGTGATATGTCACAGGCCTGTTTCATGATCCTAGGTTAGACAGTAGGAACTGCCTTCCCCAAATGCCTTTCTGTTAGTGCTGCCAGGTTGACCAGATGGCTGTGTTGGAGAACACTCAAACCCATTACTTTCTGGGCTCTGCAAAGAAGTGCTGGGTTTATCTGAGGACTGCACACCAAGACTGTCTTTTAGATTTCTCTTGGCAAAAGCAATGTTGGGATTCCCCAACATGTCCAGCCAGGATCCTCAGGTACTGGCAGTCCCAGCTTTGGATTCTGTACTCACAGCCTCCAAGCTTAGTTCACAGGCATCTGTTGTTTGGTCACTTCTATACTTGAGATGCTGTGTGGGATATTCCTTAGCCTTCTCCATTCTCATTGTGAGGGTATGTCACCTCTATTTTACATATGAGGAGGCTGAGGACATAACAAATGCCCAGTGAACCTTGTCTTCCTGGCCAAGATCTTAACTCTTTAACACAATGAAACGACCCATCAGTTTCAGGTCATGGGACCCTAGAGTTAGGACCAACCATCAGCAAAACAAAGACAGAAAATCAGGGATGCTGCTGGACTTGTGATGCTCTTCAGAAATTCAAGAAACCATGATGGGCAAATAAGATGGGATATATATATATATATATATGGACCACACCCCTTCTCCATGCAAGATAGACTTGGAAGTAGAGCAGCTTGTCCTCTAAGAGCTATGTGCAGAGAGAACAGGAGGCAGCATGTCATGACTGATAAGTGGGCAGGGGATTGTGTCTCTAGCATAATTTAGATAAATGTGAGGGAAAAATGTCTAACTCAGAAAGCAGTTCTCTTGAGGACAGCGCAAAAGGGACTGAAGAAACAGTCCAAGAATCCCACAGATGTCCTGCAGTAGGGAAGTGCCTCTCTTCCTTTCAATCCCACCACGTTTCTTCTCACATCTCCAGAACTTCAGATTCTGCTTTAAGATAACAAACCCTGAGCTTTGCACATCCCAGATGCTTTGACCTTCCGTCTAAGAGCCACCACCTTTTCTAAACATTGATTAGTGACCCATATTAATGACAAGGATTGACAAGTACAATGACATTTCTATCAAGTGGCCCTGGGTCCACCACACCTTGAGTGAGAGATGACAGGGACAGTAGGTGGATCTCAGAGACTCAAGAAGGTCACTCCATATCCAGCTTCCCATCTGTGAAGAAGGTGCAACACTGTGGCATCCCTGGCCCTTTCTCCATGCCTATTTCACAAGCAAGAATAACTGAGTCTCAGTCTCAGATCAAAGTACTAGAGTCACTGAGATGTGCAGCCCTGATATCTCCACCACCACGCTATAAACACCCCATTAGTGTTTATTTTTGGTGTGTATTGTGATGTTTGATGATAGCAGCTCACAGATGTTCACCTTTTTACTAGGACAGGAACTTTGGTAGAACTTTGAATAGATTTCTAATTGAGGTGCAGTGGGCTGATGCACTTGGTAGGCTATCGTTTCTAACTCACTGACTGATAGGACTCTTCCAGGAGGAAGTTTGTCTCCTGAGTTTTGTGCAGACAGCCTCAAGACTCAGTGCTGGCCAGTGCAAATCGCTTCATTCCAAAGTCTCTTTTGTACACATCTGGTCATAAGGCATTGGAAGTGATTATAAGTCTGAGGAACAGCATCTAAAGCCTACTTCTGACTCCTATATGCATGTGCACACATACCTATATATGGCTGCACACACACACACACAGAGAGAGAGAGAGACAGACAGACAGACAGACAGACAGACAGACAGAGACATAGAGGCAGACAGACAGACAGACAGAGACAGAGAGACAGAGAGACAGAGAGACAGAGAGCTATGTTCAACATCACTGGCCATTAGGGAAATAATGAGTCAAGCCACAGTGAGGGTGACTCTTTTAGATAACAGGCAGGCATGGTGAGGAATTTTGGAACTCTGTACACTGTTGCTAGAGAATGCATCTGCCATGCAAAGCAAGGGGGGAACTGCATCAAACAGTTAAAAATAGAGCCCCCTTATGTGTCAGCATCCCCATTGTGGAACTATATTCCTAAGAACTGCTAACAGAATACTGAGGGATATGTGTTCTCCCTGGATTATTCCATTTTCCTTCCTAATAGTTGAGACGAGAATCAGGTGGAATCCATCAGCCAATGACTGGATGAAGAAGGGGAAGGTCTATCTATACAATGAAGATTACAGCATGGAGTGTGAAATGAGTCCTTATGAAAAAGGAAGGGTTAAGACGGAAATCAGGATAGAGCACCACTCTCCAATCCCAAGATGGTGTCAGTGTGAGTATGACTGTGGGTAGTACCACTGTGTGTCTGTAGGTAGTGCCACTGTGTGTCTGTGGGTAATACCATCATGTGGCTGTGGGTAGTGCCACTGTGTGGCTGTGGGTAGCACGATTGTGTGGCTATGGATAGTACACTGTGTGGCTGTGGGTAGTACACTATGTGGCTGTTGGTAGTGCCATTGCATGGCTGTGGATCCTAATCGACACACCCACCATGATATATGTGATTGGTATGATCCCAGCCCCACAGAGTTGATTCCATGGCATCTGCCCCTTCCATCCTCCTCTTTGTGCTCCTAGGCAGAGCACTAGTTGGGTCCTGGAGACCACAGCAACCGCAGCTCCTTTCTCACTCTTTACCAGGCAAGCAGCGAGAGTTCTCTGTTCAAACAAGCTTCCAGCCACTGGGAGTCTGCAGGTGGAGGACTCTCTCCATTCTCCAGTCCTCTCTGGTGCAGCCTGGTTAAGGTAATTAAGCCGGCAGCAGATGTAAGTGCTCCCTCGGGTCTCCTCACTCACCAGCAAGCACTGGGCAGCACCATACCAAGAGAGGAGACAAAGGAGTTGAGGTCCAGTGTCATCAGGATTGGACAAAAATCTATCAGCTCCAGAACACAGACACACCTTTGTAAAGTGGAAGGCTCTCTCTCCCAGAGCAACCCCGAGTAACATAGATGTGCACAGACAACTCAACTAGGGGGAGGAAAATGTATGTCTGTTGATCACTGTCAAAGCCTATTCAGTACTGAGTTTAAGTCCCCCTGAAAGAGTTAGCTGTCTTATTCACTCAACTCTTTAACCAACCCACCCTTCCTGAGACTGAAAAGTTTTCTGTAACTTTGCCTTGCTCATTCAGTACATATAATATTCTTCCAGATTTACTTTCTACAAAACGTCTCTACACTTTATGCAATAGTCTTGTCCAACTCTCTAGCAATTGTCCTGAGGCTCTGTGATAAAGATCCAGATGTCCATTCCCTCTCCTTCTCCATCACTAGTGCCCCCCCCATCCAGAAGCTTGGTACCCTATGTATGGCTTAGCTTGCAGTACAAAGGACAGATTCACACACACGTTCTGTGACCACACTCATGTGAGGATGAGCAGACTAGCTAAGACAGGCTGTATTCTCTAAGTCAAGTGCCTTCATACTCTGATGACAGTGTCCAGATAAAATTCCTGGAGGAGATGATTAGAGATTTCAAGTGTAACACCTTAGTTCAGCTTCTTCCTTACACAACTCCTGCTGGGTCATAGTGCCCAGGTATGCACTGGGACCCTAACCCTCACAACTGTGAATTATTTGCAGGCCCTGAGATACAACATGAATCTTCCATTATCAACCATCAATAAAGCTTCACATTTAAAGAGTTTTAGCTGGAAGTTTTAGCAATGAACATATCCAGAAATCCTGCAAATTAAGAGTTGTAGGTCATAATGGACTGAGAAAGATCCATCCTTCTGATGGCTCTAAACACCAACAAATATAACTGAAGCCATCACTGTGTGGCAAGGATGGGGACAAACTTCCCACAGATGCCAGTCTCCTCTGCCCATGTATCCCTGAGAGGTAGACCTAGAAAATCATGAAGATCTCCACAGTGCCCTGCCAATGATATATTTCTGCTCCCTACTCCTGTCTCTAGCTCTGGAAATATAGGGAATTCTACAGAGAAGCACCTGCCACGCTAATTCTGGGCTTGTTTTAGCCCCACGCCCATCCCATGTTGCAGACAGAGCGTGGTGAATTCTTTTTCCAGTTAAGAAGGCTATGCAGCCAATGATGGTTGTGTTTGCCATAGTCGGTCAGGTACACAGCAGATCCAGCAATGAGACTCGTGCTTTCTTGGGATTGTGGTTTTCTTTTGTAGTAAATGTAAGTCCTGCACCCATCTCGACCTCTCAGGATGTGGCATTCCTAGGCAGCAGCATTGCAGAGAGAAGGAGAAAAATCCAGGAGTAAGCCGAGGGCTGCCTGGCACTCCTGGGCCCCTTGGGCCTCACTTTGAATGAACGGTAGGAGCAATTCCCTGGTATTGAACAATTTCACAAACCAAATTTAAACTTCAATCTCAGCTTGAGACATCACAAAGTATAATTTAGTGACACGAAATCAAAGAGAGCCCCTGGCCTCGAATTTCCTGACAATGCCTTCAGAATTTCATGGAAAGAAAACAACAACAACTAAAATGCATGTATCGCCTTCAGAAGAACATATGTCTATAAACTTGTATAAACACAGACTCGTACAACAAATGATTCACTCTCTGATACACTGCCAACAGCTTCAACTTCTTACTTGAGACTGACACATCTCTCCCGTGATCCTGTGGTGATGTTTCAGCTGTTCTGTGTGATTCAATGCTGCTGTGCACAGAAAGTATTATACATAGACCACATATGACATAAAGGTCTTATTAATTCTACTTTAGGACAAATCACATATATTTATTTTGAATCACATATATCATCTTGTATGTTTCTGTTAATTTTTTTCTTTTATTGAAGATGAATTTTTCATACAATATGTTCTGATTATGGTTTTCCATCTACCAATGCTTCTTCCTGGTTCCTCCTTGCCTCTCTCCCCTTCCTTCCCATTCAGATCCACACCCTTTCTGTTTCTTGTTAGAACAGGCATCTAAATACTACTAATAAAATAAGAGAAAAATAAAGCAAAAAACAAACAAATCAGAATAGGACAAGATGAACAGAAAGAAGAAAAAGAGCCAAAGAAAAAGCATGAGAAAGACATATAGATGCAGAGACTCGTATGTTCACAGACACTCAGGAACCCTATAAAACACAAAGCTGGAAGGCATAACATATATGCAAAAAAAGCCCTTCAAGTATTTAAAAAAGAAAACCCTGCTCTAACACAGTATTATGAGACAAAGACCCTCCAAGTTCCCATTAAGTTCATTTTAAGTGTTGGGCAGAGGGGGGGACCCTTGAAAATACTTTGTTTCCCCAGTAAGACTCCCTTGGGAAAAAATCATTTCTCATTTGCAAGTGGCTACCGATTGGAGATAGCTTCAGGGTTAGGATGGAGCCATGTGTCTACTTCTCCTCTCAGCTCTGTGACCCCATCTGGTGCAGACCCCTGCAGACTCTGTGCATGCTACCTACCATAGTCTCTGAGAGTTCTTATGCCCATATCCTATACTCTTTCTGCCTCCTCTTCCACAGAGCTGCCTGAGCCCTGCAGGGAGGGATTTGATGGGGACATCCATTTACAGCTGAGTGTTCCAAGGTCCCGCTCTCTACACACTGTCTGGCGGTGGGTTTCTGTATGTGTTCCCATCTGCTATAGGAGGAAGCTTCTCTGATGATGACTGAGCAGGGCACTGATCTATGAGTACAGCAGAATGTCACTGGGAGTCATTTTTCTGCATTCCTTTAGCAGAACAGTAGTATTTGGTTTTCCCCTAGGTCCCTGGCCTACCTACTCTCAGGTTCTTGGTCACCCACACAGCAATGGGTATGGGTTCTATTTCATGGTGTGAGCTGGTTGGTTGCACACACATTCCTTATGCCACTATTGCATCAGTGCACATTGCAATCTACAGGCAGGACAGCACTGTAGATCAAAGGGTTGTAGCCTGGTTGGGTTTAGCTTTCTCCTTGGGTAGTGTGCAGAGTACCTTCCAATACTATGAACACTAGTGCATGAGGGTGAAGGCTCTACATAGGCACCAGCTCAATTGTGTTCATTTTTCTTCAATTTTTTTATTAGATATTTTCTTCATTTACATTTCAAATGCTTGGGTTCATTTTTAATTAAACATTTTTAAACACAAAACATAAAATTTGTTTATTTCTTCGAGAAGCTATGTGATTTGTCTGGGGTCTTCCTATTTATTTGGCCCAGGCTGGCTTCAAGCCACAGACACCCGCAAGCCTGTGTAGCAGGAGGTCCATGTATACCTCTTTACCTGCTCCCCATGTGACGCTTTGATGTATAAGTACATTATGTCATGTTTCAAAGCAAACAGCTCTGTCTTCTTTGGTACTTATCGGTTCTCCATGGGGAAGTCACTCAAGCCTTTCTTCTGCTTCCTGTGGTTCTTCACCGTTATCTAGAGTGGTCCTGATGCACAATGACACCCAGGCCTTGTCGCTCTTTTCTAACCAGAACCTAGCACCCTCTGATCCATCGCTTCTCACCCTCCCCTCTTGCCCAGCCTCTGATGATCACCATTAACCTTTCGAATGTCTATTCTCAGCTGTCAACTAAACTATGTCTGGAATTAACTAAAACTCAAAGTTGGCTGGCCATACTTGTGGGGGATTTTTGCTTAGTTAGATCATTTGAAATGGGAAGATTCACTTTTGATCTGGATCTTTGCAGTGGAGGAGACAGAGCTTAAATTGAGATCTCTTGAAGTGGGAAGGCCCACCACTAATTTGGGCCACAGCTTCTGCTGCAGTCTCTATAAAGGAAATAGGGAGGGGGCATTTTGCTCTTTGCCTGCTTGCTCTAGCCTCATAGCCAGTCCATTCCATCACTGGCATTAAGTGAACCTACTTTTTCAGGGCTCCAGTGTAGTCAAGACCAGGTGAGACATGTAGCCTCATGGCTTGAACATCTACTAGATTCTTGGACCTTCTGTAAATAGGCAGTAATTGTTGTGTTGGGCACCACACACTGTAAGTCATTCTAATAAATCCTTTTTAGATAGATGGATGGATGGATGAACAGACTGACATGAACAGACAGGCTGATTGATTCATCCTGTAAATAATGTTAATCTAGATAGCCTTGGCTAATGCACCCCTGGGCTGACTCTCTGTGAGCATATTGCACAGCCAAGATCATGCAATTTCACTTAGCATCACATCCTCTGGTTCCATCCACACATGATTCCATTCTCTTGGATGACTAAATAATATCCATCTGCATGTGTCATGATCTTTATACATTCATCAGATGGCAAGAACTTAGGTTATCTCCCTTTCTTGGCCATTGTGAATTGTTCTGTGGTAAGTGGATTGCGGGTGCTGCTCAGGTGTGCTGACTTCATTTCCCTTGAGTATGCATGTGTTAGCAGAAGTGTTGGGCTGTGGAGCGGTACTGATAGGAGACCATCAGCCTGTGTCCATCAGGCTCTGCTGACTCAGTCCTGATGACAATATGCAAGGACTGGTCTCCTCAGCCTCCCCAACACCTGTTCCCATTTCAGTAGCTGCCATTCTTGCTGGGACAATGCCTCACTGCGACTTTGATTTACATTTCTCCAGTAATTAGTGACATGGAACTTTTTAAATACAATTAGTGGGAATTTCTATATTTACCTTTGAGAAATCTCTCTCTCTTTAGGATATATAGCTCACTTTCCAATCTGACTTTTACTGGATTAGATAGATAGATAGATAGATAGATAGATAGATAGATAGATAGATAGATAGACAGACAGATAGATGATAGATATATACAGAAAGATATATAAATATAGATATATAGGCACTTTTAATTTGTTGAACTTTTGGTAAAGATATTCAAAATATAAAAAGTACTCTTTTAACATTTCAATTGTACAGTTCAGTGGTGATTATCATATTTATACATGAACTTATCATTACTATCCATCTCTAGAATGTTCCTCTTCATAATCTTAGGCACAACTGACTCCATGGCAGAAGTACCATTCAGGCTGTAGAAACTAGCACATAGACAACGCCACCTGCCAAAACTAAAACAAAGGCCTAATCCATCAAAGTCCATATCGTTCTGGGAAAGTCTCAAATGTACTAACCTTGCTATTTAGCTTCTGTAGTTCTGCTCCTGGTTAGCTATTCTTGTTAACTGAAGTATGTCAAGCTATAGCATAGCTTTTGTGCTTAAAAGCTCACCCTGAGAGAGGCTCAGTGTTACACTGGGATCCTGAACACCCAGTATAGTCACTGGCCAGCTAATAAAGACTTTGATTGACTTAAACCCACGTTTGGACAGTCTTCTTTGGCGAATACTCCACAACATGATGCACTAACACCCCACTCTCCCTCAACCTCTGGCATTACTACTCCATGTCCTGTCTCAATGAATGTGGCATCTCTACAGCCACGTGTGACTGGAACCATGGAGTACTTACTGGTTTTGTGGTTAGTTTATTCATTCAACATATTGCCCTTACTTAAGGTCCACCCCAAGAAAGGTGTTTTGGGGCCTCTGTCTTTTGGAAAGCTGAGTTGTATGCAAGTCTAGCTTTAATACTCACCTGAGAGACATGCTCACTGAACTCATCGGCCCAGCACAGTACTCCAAAAGCTTCGGGACAAATCAAATGCCAGCTCAGTTTCAGAGACGCTCTTGATCATTAGAGATGCTTGCTCAAGAATGTCTTTACCAAGTAGAGTCTTGGCAATTCCCTCCCATAAATGTGAGCCCCTCAACACTGCAGCCTGTACCACTCTTCCCAGTGTAGGAGTCCGAGGGGCTCCTAACACATCTCCTTCAGGGCCACCCTTGTGGCAGCACAGGATCTTAATCATATACTGACTTCACTATCGCATGGCCACTTGGGAAGAATTGTTCTCGGACATCAGTGTGGACAGGTGATGCTGGCACCCAAAGCAGGCTGGTGCTCACTGACACCATGTGCAGAAACAGAAAAGGAAACTGTCACCTCAACTGAAATCAAACACCCGGTGCTGTTTATTATGAAAGCTACATTGGTTATGGTTCAAACACTGTACCCCTTCTTAGAATTGGGAACAAAACATCCATGGAAGGAGTTACAGAAACAAAGATTGGAGCTGTGACGAAAGGATGGACCATCTAGAGACTGTCATACCCAGGGATCCATCCCATAATCAGCTTCCAAACGCTGACACCATTGCATACACTAGCAAGATTTTGCTGAAAGGACCCTGATATAGCTGTCTCTTGTGAGACTATGCCGGGGCCTAGCAAACACAGAAGTGGATGCTCACAGTCAGCTAGTGGATGGATCACAGGGCTCCCAATGGAGGAGCTGGAGAAAGTACCCAAGGAGCTAAAGGGACCTGCAACCCTATAGGTGGTACAACATTATGAACTAACCAGTACCCCGGAGCTCTTGACTCTAGCTGCATATGTATCAAAAGATGGCCTAGTCGGCCATCACTGGAAAGAGAGGCCCATTGGGCACACAAACTTTATATGCCCCAGTACAGGGGAACACCAGGGCCAAAAAAAAAAAAAATGGGAATGGGTGGGTAGGGAAATGGGGGAGAGGGGGGAGGGTATGGGGGACTTTTGGGATAGCATTGGAAATGTAATTGAGGAAAATACGTAATAAAATATATTTTAAAAATTGATTTTTAAATATTATCACCTACACGAAACTTAAATCCTTTTTTTCAAAACTCTTCTACTTTTATAGAGCATATCTCTTTCAATTGGACCTCTTCCTTGGCTGCCCTCCTTAACTCTTATCCAATCACATATAGAAATGCCGCTAGTGAGGTCAAGGAAGGATACCCAAGTACCCTTCACACAATCTTCCTGTCCTCAGTGAGGTCTCAAAACTCTGAGTTTTCTGTGTAGTTTTACAAAATAGCATAAGCAATATGTTTTCACTGAAATGACAGTTTTGAATGAATACCTAGGCGTTTTTAGAAGGAATTATTGAGATTTAAGGAAATCATCTTCAAAACATTGAAAGCTGGGTAAACATTAAAAAAAAAATCTGTTATGTCTAAATACTGTGTACACGACATTTTAGCACTAAATGTCAGGCTACTGTCCACCAGGGGACCACCCGAGTTCAAACACACCATCTGTTCAGGGCATGCGCATAGCTAAGGCTCTGATGACAGGGGCAGCTCTCCATCCTTAGCGGCTGCTTCAGCATTGTATGAGCAACTGTGCCAATCAAGAGATCTTTCTTATCATTCTGGTCCTCCTGCAGAGGCTGTGGTGGGATTGGCAGCCTGCAGGAAGCCCAGTATGGCATAGCTAGCTCCCAGGGCTCGCTCAGGCCTCTGTGAGTCACTAAATCAACAAGGCACACCGGTAAACTGTCTAATGGATGGTGATCAAATACCCTCTTCACCTTGGGATCTCCCTACAATAAAGAGATTACTCCAAAAGACATTGTTTTCTTTTCATCATTATGAAGTTTTTCAAACTGCTAACAGAAATATTAGTCCCCAGAAACCCTCCGCAGGGACACACAGCAGCTAAGAGGAGCTCTGACAAGCCGCCAACCCAGTGACATCACTGACATAGAAACGCTTTAGGAAACTTTAAGCCAAGAATGGGAGAACTTGGGTTATTTTGTTTAATGTTTCTGGGTTCTGCCTTCAAAGAATCTCTTTTAAATGTCACGATATTATTTTCTGAAAGTCATGCTAACTCCAGAGGAGCCAGCTCCGAAACACATCCCTTCCCACACGAATGGTAGATAAAAGACGGATAGCATGTATACTTGTTCTCCTGAAAACCCCGCCTAGCAAAATGGCTAGTAGAAACTATTTCTATGAGTTGCTTAATGTCCCGAGCACAGAGGAAGAACTCCTGTCATAGGCCTGATGGCAGACTGGATGTCTATGACCAAGGCAGTATGTTGAGTCAACAGGGTCCAGTCAGCTCTTCAAAGCCAGAAAATGCCTTTCTATACAGCCTCTTATTTGCATACCCACTGTTGGCACACTCTGGAAAGTCCCCTCCTATCTTCCACAAACTTGTAAAAGAACATTCCTGCTCCAAAAACATGCCTTTGGGGGTAAGGGGAGGGGGAAGAAAAGCCAGGGAACCTGCCACAAACAAGCAGCCTGAACACTCAGATGCAGAACAGTATGAGTTTTTGTGATGTTGATAAAGAGAGCTTGGTTCTGTCCCTCAGCTCCCTGGCCAGGGAGGACCCAGACTGATGTCCCATGTGAACACAGCCCCCTATTCCCCCTCTAATCAAGTTACCAAAATGGCTAGAAAAGAGGCAGAACCACACAGGGTCAAAAGGTAAGCATGAGCCAATGTAAAGCAAGGCCTAGCCATGAGTCACAGAGACACCAAGCCAGGCGCCCATTCAATGCACAGGCGTGAGTAGGTTCCTCCCTTGAGTGGGAGAAAGTCTGGCTCCTTCCCTACGATGTGTCTGAACACATGCTCCCAAGTTCCCAGTCAGGGGCCTGACCTATGGTTCTTACACACTGGGCTTCTCCATCCAACACAAGCCTGCTGCTCAAGTTTCCACAGAGGAGGTTTCAACTCATTCGGAGAGTTTGAAGTTTCCTAAGTGGCCCAGGTGTTCCTCAAGAGGTTGAGAAATATCAACGGGGTTGAGCTGGCTGCCTAACCAAGGAAAGAGGGCCCTCACAGAGCGAGAAAGCAGCCCCATTTGTATTCCAGGACAGTGTCTGGAGAACTACCTAGGGAAACATCATTTCTAAACCAACCAACATTTTCCAACTGTTTACATTGGCTATTCTCTTCATCTAATAAAAAAATATTGATAGCTAAAATGTATGTTGATTTTCTTTTCAAAATATGCAAAGTTTGCTAAAATTGTTTGATATTCCTAGTGTCAACTGGAGCATACCCTCCAGGGAAAGAGAAATAGCATTCAGTCAGCAAACATTTATTAGACCTTATGTCCCTAAGATTCCGATTGAGAAATTAATTAGCTCTTATTAATGTCTGTAAGTACATTATTGCCCCCTTTACTTATATTCCAGAGTCTCAAGGCTTTTTAATATTACAGGGGGAAAAGGACAGCCAAATTAGTCTATTCTGAGTCCAGTGACTAGGGCAACAACACTAGGAATCAGTCTTCCTGCTGAACTGACTCTGGCTAACACCACCAGTGACTTCCTGGCCTCCATCCACTCTCCTACCGCTGAGTGACAGCAAGTGAGAACCAGTGACAATCAGACAAGTGAAGACCAAGTCGAAGCCTCAGCAAGCCCTGTGCACAGCGGTGGAAAGTAGACGCAAACTGCGTGGTACAATCCCAGGAAGTGGAGCCCTGGCCTCCAGGGATGAGAGTCCTCCAGGGATGCAAAGAATGACCCACACAGATCCCAAGAAGCTAGAGCCTCAAGGGGCCCCGCCCAGAGTCTCCTGAATAAGGAGTGTGGTGTAGTCAGTGAGTCCATTATTTAAAGATAATGAAGATGGTGGGACCCTCAACTCCCCATGAAGTGACAGAAGGGACCCACAGCCTCAATGGAAGAAGAGTTCAACACTGGTGGTCATCTGCTATCATATAAAGGGGCCAAATCTGCAGAGACCCCTCTGCTCCTGCTCGCATCTGCAACAACTGCCCAAAGATAAGGACAAAGAACAAGCACCCAGACTCAGACCACGCTGGGTACACCTATATGGTGCTTATGTGGTCCTTTCATCATGTCAGCATCCACATGCCATGATTGATGTCATACTCACACTAAGGAGAGCCTGGCACCTGGGCCTAAAAGAAAGGGAAGCAATTACAAGAACACTCAACAGACACCAAGGCAAAGCACTTCTTGAAGCCTCAGTAGTCCTCAACCTGGGGGTCACGACCACTCTGTGGTTGAATGACCCTTTCACCGAGGTCATCTAAGACCATCGGAAAACACAGATATTTACATTGCAATTCTTAACACTATCAAAATTATAGTAAGGAAGTAGCGATAAAAAGAGTTTTGTGGTTGGGGGTCATTCACGACATGAGGAATTGTCTTAAAGGATCACAGCTTTAGGAAGGTTGAGAGCCACTGCTCTAGATCAATGCCAAAGAAAGCCATATGTTGTTTGTTTGGTGGATAAGTGGGTGAGTTGAGATGGGAGTCTCACTTTGTAGCTCAGGCTAGCCTCACTTCTACGATCCTGCTACCTTGGCCTCCTAAGTATTGGAATTATGAACATGTCTATCATGCTGCAGAGGTGTGTTGTGACAAACTGACAAACACAAGTTGTAGCTCACATGGTAATTCTATAGAAAGGAGACACGCCAGAAGCTATGATGCATGGTCAGGGAACTGAAAACATGAAGCCTCAACAGAATGTAGAAAAAAGTAGCTAATAGTGGTTTTACTTTCATCTAGAAAAAAAAAATTATTAATTATTCATTCTCTGTCTTGGTTTCACTATACCAGTTTGTTTCTCAGTGCCTACGATTAATCACCAGCCACCTTACAACTTGTAAACTCCTACCGTGGATTAGAGAAAACTTATTTTTAACGCATAAAGTTACAATACCAGAGCTTACTAGGCCTTCAGTGGATGAGATTTTAATCATACTGGAAATACTCTGTACTGGCTATTTTTGTGTCAACTTGACACAGCTGGAGTTATCACAGAGAAAGGAGCTTCAGTTGAGGAAATGCCTCCATGAGATATAACTGTAAGGCACTTTCTCAATTAGTGATCAAGGGGGAAAGGCCCCTTGTGGGTGGGATCATCCCTGGGCTGGTAGTCTTGGGTTCTCTAAGAGAGTAGGCTGAGCAAGCCAGAGGAGGCAAGCCAGTAAAGAACATCCCTCCATGGCCTCTGCATCAGCTCCTGCTCCCTGCCCTGCTTGAGTTCCAGTCCTGACTTCCTTTGGTGATGAACAGCAGTATGGAAGTGTAAGCCAAATAAAGCCTTTCCTCCCCAACTTGCTTCTTGGTCATGATGTTTGTGCAGGAATAGAAACCCTGACTAAGACATACTCCATATCAAGTTCTTACTGCCTTTTGCATCTGGGAGTCTCAGCCTAATAAGGCAGACCCAAGGCCTCTTGTAATGAGCACCAGGTCAGGGCCACAAACTCCTGAATATCATGACCCTACCCAAGACACGTTCCATGACACTTGGACCTCAGTCACTTTTCTCTCCATCTCTGATGACATCTTCAGTTGATATCCTTAGACACAGCCAATCTCTGAGGCCATAGTCCCATCCCTCTCTTTAGATGTAGGTGCCCAGGGCTGGAAGACACAAGCCTCTTCCTGAGATCGTTAACACTGTACCTTCTTGGCTACACTATGTGTCTTAGGTAGGGTTTCACTGCTGTGAGCAGACACCATGACCAAGGCAATGCTTTTAAGGATAATATTTAATTGGGGCTGGCTTACAGGTTTGAGATTCAGTCCATTATCATCAAGGTGGGAACATGGCAGCATCCAAGCAGATATGGTGCAGGCAGAGAGCTGAGAGTTCTACATCTTCATCTGAAGGCTGCTAGTAGACGACTGACTTCCAGATAGCACACTAACACACCTACTCCAAAAGGGGGGCCACACCTTCTAATAGTGCCATTCCCTGGGGTGAGCATATACAAACCATAATACTATGTTACCTAGCCACTTAGTCAATCATCCAATGTTGCTGTGATATTTTTCGGGTAGGATTAGCAGAAGACTCTGAAGAAAACAGAGACTCTTCACAATGGGGGTGGGCCTCACTAAATCAACTGAAAGTGTAAGAGAAAAAGACGGAGCTGCCCAAAGAAGCAAGGAGTCTACCTCCCACTGTGTTAAAACTTGAACTACAGGTTAGATCGCTGGAGACCCTGGCTTTGGTCTGCCCTGAGGATTTCAACCTCCAGAGTCTACACAACTGAATAGATGAATCCCTAAAGTCAATACACCTACATCCTATAGGCTCTGACCTCTGCCCTACAGTACAGTGGTTAAATCCAGTGACAAGGTCGCCAGGACTACCATGTCCTATGTGACTCTTCAGAGTGGCAGGAACCTGCACTCAACAGTAGGGACCCTTTACACCTCACAGTCAGTTGGCCACCAGCACACCAGAACTCAGGTTCTGTCTTCTCAAAGGCTTTGTATGAATAATATCTGAAACCTCCTATGGTACCCGTTGACTGTCATTCATGGTGCAGCTATGGCTACCAAAATCCTTAGAGGAGCACAAGGCTCCTTTAGAGTCAGGCCCACCAGGTGACACTGGCAGAGCTGGCTACAGTGACTTTTCTCTTCTCTTCCCCTTCTCTTTTCAGAGAGCTGCTGCACAGAGCCTCGGCTTTGAACTACGTGCACCCATTATAGACCTTTTGTGAGATACACTTGGGCAGAAAGTGGGGAAGCTCTGTCTCATCCTGTGGTCGAGAAGCTTCCAGGACATACACTTCAAAAGCTCTGACAAACAACAGGGAGACTGCAAAGTTCATATTCTCCCTAGCCAGCGGGGCCTGTGTAGTCAGTCAGGAGGAAAGAGCCCGCCCCTTCCCACTGGCCAGAGAGCTAGAAACTGACCATAGCCCTTTGTGCTCACTTGCGCCTTGTGAGATGTCCAGAGATGCCTGCTGGGAGCAGGGAGTAAGGGCAGAGCTCAGCCCTGCTCAGAGAGGGCAGCCGGAACCTGGTACTGATGTCCTCATAAGAGTCATAGCTGGTGGCACGGGTCATGTGAGTTTCCAAAGTGAAGAGACTCTAGAATACACTGGTTATGGGGGACACATGGTGAGTGATCTCACCACACGGAGAGTGATCTCATCAGACAAACAGGAAGTAAGAGGGGAGGGAGGGAGAGTGTTAGAAGAAATGAACTCTGCAAGCCAAGCGGTTGAGCTGGCTCTAGATGGTGAACTATATTACAAAGAGAATGGTGAGGCAGGCAGGCTCTGGCAAAGGCCAGATGGGGATGCACAGGGGAGGGTAAGAGAGGACAGGGGCGGGGGCACGGGGAGAACTGCAGATCATGGAGGAAGCTCAACTGTGACAATGTGACCATGTGAGACACAAACCACAGTCCAGCTATGTAGGCATGAAGCAGGCCAACCAGGGCCTGGTCATAGAAGGAGCTGCTCCAACTCCCAGATCCTCTATCCACAGAGCTGGATGAGCACATTCTGGCTTCTCCTGGTCTAAATTATTATGACACCGATCTCCATTAGATCTGGAAGGTGATGCTAGCTTAAGAAAATAAACCCTACTAAGTGTTCTGGCATCACTTTCTCTTTTATTTCTCCCCATCCTCTTCTTCCTCCTCTTCCTCCTCTTCTTCCTCCTTCTCCTCCTCCTCCTCCTTTTCTTCTTTTTGATTCTGAGGTATCTATTTAAAACATTTCAAAATTTTCCAAAATTGACTCCCCTCTACTCCTCCTGGTTCCTCCCCACCAGACTTTTATTCAGATACACCAGACTTCTGCCCATCATTAGAAAACAGACTTCTAGGGCTAATAATAAAATACAGAGTAAAACATCAGAACAGGGCAAACAAACAAACAGAAGAAAAAGAGTCCAAGAAAAGGCACAAGAATCACATTCAGGAGACCCAATGACTGTCATCCATATACTCAGAAACCCCACAAAAACCACTAAGCTGAAAAAAAAAAGTTTATATATATAAAAACTTATTTATATATGTATGTGTGTGTGTATACACATATACACACACACACACAAACCTTTTGCATATATATGCAAAAGAACTGTGGTGTAAAGAAAGAGAAAATGCATAAATAAATAGATAAAATTTTAAAACCCTCAAACATAATGAGACAAGGAACTGTCAAAAGATGTCACCAAGTTCATTTTGTGTTGGCCATCTGCTGCTGGGCATGGCGCCTGTGTACACTTCTCCTTTCAGCTCTGGGACCCCAACTGATACAGGCCCTGTGAACGCTGCCTCCGTCTCTATGGCTCCATATGTGCACCAGTCCTGCTGTATCTAGAAGGCACTGTTTCCTTGATGTCCGCCATCTCCTCTGATTCTTACACTCTTTTTGCCTCCTCTTATGCGGAGTTGCCTGAGCCCGGGGGAAAAGGAGGGTGACACTACTTTCAATGTTTGGTAAAAGCTAAGTGTGTGTGTCCACCCATGTGGGACGGTTTCACACCATCTATAGCCTGTGTGTGGAATGACAGGCAAGTTTTTATTTCTTTGTGAATGCTTTATTCATCAGATTTTGAAATGATGGTTTTTGTTACCAAATCAATCAAGAAGCCATTTGCTGATTAAAAAAAGAAAACTCCCTACTTCCCACAACAACACCAGGCTGGTAGACAGGCTGGGTTTCTGTTGGGTGACATGCTTGCTCCTCTCTCCCTGTAGCAGTTCTGCTGTCCCTGTAGGACCGGGGTGGTCGCTTTGATACTTCAGAAAGTGATGTTTACATGACCTGGGACAAACTGCGAGGCTCAGAGAGAGCCCTGTGGATCTCTGCCCTTTTTGTCTCAAGATTTCAGATTCTGAGCATTCCCGAGACAAACACCCAAGGTTGACAACGAGATCACAGAGACAGATAAATATCAGGTCTTTGAATGTGAGTTAACACTTCGGTGGGGGATTTCGGATTCAAGAAAAAAGGCAGCTTGCGTTTGGTGACCGGCTCAGACTTGGTACAGAACCAGCATCTTCGAAATTCACAGAAACTCCGAAGATGACTTCAACCTGAGTGAAGACACGTCCATACCAACTCTCCTCTGGTGACAACAGTTCTTGAGGAAGGGAGAACTGTATTATTTTTATTCATTTTGGCATTTGAACCAGAAAAACAAGATAAAACAAAAACCTTATGTCATGGAACAAAGTAGAAAAATCAAAACATCAGCTCCTGGAGAAGCCTAGACCAGCAGAAATGGGACTTTGGAACTTGAGGCCTGAAGACTGCAGTGTCTTCCCTGGGGCCCAGGAAGCGCTGAATTAGCAGGAAGCTGAGCCACCACCCTCCCTTCTGTACCAACTCACACTGTCAGTGCCCCAGACTCCCTCCACAACACTGAACTCCCTAAGTGACCAGGGACCACGCACAGGCCCTGCCTGCACTCACTGCATGGTCAGAGTAACCTGGGTTGGGAAACAGCAGCAGGCCCCTTGGAAGAGCTGAAACCTAGAGGTCGCAGAAGTGCAGTAATATCCAAGCCCCAGGAAGAGGGCCACCCCTCCCACTCACCCTCCATCCTTGTGACTTCCCGTGGTCACCCTAGCATGCCTGCCACACAGCCCCACAGTGGGCTATAAGCAGTGCTCTGTCTATGGCTATCTCTGAGTAGCAACATCATCTTAGTGCTCAATTAAACAGCCAAGGTCAGCAAAGAGGTGGAGGATCGTGCTTTATAAACCAATGGGACTAGTGTTTGAGAAATGGTCTCCGAAATTCATCATGAGAGTTATAGCCCTTTCTTTGTTTTAAAATAAAAATATCCTTTAATTGCTGTGGGAAATGATAAAGTCCCTAAAGTCAGCTTTGTTCCTTTTCCTTCTATATTCTTTCCCTCTTCCTTGCTGTGTTAGTACCAGTGTTAGCAAGAATGGCTCTACTTTGTCTGCAAATCAGACAAACAAAAACAAACAAACAAACAAAAAGCCTTGGAGCTTTCAGAACATTTGCAAAAACATCTATTTGCAACCCAGATTGTGGACTAAGCCCTTGGCACTGGCAAATACTCAGCCAGGAGGAAATGCTTCCAGTGCACAGAAACCCAGAGTGAGGCACAAAGACCAACAAACACAGGCACAACTGGCCCCAAACCCAGGCGTACTCCTGACTGGAGGAAGGGGAAGCCTCAGCCAGCTGTGGTTACCCACTCCTGAGGGGTACCCCACTGGCAGCTGCTGTGAAGGGAATGAGGACATTTGTTGACGTACTGCCGTGCCTGTGTGTGAACTAAAAGCAGTCCCATACAGACAGGCAATGCCTGAAGTGCCACTTCTGTCTCTGCTGGCTGGTTTGGCTGCGGCAACTCTAGAGACTGTCAGGTAAGAGCTGGGGAAGAAGCCACAGGACTGTGTCTCGAGTTCTTTCAGTCTGGGATGACACCCATATCGATTTCCCTGCCTAGACTTTTTCACAGGCACAGAAACTGAAACACACAGACTCAGCAGCATTCAGCTGTTATCTTGGTTCTGGCAGCTTCGTAACTTAACTCCCAGAGAAGGTGGGAAGAAGTCAGCTGTGCACAGAGAGGAGAACGCTGCCTAATCTGGCTTATGAGGTTTTGTATGATCTTCTAGCCCTGCACCTAGTCCCAACTTTAAAGATGACGAGAGTAACTCTTCATTGCAGATATGAAAGCTGACAGGACAACAGAGGTTAGAGGACAAGGCTTCATAGAGGGTTCAGGAGTCATGAGCCCTACTGGGGGGAGGGCTGAGAGAAGAGGAGTCCGTCAAGTGAGGTCAGAGCAGGGCTGCTGGAGAAGGCTTTGCTGAACAGCTGGTTTGGGAGGCAATGGGAAGGCAGAGCTAGAATAGGAGAGAACAGGCCTGTGAGACAGGGACCTCAGCAGAAGTGAGTCTCTATCCCAGGAGGTAACAAGACACGGGCAGCTCAACTGTGGGTGCTTAAAGAATAGATCACAGTGATGGGCTAGGACCCTGCAACTCTGGGAAAAAGGAGGATGCAGAGAGTAAGCAAGAAGGACCCGAGCCCTCAGTATCTACAGAAGGTACCCAGGAGAAGAGGACCAGACTGCAGAGGCCTGAAGGAGGAAGATGTGGGGTTTTGCCTAGAGCAACGTGATGATGGATAATATCAAGGTGTTCACGTGATGATGGATAATATCAAGGTGAAAACTTCCATAGACTCTGGAAGGAAGCTGACAGTATGTAGACACGCTAAGGCCAGTGTCCTGCTTTGGGAAATGAACGTCGCCGAGGTGACAGCTGGAGAAATGAGATCAGATGAACAAAACACAGAAGACAAAGAGGACGCGAGGACATCGGAAAGTGCTCACTAGGGGATAAAAAAAATAGTACGGAGGGGAGTGAGTGATTCGTGTGGCTGACTTAATAATAACCAAGCAAAGTGCCCGGTACTCTGTAGAGACAATTCCTCAAATAAGGTAAAGCCATGGCCTTTAAAACAGGGGCTGGGGTAGAACTGGAGGGAGGAGGCAGATTCCCTCCGGTGTAGTCAAAAAAGGGGAGGACACGGAAGTCATCTGAAGAACAAAGCCGGGAGAAGAAAAATTTGGAATGGCATGGACTTTGGGGTAGAGACTCTTGAGAATCTCATGTACCCAAACAAGAGACACAAAGCAAATCTTTGATCTTTGAAATTACAACCATGGGATGACTTACAGAGACCCCTCCCAATGGAGTAGATGATGTGTTGATATGGGAGATGGCAGGGCTGAGTGCTGTCTGGGAAAGATGTGTCTGCACCCTGGATGGTTTCATGTTATGATAGGCAGTATGGTGGATTAAGTGATAACTGTCCCACCTAGCCTTGGACATTTGAATAGTCAATCTCTAGTTGGTGGTACTGTTAGGATGTCTGGTCTTGCTAGAGGAAGCATGTCCCTGGAGGCAGGGTGTGAAAACTTGAGACCCTAGTTCTAGGTAGCTCTCTGCTTCCGGCTCACATTCAAGAGGTAAGCTCAAGGCTTGCTACCCCAGCCACCACCATGCCTGCTGTGTCCCTACCATGGTGAACTCTGATCCCACTAGAATAAGCAATGCCATTTAAGTCCCTCCTTCCACAAGTTGCCTTAATTGTGGTGTTTGATCTCAGCAACAGAAACACAGATAATGCAGGCAGAAATCCCTGGCTATGACCTTCTAGAAGCTACTGGTTCCTAGTGCATATTTCCATTCTTAGTGGTCCAGATGAGTTTTCATGACAGAGAGAGACAGTGGTTTATGTTGCCATAAAAAAGATACTTCCACCATCTGCTGAAATCACACATCAAATACCTTCATCGTCTCCTTAAACTTAACACAATCAACTTTTATATTAAGAAAAAAACCTACTATGCACAAAACAAAACTTTCTTTTCTTGTGCAGGCAAATTCGTGGATTTGATGTCTAATTTCTCTAACACTTCATAACGGTTGAGTCATGTGCCAGTTGTTTTGTGTACAAAGTAAACTCTTCCATCTTTATTGGAGACTACTTCAAACACTAGTATCTACTGTTCCAGCTTGACTCACCATTCACACTAAATCTCACCATTCCTGATGTCAGTCGGGATGTGTAGGAGGGAAACATCATCACTAAACTCATACTTTAAACATTTGCAAAAACACACTTCATGGAATGGATGAATTCGATCCAAGTATTCAGATTAGAAATTTGGTAACCACCACTAAAACATTGGTACTATCTCGGGCTTCATAAAAATAATGACTTCTGTGTTTCCCATGATATCTGCTATTTTATAAATCAATTGGAAACGCAGAGTGGTACCTGCATACAGACTCGACAAAGAATCACCTCAGATCCGCACACCCTTGGCTGTGGTCACAGAGGCCCGTGTGAGAGAAGAATGGTAGCCCAGTCCCTGCTAAGGAATGATCTATGCACCTCCCGGTGTCCCTTGAGTTGGGCCGCATGAGGAAAATGCCTTTTAAGGGGACCATCCTCTTGTCCAAAGTGGCTTTCTTTGAAGGAAAGGTATGTTCACACTAGTCCTCTTGGAGACTTGACTGACAGTTGAGACTCAGAGTCAACCCTCACAGACAAGTGATCAGGCATGGTCGAGACAGATCTTCCTTGCTAGTGAACTCTGATCTTACTTCTTCAACAAATTTCAGGCCCACTTTCTGTAAGTGAATGAAACTAGGAAAAATGCCCCAATCTTACCCTACCCAGCTCAGCAGCTCCAACAACAGTCCATCTGAAATTCCATTTTTTTTTCTTCAGATTAAGTCGGCTACCACTGATGACCTCCACTCAGGAGATGGGTTTGTCCTCCCAGGTTTGCCCATGCAGACAACAATTGGGAAGACTGAAACCAGTAGTCCTTCCTCTGCCTCAGGTACTTGGCCTCACAGAACCCCACAGGCTGACACCACTTGGAGCCCTGCTGGGTTCAGGTGCTCATGCCAAATGCTGACTCCTTGGCAAGCAGTTTCCCAGGGCAGGTGTCTCTTCTCTGGGGTTTAATTGCCTGTGAGAGTGTTGTGACACCTCCCTCCACCGTTCCCTCATAGACATAGGTTTCCCTTCATGCATGTCCTAGACTCTCGCCGCCTCTCAGCCAAGACAATACAATTAACCACTGCACCTGACTTTGGGTTTCAGAGGCATGGTCTTTCTACATAGCCTAGGTTAGTCTCCAACTTACAAATTCCCTGTTTCTGCCTCACAAATGCTGCCTCAAACTTGAACTCATATACTTAGCCCTGAAATAGTTTTTTTTCTAAAAAATAAAATAAAATATAGAAATGTGTGGGCCTAAAGGGTAAAAGAAGGCAGAGAAACAAATTGTTTGGAAAAAAAATACTTTTCCTGTTTTTATTTAAAATCAGTAACATTGTTTCGTACATCAAAGCTGTTACAATATCTTATTTCTAGTCATAGAATCCTCTTCCAAAATGGAAGGAGAATACCCATTCCCCTGTAAATTACATCAGAAGAGGAATCCAATCTACGGTTTCAATTATAGTGCCCAAGCACATGTTTGTTTGTTTGTTTGTTTGTTTGTTTGTTTTCAGTGACAGGACAATGTTTGCCTTAATTGCATGCATCATCCAAAGCAAAAGGGGGGTACACAGCTCACAGCTTGCACTCAGTGTGAAGTGTGTGGTTGCCAACCAAGCTCTGTCATCGTACTGCGATGAAACAAGGGTTCCCACATGTACTTGTCTCTGGATTCCTCTTCTGCTGTAACTTACAGGGGAATGGGCATTCTCCTCCCATACTGGAAGAGGATTCTATGACTAGAAGTAAGATAAAGAAACAGCTTTGATGTCCATTCACTCCACAGAGGCCAGAGCATGCTTGTTGGATCTTGTCCCATTGGCACTGTGGGGACATTAAGTTTAGAGAATGTTCCTAACATTAAAATTCTAGTACAATGAGCACCCTCCACAGAGGAAAGATTCAGCAGATAATGAATAAGGAGAATGACCTAAAAAGGAGGGGAGGCTGTAAGCATTTTCTCTTTAAAATTCAACTTACTATGAACCAAAAATTCCAGAACAGAGCAATGATTGCAGATGCGTATTTATGCAGCTGGTGGCATATGTAGGGATGTATGTGTAACTCACATTGACTAACATGTTCAACACTGCCCATGATCCTCTGATATGTGTATAGTCTTATTATTAATACTGTCATTGTTATTTCAGAAATGTCGAGTATTCAGAAATAGAGTTCAAATGCAATTATATAAGCTGTAGGAAAAAAAAGTGGAACAATCACTCATTAAAATTTAGTTTGTGTTCACCTAAATGGAATCTTACTTATTTATTTATTCATTCATTTACTTATTTAATTATTGTGGTCCTGGGATGGATCGTACAACCCTGTACATGGTAGGCAAGTGCTCAGCACTACAGAGCCACTTTCATACCTTCTAACTAATTGCCCTGAGATAGCATCACACTCCATAAACTACATGGTTGGCCTTGAAGTTCTGATTCTCCTACATCAGCTTCTTGAGTGGCTAGAATTATGGGCCCATGTCCAGCATCTATTTTAAATTTCAATGTATTTGAACCAAACACTTTTGTGTGCTGATGAAATAATGCATGTGCAATATTTATATTGTTAACCTATCTGGTCTCTTATCCATCTTAACATTTTGGTTCTAAGGATTTAAGGCAACGTATTATTCCTGCACAGCAATATTTAATGCAGTTAAAATATTTACAACAAAAGAGGCAAAACAAACTAGATAACTCTTCGGAATACTATGTAAGTGAATTTGCCCTAGTTTTGCCCTGCATACTTTTTCTCTTGAGGATTTTGAAAGGAATGGTTAGCATCCATGATTCATACCTGTAAGGAGGAGCTAGTCGAAGACAGATGCATGGAGCTCAGTCACCAGCCCCTTCACAGGAGCTGTGCGTGTTCAGCACAAAGGACAACGCTCTAGCCTCATCCTGTTTCTTTCCTCTCAGGAAGCTAGCTGGCTCTTCTTGAGACTGCACAAAGCCCCACAGGCTACTGCCTGTTCCTAGTTACCACTAGTACCTACACGAAGCGCATCCTTTACGAGAGGCCTAAAGGTAAAGTGGCTGCAGAAGCTTTAACAGGGCTCTTGAGAAAGAAGAGTGCCATGGGAGATATACACTACGATGCTCAGGACAAGAGACTTCCTGGGCCCACGGCCTGCTGGACTGCATGCTCAACACTAGTGGGAAATGAAGACCCAAAGAGTTCTGACAAAGAAGCCTACAGCTTCCAAAGGTGCCTTTGTCCGTGACCCCAGCCTGAGAACCTGACACACCATCACTGGTCGGTCACAGCAACAAGACGTGCGTTCCCTCTAAGAGATTCACATATTCGTCTGCAGAATCACAAGAGGAATAACTCGGAACTACCTGGAAAACAACGGTCAAGTGTTCTTCAGATTGCCACGGTGGCATGATCGTAGGAAAATGTCTTGTCCTGGTATCAAGATTCCACCCACAGGTCTGGAGAGATGGCTTAGCAATTAAGAGCACTGAATGCTCTTGCAGAGAATCTCGATTTGATTCCCAGCACCCATGTAACAATTTGTAACCATATGTAACTCCACTTTCATGGGGTCTGGCCTCCACAGACTCTGGTAACATGTAGGATACACACATATGTGCAAACAAAACACCCATACACATAAAATAATTCATTTTTTTAAACTTAAGCATACTTTTGCCATGTTTCTTGGCATTTACTCAAGTGAACTGAAAACATTTTGCTCAGACAAGTTAACAATGGCAGTCCACAGAAAAACCTACACACTGGTATTTAATGTCACTTTATTTAGAATTGTCCAAGTTTGGAATCTACCCAGATGCTTTTCATGGGTGCATAGATTCGATGGTTAATCTTCATGGTCAACTCGATGTTAGAACATTTCCAAAGAGGACTAAAGGTGGAGAGAAGACCCCCCCACCTCCCTCACCCCCAGTTTAATGTAGATGGCACTATGTCCTGCCCTTGGTCCTGAGCTAAAGGAGAAAGACAGAAAGCCACCTGCACACCAGTATTCCTTTCTCTGATTCCTAACCCACTGAGATGTTAGCTGGTCACACTTCTACCACCACAGGGACACCAGCTGCTGCGCCTTCAGCCATGACTGGCTGTATCCTCAAAATAAATCCTCGCCCCCCCTTAAGTTTCTTTTGGGGGGAATTTGGTGGCAGTAAAAATAAAAATAACTAACACAGTTGATAAACAAACCACTGGCCCTGAAGAGAATGGAACCAGCCAAAAAGTCAAGAAAAGACACAAAGGAACCTTGCTGGTGTGTCTTAATAAGTGAGGGAGGCCAAGCTAAAAAGGCCACTCGCCATTGCCTTCAGACAGATAACGTTCTAAGAAAAGCAAAGCTATGGAGATAATTACAGATCAGTGGTGTGCAGCTGGTCAGATGGCTCAGTGGGTAAGTCCTTAAGTTGGTAAGCAATGCCTGCTTCCAGTTTAAGCCCTGGGATCCCGGTAGCAAATGAGAGAACAAAGGACTGCAAGTTGTCCTCTGACCTCCATAGAAGTGATGTTTGAAAAGGGGGACATGTTCTGTCTCATTCGCCTCAATTCTTGTCCATTCTGAGAGTGTGAGCTAACGGCAGTGTAACACCATGGTAAAAGTACTGTTAATATAATCATTGCAACAGAGGTCTTAGCACTTAGTGGCTGCCAGAAAGAAGACCATTTGTTAATCATGTTATCTACAAAACTTTATAGCCCCATATGATTTAATAAAGTAAGTGACTTGACTGTATGCTATCCTATTTTAAAATCCTAGTGTTGAGGATAATTTGTAAAAGGAAATACAAGCTGATGTAGTGACGATGGCTCCAGGGCAGAAGCTGCTCTCCAGCAGTGGCTCGCCACCTTCCTGATGCTGGGACCCTTTCATACGGTCCCTCATGTTGTGGTGACCCCAACCATAAAATGGTCTGCAATGCTACTTCATAACTGTAATTTTGATATAAATTGTGATCTAAATATTTTTTGAGATAAAGGTTTATCAAGTGGGTCATAAACCACGGGTTCAGGATTGCTGCTCTGGAAGATTGAAAAAAAAACAAACAAAAATAAACATAAAACCAAAAAACACAAACAAACAAACCACACCTGGGACTAGAAATTACCTCAATGCAAAATAACACCTGTGGCTTGCCAGCCCTGGCTTGGCTCACTGTGGTTAAAGTATCTTCTATCAGAGATGAACGTGAGATGTAAAAGTCATGGGGTTGAGGGTAGGAATCCTGACACACCACAAAGAAAGTCCCTAAAGCCAAGAAGACATCAGCATTCCTCTGGAAATCACCTCCACAGCAGTCCACATGGAGACCTCAGGAACACACTGTCCACGGTGAGATTCAGCTCTGCCTGGGCTTTCTGACCCACACGGCTCTATCAGAAGCCCCTTGCTTGACACCAGAAAGTGCAGCTCTCAGTTCTACACAAAGCCCACTGGAGCCAAGGGCATATGCATTGACAGTATCCTTAATGTAAACCATATCTCTTAGGAGAATGGGATAGTGAATAGATAGGCCTGGTTTCACGTTACTGAAAGAATAGCAAGGTCAAACTGAACTGTGGATCCATCCAACAAAACACTCAACACCCAGGACAAAGGACTCTGCAGTACACCTGAAGAGTTTACAAAGGTCTGGACTTTTGGCAATATCTTAATGAGGGTGTGTGTCTCAAAGATCTTTCTCACACCCAAGGACACCAAAGAAACAGTTCAGCAGACATCTTGTTGGGCTCCTGTGAGCTAATCACAGAGGGTAACTGGTGGAAACTTGGGAATGGTGTAGACAAAGAGGAAGTTCCGATGCTCTCCAGTGGCGCTCATCCTCACAGCAAGAGGCCTGGGGAGTACCTCCTCCCCCTGAAATGATGTCTCCTCACAGAGGACTCTCACTTCAACCTCCTGCACCATCCTTTCGTGCATGCTTCAAGGGTGCTGGGGGTAAGGACTGACCCTGAGTGGGACTGAACTGGAATGAGACAGTCGTCTCCTGAGAAAGGTCTGAATCCAGATCCAGTCAGCATCCAGATCTGACCCTGAGTGGGACTGAACTGGAATGAGGCAGTCTCCTGAGAAAGGCCTGAATCCAGATCCACTCAGCATCCAGATCTGACCCTGAGTGGGACTGAACTGGAATGAGGCAGTCTCCCGAGAAAGGTCTGAATCCAGATCCATTCAGCATCCAGATCTGACCCTGAGTGGGACTGAACTGGAATGAGGCAGTCTCCCGAGAAAGGCCTGAATCCAGATCCACTCAGCATCCAGATCCATGCAGTACCCAGCACATGTGTCCTGCCCCCAACACCCAGGAAGCTCCGATTGGCCAAAAGATAGCATGCAGGGGAGACTTCACACTCAAACATGTCTACCAGTATCCAATCTCAACCAGATTCTCAGTGTGTTCCTGAAACCCATGTGCCAACAGCCCTGTACCATGTAGCCTGCTTCTCTTTGGGGGTCATGTTAGAAAAGACAGTCCTGTTTCGAAGAGCTCTTTCAAAAAACCAAAAAACAAAAAACCCTAAATGATCAAAGATCTTCATTTCACCGAGAGTCACACAGGCTACATAAAATTAAAGCATATACATATTCATTTCATTGACAACACACCCACACACTGAGATAGACATACTAGAAAAATTAATCTAAACTGCACACCACGGAAGGCACAGTGCAAACAGAGGGAGACGAGGAACAAAGCTCACAAGTGCTTCCAGCTCCGTTCTACAGAATTTCTGGGTAAACCAGGCTGATGGAAAAGGGGAAATCAAATCTCGAAGAGAGGGAGCATCAAAGAAACAAACACGTGTGTGTGAAAGCCATGTGACCTGCAAGGCTATCAGAGTATGCTCGATGACCAAATGCCCCCTAAGTCAGAGCTGATGTAAGCAGCCAGTCTCGGGGCCTTGGGCTGCACCTGTGTAAGAAGTGGCTGATACCCAAGAAGGCACCATGAAAAACCCAGCAGAAGGGACCCCTGATATTTGTCTTCAGGCATCCTGTAGTCTGTGTGCTGTCTATCCACCCATGAGAGGATGTGGCAGGTGGCTCTAACTTGCCTCTGGTTGGCTCTAATGACATCTATAAGGGGACGTTTCTGCTATCAAGCAAGAGTGAAAACCAAAGAGCATGTAAATCCTCTCCTTCTGCCCTCTGTTGATCAGGGTCCAGGGGATAAGAAATAACACAGGGCACCCGGTGGGAACAGTCCACAGTTCTGGTGGAACTGTGACCTGCTAGCACCCCACAAGACAGCCTGCTGATGGTCAGTTCCACCTTCCCCATGCTATCCCTAAAATGGTTGTCAAAAGTGTCACCTGAACATGAGCAAGAGCTGTGTCTAAAGGACAGATCACCCCATGCCTAGGACTGTCAAGTGAACAGGCCTCAATGTGGAATGAGGGCAAATGGGCGGAGCCAGAGCAGTGATGGCCTTTCCATTGCTGCAGAGTGGCCTGTGTGTTCACAGAAGGGCAGCATCATACTCGTATCCATGCATTTTACACGCCAGTGAAAGGGGGGGGGGTCCCATGCTATCTCCCCTGCACTGTCTTTAGAAATGAAGGAAATTGTAAAAACAATGGGAGGTGACAAGAAAAATGTATGATTCGGTCTCTCTCTCTCCCCACCACTCCCCCCAGAAAGCATTAAAAATAAAATAAAAGTTATGTCTTTCATTTGCTCTGCCTTATTTTTTACATCTGTGTATCAGTGTTGCAGAGTACTGCAGTGATTCTCAACCTTCCTAACGCTGGGATTCTTTAACACGGTTCCTCACGCTGGGGTGGCCTCAACCATAAAATTATTTTGTCGCCACTTCATTAACTGCAATTTCTCTGTGTTATGAATTGTAAATATCTGATATGCAGAATATCTGACCTATGACCTCCCCCATGGGCGTCGTGACCCACAAGTTGAGAACCACTGGGTTTACTGGCAGTGAAGTGGGACCTAGCATATGAGAACGTGTACCATGGGGCCCAGCTATGAAAATCGGCATCGGCATCGTCATCCCCAACACATGGCCAGCTTGTTTCTGATGACCCTCACCTGCCCTCCAGCCAGGACTTTCAAGTAGCCTGCCCTAGCAAATGGAGACTGGGGACCAATCGCTCACTCCTCCAGAAATATCCATCTGGGCTGCATCGTTTTTTTCCAGCAACTAAAAATGTTGTCACCATGTCTGCTGCAACAAATGTGTGTGTCTGAAGCACAGAACAGTGCTATCTGTCATACTCTAGTGGGACATTCTTAGGCTTTGGTTTGGTTAGCAGAACTTTATTTCCATGTCTTACCCCGTAAGTCTTTCAAGGTCTGGACCCAGGCAAGATACGAGAAGCAGCACCCAGCCCACGTGGCGCCCTGGGACTCTGGGCTGCATGGTCCCACTGCTTTGTCTTGGAGTACTGTCTTCAAAGATCAGCAAGGTCCATTTCCAGAAGGAGCAGTGGCCACAGGGTCTGCCCAGGGGTAAGATGCCATCGTGTCCCAGCCTACGGCGATACTTCACACAATGAGCTGAACCTTCCTACACTGGTCATTGACCATCGGGCTGGAGGGCAGGTGAGGGTTAGCAGAGCCGAGCTGGGCATGTTTTGGGGATGATGAGGATGTTGAGTCCCATGTCTAGGCCCCATAAGGAGAGAGACAAATTCTCATGGGCTAGGTTCCACCTCACTGCCTGTAAACCAGTGGTTCTCAACCTGTGGGTCATGACCTACCTGGGGGTCACAGATCAGATATCCTGCATATCAGATATTTACATTATGAATCATAACATTGCAGAATTACAGTTATGATGTATCAATGAAATAATTAAATGGTTGCGGGTCACCATAGCATGAGAAGCTATATTAAAGAATTACAGCATCAGGAAGGTTGAAACTGGGTTAGGGACAGGATGAGAAGTTCTGCAGCCAGCCTCCTGTCCCTTCTCTTTCTCTGTCCTCATCTCCTCCGATTTATTCCTTCACGTTTTTGCACTGATAATGTCCTCTCTAGTATTAGGGAAACACTGCTGCCTAGTGATACAGCCTTAGCTATGACCACATAGCCATGAGAATGGTCTGGTTCTCAGAAGCAGAGCCACTGGATGCTCATGCGGAGATGAAACACTGGGAACTCTGTTCTTTGCTTGTGAGACTACAGAAGCCTATGGTCACCCTGAGGGACAACTTGGAAGATTCCTACAAAACTGCACATACCCAGACCCTGACCTGGTCTGGCTGGGCTTCTCAGGATTTATCCAAAGAAGAGTTCATCCATGCAGTCTTCTCAGGAGACTCTCAAAACCTTCACTCACAACTGACCAATTGGACATTCTTTAGCGGATGGATGGCAAAGTGATATCTATCTAGAACATCGCTCAGCACTAAAAAGGAATGAGCTAGAGTCTCAGGACATTAATAAGGGTTAGATTTGAGCCAGAAGTTACCTGTCCCAGGTAGCACATGTAGTCAACAGGTGGCCACAAAATCCTGCCCTCAGAATGATGGGAGAGGCCCAGCTTGGTGCCTTCCACCCTGCAAATATACAGAAAGGGAGCAAGATACAGCTATCACCCGCCAAACCCAAACACAGCAAAGGCGAGCTGGTCATCTATACAGATTCCAGAGCAGTTAGGCTCCAGACCGAGGTTCCAAGGACTCTTGGCCACTTTGCTGGTAGCCAAGAAACCACTGTGGCCACAGAAATGTCTAGGTGTTGGTGATTATCTGGAAGTGTGACTTGGTTTCCATGCTGCCTAGCTTTCGTCAACCGGACACAAGCTAAAGTCATTTGGGAAAAGTGAACCTCAATTGAGAAAGTACCCTCGACAGACTGGCCTACGGGAGCCAACTTTTAGTTTTTAAATCAAAGATGAATGTAGAGCAGTTCAGCTCATTGTGCAAAGTGTCACCCCCTGGGTTGGTGGTCCTGATTTGTATAAGAAAGCCAGTTGTGAAATCCATGAGGAAGTCATAAGCCAGTAAGTAGCAGTCCTCCAAGGCCTCTGCTTCAAGTTCCTGCTTGCAGGTCCCTGCCTCGAGTTCCTGCTCTGACTTCCTTCAGGGAAAGAATGACCTGGGAGCTGCCATCTGAAATACATCCCATTCTTCCCATTCTTCCCATTCTTCCCGCGTTGCTTCTGGCCACGGTGTTGATCGCAGCAACAGACAAGCCTTGCTGAAATGCCCACTAGAATTCACTTCTGGGAACTCCCTGTTGTTCTTTCCTGCTTCAGAGGAACTGTCTACAGAAGATGGGGGCTCTCACTAGAGAACAAACCAAATGCTAAGGACAATGGGTGGAGGGATCTGTCCTTACTAAGCCATCCTGCACTGTGACCCAGCGAACATGCTCAGGTGACAAATCAAACCCTTAGGTGTAGGACTGGGACAAGGAACTCAGGAAAGGTCCAAGGAGGTCTCCATGGGCTCACAGAGGCCATTATCTCCTCTTAGACTAACAATCGCAAATGGCTTAAGAAGATATCTTAGAATTCTTAGAGTCCAAGTTACTCAGATGCACTAACCTATACTACTATGGCTCTCTCTCTGTGTGTGTGTGTGTGTGTGTGTGTGTGTGTGTGTGTGTGTACATGCATGCCACAGCTCACATGTAGAGGTCAGGTGGAGGTCAGAAGACTATTTTCAAGAGTTATTTCTCTCATTTCACCATCTGAGTCCTAAGTATCAAACTTAGATAATCAGGCTTGCGGGCTAGTGCCTTTACCCATAGCCATATGGCCAGCCCTGGACTATACTACTTGTGGACCCCAGCAATCAGGACTCTCTGTCTCTGTTATCAAAGAAGCATGTACAAGAGTGAGGGAACAGGCACAGAATGGTCTGAGAAGGTGGTGCATGCCTGAGAGACACTGCATTAGAAGGAAGACATAAGCAAAGGCTTCCCGTGACCACCGCTGAAAGGTTGCATGGGCAGATCTCTGCAGTTTTGTGATCAATGCTGAGGCTCGACCTCAAGGCATGCATTTGCAACTCAGAGGCCACTGTCCAAAGGAAGTTAAATCCCAAACTAGAGAGAGGAGGGTTTCGCCACAAAAGAGAAACAAAAAGTACTTGAGGAGCTGTTTTACCTTTGATCCTAGGGAGCAACATACTTTTAACCAATATATGCAGACAAGAAAGACATTTCACAATAGCCATTCTTCACAGAGAAACGTTAAGACTTTTTTTCCCTCCATGCTAGTTGGACGAAAATGCTAATTTTACTACCAGTCATGAATAAAATAATGATCTAATATGCAAATTTCAGGTAACAGCTGCATCTCCATAAACAACTTCCTGATTCAAAGTGTGAGAGCTCCAGCGTCAATGAGTGCTGTGTGCACAGAGCCCAGGGTGCATAACTGTGTTTTCAGCTGCTGGGTGCATAAAGGAAGCACACCATTAACATGTGGGGGTGTGACTGATTCAGAAATATCCCACACACTGTACACTGGCTGGAAGCACACAGTGCGTAGGTGTCTGCTGTTATCTCAAGACTCAATGGCAACAGTCATGCCAGCATCTTTCCTAAGCATCCTCTTACCTCCTCTGACATCTGTAGCTCTTCCTCGGCAGCCTTCCTTGCCCCTTTCTCAGACCACCCGTGTGGGACATGAGGAATCAGGCTTGTGTAAGTGGGGGATAAAGCATGGCTTCATGGCATTATCCATGAAGAAAGATAATGCTGGAAAGACCATGTTTTCTAATACAGCACAGAGGACTGCAGAGTTCTGCTCCCATCGTCTAGGATATTGGGAGTTTCAGCAGCCTGCACTGACTGAATACTTCACGGAATTCAGCGTACCCCACTGAGGTGCAGACCCATTCACTGAAGGAGAAACAAAAAATAAAACTCCTGGGGGAGAGATTGCTCAGAAGGGGAAAGAACAAACCTCACAAGCATGTAAGCCCAAGTTTAGTCTCCAGAATCTTTTTGTTTAAAAAAAGAAAAAAGCTAGATGCAATGTGTAATCCTAGCACTACTGCAGAGACAGCATGCGAGACAGGAAAACACGGCAGAAGCTCAGAGGCCAGCTGGAATACCCTATGCATGGCAGACAGAAGGTTGGCCCCACCTTAACAAGGTGAAAGCCATGAACTCAGTCCCTAAAGTCATCCTCTGACCTCCATACATACATGGCACACTACTTCTACACACACACACACACACACACACACACACACACTCCATGATGTAAGTTTCAAAAATCAAAACTTGCATTTTATAAAATGACGCTAGTCTAGAAAGCAAAGGCTGCACATAGTTTGGAAGCCGTGTTTGAGACCACAAGAGAGAACTAAAGTTTGTCCAGAAAATACCCAGAGGCCTCAAGCAGCATCACAGCAGGGCTGTGAAATGTCTGTCAGCTGTCATGCCAGAGACCTGTGTGCACATGCTGTGGTTACGTGTGGGTGAACACTGTCACAAAGTCACACTTCATTTCTACTGTCCCACCTTGTGCTTTAATTATATTGAACTTATTTGATTTAAAAAAAAAGTACACATTACTTAAATACACTTAGCACTGAGTAATGGATACACATGAAGGCAGGGTTTAAACTTAGGGAAAGAGCCAGTGGCCTGCTTCTCTAGCAGATGTCTAACTCTGCTGTGATCTAAACGGCTTACTTCCAGCAGCAACCTCCAACTTGGGCTACAAATCCAACCAAAGGCTGGGACATCCATGCAGTACTGGGATGTCAAGTACGGTCCTGTGAGCTCTCTCAGGTGAAGGGCAAGGGTGATGGGTGGTTGTGGGTAATAAAATACTTGTTGCTCGATGAAGCATAATATAAAGGGCTGGGTAAAGTAGAATGGACTGATCCTCATCTGGGAATAGACTTAAGGCTACAAAATTCCCCCTGGACACAGAGCTCCTGGAAGGTGACAGACCTGAGCTCTGGGGATAGAATTATGAATGAAGCAGTCGATATCCACCTGGAAACGCAGAAGCCAATGGCAGCTTCCCTCTGGACATGCTCAGTCCTTTGCAGCGTGCAAGTCCTCCCTGTGAAAACTCAGCCATTTATAGCGGGGAATGTGTACAGCCAGCGACTACCCAGATGTGGAGGCAACAACAAGTCTCTTCAGTGATGTGCCGGGAAGGGGCCAGATGTGGCCAGATGTGGCCAGATGTGGCTGTGCTCTTTGGAGAGGAGTGTTTCCTTTCCAGAGGGAGAGCAAGAATGAAACGGAAACATGTCAAGGCAGAGTGAGAAGGAAGCGTGCGGAGAAAGACCACACTAGGCACACCTCATCTTCATCCCTGTGGCTCGCTCACCCAGAGGAGGCTGGGGACCAGCCACATCAGCTGGACCAGCTACACAGTTCTCCCTGCAAAGGGAAAAAAAAAACCTTCCTGGCTGGTGTAAAGCAGTTGGCTGGGTTCTCAGAGCTCCCTGTCAGACTGTGCACTCCAAAGCACGCTTTATTCAAAACCTCAGCAATTCCATGACACTTGCACACCATCTCCTCCTACAAAGCCAAGGAAGGCTACTTGGGGTAAGCTCTAAATTAGTGCTTTGGAAGGGGCTTTGGTTATAAAGACCGGGCACAGACAGCTCTTCCCAGCGGGTGTCCATCCCAGCACCTCTCCCCTCTTTCATCCTATTCAACTGCAGCTGGGAAGAGCTCAAAACCCTTTACTGCACTCAGCCACACAAAGGAAGCCCTCTCCGCAGGCTTCTCTCTCTTGCTAGCCTATGAAACACAGGTTTAATGACCTAAGGTCCCTGGATTTACTCATTCCCAGGGGATCACGGAACCCACAGCCCAGTTGCCACATCTTTGCTGAAATAAAAGGAGAGTCAGCCAAAACAGTGCTTGTATTACAGACTGCTCCAGTATCTGGTGACTATCAAAATGATGGTTAATTAGAGACAGAACTTGTCTGCCTAGGACAATGCTATGGTCCTGGACTGCTGTGCAAGACCATCTCCCCCAAGTCCCCCCCAGAGAACGGAGGATGCTCCTTGGATTGCAGTGCTGTCTCCTGGCTGTCATTACCATCTATCTATTAAGACATGAGTATTTCACTTACAAAAGCAGTACAACCCTAGGTATATGAAACAGGGCAATGAAAGAAAAAAAAAACATAAAAAAAAAAAAAACATGCTGCAAAGTACAGAGAGGTAAGCAGCTGTCAGTTTAGCTGGTCGAGAGCTGATCAGTTAAGTATCATTTCCCAGAGGCCACAGAACTAGTAAAGTCTACATCCAAGACACAGGGAAAGTGAGAAATGAGTCACCTTTGACTTACCGAAGCGAGACTCCTGCTGCACGCCTTGCAGCATCCGAATGTGAAGTGCAAGGCAGCTCCACAGCAGATGGGAAGCTGTGCACGCAGAGGCACTTCAACCTCGCTGCAAAGGAAGGAGGAGGCCAGGGTGACCAAGTGAGTGGTCACAGCTCCAGTCAGCCTCAGCTTGGACTAGGCAGCCACGGTACTCTGCAAAACAGGCACACTGCAGCACGGTGGCGGGCATAGGATCCCTATGCATGTCCCATATATTCAAGCGTAATAGAAAACATGGATCTGGAGTGGATTCCATGTGGATATGGGGGCTGCCTGGCACTGAGCGCTAAACGCAAGCTCTCTGCTGGTAACAAAATTAGCCATGGAGATGGACGCCTTGATTAGAGCACAGTGCTGTCCCCCGGGACAGCAATTACGGAGAGCAGGTGCTCTGTCTCTTGCTCTTTCAGATAAATGCCTATAATCTCATTTCACAAACGATCCCTATTTAGACAGGAGCCACCTATTGTGATGATATCATTTGCTCTAGTAGCCATAAATGGGCAACTTCCTACGGAGCGTCACAGAGCTGACGACACAGGTCTTCATAAAAGTGAGTGGGCAGGGTGTTCGGAGGGGCCCGTCCACATGAGCAACTCATGCTGAAGATTCCAAGCGCCCTGGCATCTGAGAAGTTGCAGGGGAAAGAGGCAAGCCTTCCACTCCAATCTTTCAGTACACCGGACTGGGCTAAGAACCAACTGTAAGCTAGGAGGGCAGACCAGAGACCTCTGGCATCTACACATCCTTACACCTGCTTCAATTGCAGGTGTCCTGGTAGAAAATTACCTGATCACTTATGTTTGAAGTACAGAAACTCCACCTGAGGAGGCAAACACTACACACAAGAATCCTAGTAGAGTTAAGGGTGTGATCTGGTAAAGATAGTGAGAACCTTATGTGCCCGGTGGATGGCCAAAGGACTATGCCTAAAACCTCACAATAGCAATGTAACTTTCTCTAAAAGCACATGCAAAATAACCAAAGAGCTTGTGTTTATTAGAACTTTGGATTCCTCCACCGACATGTCTACAGAGACAGTGGCTGGTGATGACCGAGGATAAGAGAATAACCATTGAGCCTGGCCACTGTGCAAATACTGCAGGAGACATTCAGGAATACTGTCCTAGAAAAACCTCCCTGGACCTCCCTGAATTACTCCAGTGGCCTGAACAGCTCACTTGGAAAAGGCAGGGTTTCTGCTAGACAATTCACTATTCATAGGACTGGCTTAGGACAGGACACACTATGTTTGGACCAAATTAGACTAACATACTCCTTAAAAGTATGTTGTGGCTCAACCATTTAAGCTGCAAAGTTTATAGTGTGCTGCTACTGGTCTGAGTGAATGTGATTCAGACCCCAGTGGGGAATCTGTGTTGAGGTTACTCAGTGTAAAGGAGTAGCCACAGCAAAACCTTGCTTTAATATTCATGGTATGCGTACAGTAAACCTGGGCTGGAGAAATAACCCAGCAGTTAAAGAGCACTGACTGCTCTTGCAGAGGTCCTGAATTCAATTCCCAGCAACCACATAGTAGCTCACAGACAGCTGTGATGGGATCTGATGTCCTCTTCTGGTGTGTCTGAAGACAGCTACAGTGTACTCATATACAGAACATAAATAATTAAATATAAAAAACCCCAGTAAACCAATACAGATCTTCTTCAGTCTGCCTCATCAACACAGCAGGTTACTGGAACTAACTATAACTAACTATACATATGTTTCCTCTCAGTGGACACTGAAGACCTCTTTCAGGAAAGCAAGCTCTTGCAATAGGAATGTGCTGATGTTCCTCAGCAAGGAGGTTGCCTTCACCACTGGAGTAGGTTAAATGCCTTCCTCCACGCCCACCCTGCAAAGCTATGTCCATTTGGGTCCTCAGAATACCATATTATTGGAAATAAATCTTTGTAGACATAATTATGGACCTTGAGATGAGATCACTCTCTAATTAGGGAAGACCAATGACAGGCATCCCAGGACACTGACATCAACGTGAAGATAGGCAAATTGACTAGACTGATGGTTCTATAGCCAAAGAACACCAGGATCTCCAGTCACCACCAGGTTGTGTAAAGAGGCGTGGAATGGACCCCTAGAAACTACAGAATGAACCATTCCCTCAGCCTGTACCTCACGTTCAGAGTCTGGCCTCCAGAGCCAAGAGAGAATTAGTGCCTGCTGTCTTGGTCACAAGGCTACTGGCACTACTCCCTGCTAATCACTCAGCAGTCCATATCAGGCTCTGGAGTATCTCATAATGATACCACAGAGAAATGATGCAAGCAGGACTCAGATCTGGGATCTACACTTTGTTCACTAAAATGTCTTATCAGTGGTTCCTTACTCTCTAGATGTTTCCTAGTTCATTGAAGACCACAGGACTAGAGTCTCCAGTCATTAAAACAACTGACTCAAAGTCCAAAGAAAATGATAGCTAATGCTATGTCCCTCCCCACACCATAGTCCTCCATGCCCTGCTTACTGATGGAGTACATTTCTGCCTTACCTTCTTCTGTTGTTGTATCATTGCCCAGAATCCATCAACTACAGTTTTCCACAAGTAGAAAGGACCCCCAGATAATATTGAAATGGAAGGGTGGGGCCTGAGGTAATGATGAAGTGGTAGAAGGAGCTGAAGTTATAATGAAATACAAGATCAAAGGCTGGAGAGATGGCTCAGTGATTAAGAGCACTTACTGGTCTTCCATAGGTCTTGAGTTCAATTCCCAGCAACCACATGGTAGCTCACAACCATCTAGAATGGGATCTGGTGCCCTTTTCTGGTGTGTGTGAAGACAGCTACATTGTACTCATATAAATAAAAAAATATTAAAAAAAAAAAGAAATACAGAGTGAGACCTGAAATAATGATTACATGGAAGAGTGGAGTCTGGGTTAAGAATGACAATGGAGAGTGGGCCTTGGAGTAATGAATAAGTAGGAGTAGAGGCACCTGAGGTAATGATGGGATGAAAGGGTACAGCCTGGGGTAAAGTTGACACAGGTGAGTGAGGCCTAGAACAACAAGTACCCTGGGAGGCACATGGGGTAAGGATGCCACTGTATTGTTTGGTGAGGAAACAGGATACAGCACTGCTGGCTTCACATTCAACAGGTTTTCTGCCAAGTGGTGGGAACAGAAGACAGACTAGATCAAAGCAAACCTAGTAAATGCACCAGAAGAAAGAAAGAGGAACATCCAACCAAGAGGAAGAGGAACATCCAACCAAGAGGAAGAGGAAAATCCAACCAAGAGGAAGAGGAAAATCCAACCAAGAGGAAGAGGAAAATCCAACCAAGAGGAAGAGGAAAATCCAACCAAGAGGAAGAGGAAAATCCAGCCAGGAGGAAGAGGAAAATCCAACCAGAAGGAAGAGGAAAATCCAGCCAGGAGGAAGAGGAAAATCCAGCCAGGAGGAAGAGGAAAATCCAGCCAGGAGGAAGAGGAACATCCAACCAGGAGGAAGAGGAACATCCAACCAGGAGGAAGAGGAACATCCAACCAGAAGAAAGAGGAACATCCAACCAGGAGGAAGAGGAACATCCAACCAGGAGGAAGAGGAACATCCAACCAGGAGGAAGAGGAACATCCAGCCAGGAGGAAGAGGAAAATCCAACCAGAAGGAAGAGGAACATTCAACCAGGAGGAAGAGGAACATCCGACCCGAAGGAAGAGGAACATTCAACCAGGAGAAAGAGGAAAATCCACCAGGAGGGAGAAGAACATCCAACCAGGAGGAAGAGGAAGTCCAACCAGGAGGAAGAGGAACATCCAACCAGAAGAGGAAAATCCAACCAGGAGGGAGAAGAACATCCAACCAGGAGGAAGATGAAGTCCAACCAGGAGGAAGAGGAACAGAAACCTTGTACTAAGGGTTCCCCCAGACCATGTCCTTTGCTCATCTGCCTCCTGAGAGCCTAAGGGACAGTACTATAAGGGACTTGTACCTTATTTCACAGAGGGAGGAACCAAACCACAACTGAGCCATCTGGATCAGAAGTGGCTCTAGAACTAATATGCTCCTGTCCAATACACAGTCCTATCTCATACAGAAAACAGAGACCAGGGTGGCTAGCGGCACACCAGGCCTGGTAAACAATTGGGTTATCCTAGAGAGAAGGATACCATCGTAACCAGGGTGGCTGGAGGCACCTGACATATGTAGGATCAGCAAAACACAGCTGGAAAGACCTGTGGTACTGCCAGGGTTGAATTTCTGTATGACAAAGCCAGGTGTCTATGAACTCACCAATGGGGTCATGGTTGGGAATTCTGAGACATCTGTCACTTGTCTCTAATAGGAGCTCTGCCCACATCTTCTCAGACAAACACTCTCTTTCTCACTCGGCATCTAGTCCAGCTCTAATCATTAGATACTGAATAAAGATTTGCCAGAACCTTCCATGTTTTCCCGACGGCAGTTTCTCATCATCTCTTTTGAAGCAGACGTGAGTGCTTGTTTCTGTCAGGGAAACTGACAAAGCTCTTAGGAAATCTGCACAGAGCCCCACCAGATAGGATCCTTGATTTCTAAAGCAGTAGTCAGATAAATGCTTAACTATCACCAAGGAGTCACGGTCTCCCTCAGATTGACTCAAAACAACCATAAGATGGACAAGCTCATCCACAGAAGAGCTTCAGTAAAACTGCCAGCTTGAATTGCTGACTGAAATCGGTTGTCAGCGAACTTTGAGAAGTCAGTATGACCACCCAAGTCAACCTCCTTTCTGTCCTTTGCTGACCTGACTCCCACTGCTAAAATGATTCCAGATTGTTGAAATTTCATTCAAGGCTGAATTGGAAATCACTGTTCATGGCTGCACAAAGCTATTCTCAGTATTCCATGGATGGATTTCACCACCCAGAGTGAGTTCTGGAGCTGGATGAAGCCTACTACCCTAATGTAGGCTGCTGTGCCATGCGGGCAGGGCAGGGTTCATCAAGGATGCAGCCATTTCTTGCAGCTCAGCCCAGGTGACAACCTCCTTGTTAAGCACCCATATTAATTTCTTATCCCCAGGAGGAAAGACAAAAATACAAAAACAACACCCATTGCTGGTAAATTAGGTCAAGAGCCAACCACCTCCTGTGCAAGGCATTGTGAGGCTGAGCAAGGGTACAAAGCATCTAGCCTCAGGACCACTGAGTTCCCTGAAGCTCGCCCTCAATAGACTTCAAGATCACAGGCTCACACAGAACCACAAGGAAAGGAAAGCCCATGCGCTCCTTGTTTTATGCAACCGCTGGTGTCTGGTGGTTCCTAATCCAGAATGAAGGATTTACAAACTGGTCCACAACAGAGTTGGAATGTCAACACCTTCCTTATTTCTGTAGCTTTGGTTTTGCTACATTAAATTAAAGATTAGCTGCCTTTTGGTTTTTTCTGGTAATACATTTTACCCTCTCTGGTTGGTATCAATGAACATTTTCACAATTTTCAGAGATGAAAGGCCACAAGCTGCTTGCAAATAAATCTTACTTGCAGCAAATCACCCCAGAGAATCTGGTTTGCCTGATCCCTGTTTACATGGCTGGAACGCCAGCATGGATCTGCAGGATGGAGATTCCTAATCTTCTTCAGAAACAGATAGGAGAAATAAAGACAGAGCATAACCAGTGAATTACAAACAATAATCACCACACAGTTCTTAGGGTGTGAAGGAGAAGGGCTGATTAAGCAATTAAGATTTATCCCCTTGTTTACAAACGATAATAAGTAATAATACAGTGAACGTGGAGATTCTGCAGCATTTGAATATCTGGTGAGCATACATTTCCTAAATGCCAACTTTAACTGTGAGTATTAGAGTGAGCACATTTTAATTTATTTGTGTTTTGTGGTCACCTATGTTAACAGCAATGGCTAGTTGGATTATCTTAACTTCATGCCTATACAACGAGGAATGTGAGAGTCCTGGTATCAAATTTATTCTCATATTAAGGACTTTCACAGGTTCTAAGCATAAAATTTCACAAAGATAGCTATCTACAGCTGATAGGTCGTTTCCTAGAGTAAAATGGACAATTTAAGGTAGACTTTTCAACCTGATGGTGTGACTCCATATGTCCTTAGGATTACCAAGTGCCAGGTCTCTTCAACTTCCTCAAAGGTAGTTACAGTTTCGACTTAGAAAAAAGTGAAAGAAGGTTCATAGTGGGCTTAGAATTTATTTATTGCCCTGGCTGTTCAATGCTCTTGAAAATTCAGGAACATATTCACATTAACTTGCCTGCTCTGACATGGGCAGTTTTCTTCTTCTGCAAGGGGAATACCAGAGCTCTGTGGGGGGGAAATGCCACTTGTGGAGCTACTATCTGGCAAAGACAAACTTAACACCCATCTTGCCCTGGCCAGAAGGTACAGCCTAAGGCACAGTGGAAGCGGGATTCCTCTGGTACATCAACCACAGCCCCACCCACCTTGACCCAGCTTTGGCCTACAAGGCACGTGATCTGAAAGTCAGGTCTAATATTCTGTTGGTTTAGAAATATATAGACCTTCTCTCATCCTTCTGCAATCTTATTTAACCACAAGAGAAGACAAATGGCTCCTTGAATTGTAGATTCAAACTTCTAAAAGCCCTAAAATTAAGACCAAAAAAAATATTAGTGAATAAATTAAGAAAGTGAAAAGAAATAATACAAAGAACCTGAAATGAAGCATGGGAGACACAAAACTCAACCTCCCCGACAGAAATGGCAAGGGCTTGAGAAGTAGACAAACACACGGGTAAAATCACAGACACGGCAAGAGGCCTGGTCTTCAACAAAGGCCAGGGCACTGTGAGAGGCGTAGTCTTCTACAAAAGCCAGGCCTTCTACAAAAGTACTCCATATACAAACACATGAAACACTACTGGATCAAAAAACATAACTGGGAAAAGCATGGACAGGTTTATAGCTGTTTGTGTTCTCTAGTGCTGTTCAGAATTATTCAGTATATGACAGAGAGCTACCCCGACTAGGATGGTCATTCCTGGCAGAGACTAGATTTGGGGGTACCAACAAACATGGTCCTCCCAGGACATATGCTTCCTGCATTTCACATCACCCCAGAGCCTGCCAAGATGACCTCATGGTACCTTTCCAAACGTTCTTTTATACAGACATACAATTGCTATTCCCATCATCTGAAGACCAGAAACCCCAGGAAGCCATTGAATGTTTCCAAGTTACTGCCCCAAGTTAAGGAGAAAATACAATCAGTTTGCCAGTTTGACAAGTTGAAGATAAAATTCTTAATGAACCTGACTCCGCTATGTGTTCTAAAAATGCATCCTGTAGTCAAATAACACAAGCTGTGATCATCTGGTTTTACCTAAAATGTCTGTTGCATGAGGTTAATTCTTAGCCCAACGCTTTGGGGAAGATGAATACTTGTAAACATCTGAAATGTTCATCATAACACAAGTAACATTTTCCGTGCATACCCTTAACATTTGTTGCTATAGGAGCAAACTATATTTAATTTTGTCTGTGCAATTATTGTTCAGTGAGGAGAGACTATTTTTGTGTGTTACTGGCTAAGAAGGCTGTGATTATTTTGTTCTGGTGCTTTTACTAAAGCAAATAAAAGCATTAATGAAAACATTTGATAATGAAAAGTCTAGGTAAGTTATGTTTTTCCTTTGTCACTTTGTTATTTAGAAGTAGCTCACTCTCAGTGCCTAGAAAAGTTTTTTAAACTTCAGCAATGCAGTAGAAGAACAGCAATACTTCAAACACCGAAAATCCAAAGATTCCTAAGGATCTTCATTTCTGCTGAGAACAGTGCTTTTTTTTTTTTTTAACTTAACTTGAACAGTCAACGATTATCCAATTATTTCAGTGCAAAAGAGGGAGAGAGGAATGAAAGATGATAAGTATGTTTTATTTAATTATATATTAATAAAGAAATCCATGGAATATATAAAACCTTGTAGAACTATAATATATTCTCATAACAGTCTGAGACAACTCATTTAATACAGACTTTAAAACAGTAAAACTTTCTTTAAAAAATTCCTGGGTTTGAACACATGGTTCAAACATCCATGCACAGATTTGTGGGTGTAAATGTGTTCAATATATGTCTACTCCAGTCCAGAAAACAAAATGTGCACCAATAAGGCAGTTCTCCAAGAAATGGTGATGCTCATCTTGGGCTACATTTTCAGCCCTTTGAGTGTGGAGAGATCCAGGCAGTAACTAATGTTAAATGAACAGAATAATCAAGAGTCAGGGCAAATTTGCTGATGAACTTACCACACCGTTCATTCCATAAAAATGCCTCCAAAATTAAAATTCCTCAAAAAAACAAAAACAAAAACTTCCTTCTTTTGAAAAACAAACTCAATTGCTTTGGTCCAAAAAAGAAAAAAAAGTTCGTGATGATTATAACAGAAATGAAATATTAAAGTTTGGGTTCTTAAGTATTATAATGATTTTTTTTTTTTTGCTGCTTACTATACTGCTCTAGCTACTTGCTTTGTTGCTATGGCAACATGCTGCTAGTATCCAACATTTGAGGCTGTGAGATTATGCATGCTTCTTGACAATCACACCCAGGAACTATATTGTTTCTTAACACCATACACAGCCACCAAATTCCTATGGCTATCGAGTCTCCACTTCCTGATTTTCCAAGACAAAACCATCATTCTTGATCCTTTCTCTCCAAGGGTTACATAAAGCTTTCCCACTTCCTGTATGACTGCCCTCAAAGGCTCCAGGCTGCCCGAGACCAGAACAAGGTTTAGTGGATCTCCTCTTCCACCCAGATTCTCTGTCTGGGGAGCCTGGCTTCCTTCTGAGTTCATGACTCCCTTAGTTTGGGCATGTACGAAATCCTTTATTGCCTGTTACCCTAAGCCTCAGTTCACAGCAATTTGATGGTGAAGGCACTTACATACTAGAAACCCAAAGAAATCAAACACTCACAATTTGCCCAAGTGGATCTGCCTGACTGCAACGAGACACAGTTCCAGATACAACTCAGTACATCGGGCTCCATGGCACCCATTCCTACCATGACTCTTTCCTGCCACTCCGAATTAAAAAGCACACAGTATCATTTTAACATAGAAAGAATTTCATGTTTTCTTGTTCGTAAATATAGGTGCTTATTATTCAAGTGTAGGTGTGAACATCAATTACCTTGACAATGATACGAACGGTTAGGAAACAGGTTAATTAGGACCACCGTTAAATTGATCTTGATAGATTCCTATATGTGTTTAACCTGCTCATTGCTTGGTTTCTGAATAGGCAGGCACTTGGGGGAAGGAAAATGAGTCTGAACATCATGACTGTGCATTCATTATAACCAGTCCTGGCCTCCTAACAGGCTCTGCTATTGTCCAGTGGGTTCTAGGTGCTTTCAGAAGTCTTACAGCCTCTGGAACAAGCCTTATAGCTCATTTATAAACAAGCCCACTGTAGATAACAAGTCCTGAGAGTCCTCCCTGTGGTTACCTAGGTAAATTATTCAAATTGCCAGGTCAGTCACAAAAGGGCAGGAAATGCCCGTTGTAGTCTTCTTTCATGCTTTCATCCTTCAAGTCTAAGTCAGAATGCTCTCTCTGCCTGGATCCGGGGACTGTCAGTCACAATGGACTCTGCCACACAGTGCCTACAATGTAAAATTTACTCAAAGCATCACTGTCCTTCCTTTCCTGTTCCCTTTCCTAAATCTCTGGGCAAACATGTCCCGTCACAGTGCCGCCTGCCATGCATTAAAATGACCTATAACGCTATTTCTCTCTCACTGTGTTCTAGGTTGGGGGTTGCAGCTCATTTAACTGTGAATATTGATGGCACCTGATGTGGTCCCTTATGAAAAATAAGTCTTAGATTTGGAGAAAAGAAAAAGGAAACAATCGAGGAAGGTAAGGAAAGGGTTACAGTGTCCTACTGAGAGGACGTGGCTGCAGACACCACCCAAAACTGATAGGGCAGCCCCACCCCAGGGAGGCTTGGGATGGGCGGGATGGGCTGAAAGGAAGAATGGCCCTGTAAGGAACCCAGCAGCAGAAGCCTGGCCCCGGAAGGCACTGCTGTATGATGTCCCCAAAGAGGTCCAGAATCCACAGAGCACTGAGCATGCCTGATGTTACTTCACTGTGTCTCTTCATAGGCTGCCCACAACAGATACCACCAGGGAACAGGGAAAACACAAACTCACTCCATCCCACCAGAGATATCCAGACAAAGCCCTGACAGTGAGCTGGCTCAACACCAAAGTCCCCAAAGACAATGTAAGGCAGCAGTTCTCAACGTGTGGTTCGTGGTCCCCAAACAGGCACTTACATAATGATTCATAACAGCAGCAAAGTTACATTTATGAGGGAGCAAATAAAATAATTTTATGGTTGGGAATCTCCACAGCATGAGGAGCTATATTAAAAGGTAGCAACATTAGGAGGGTTGAAAATCATGGATGTAAGGAGTAAACTGCAAACAACCTGAATATTAAGAGGTCTGGTTTTGAAAAGCTATCTCATGTTCATGGAACACCATATAACCATTAACTTCATGTAGAGTAAGAACATGAGCAATTGCACTTCTGTGTTTATAAGTTAAGATTAGTTTTTAAAAGCTGTTTGAAACTGTACACACACCATTAGCTTCTTTGTTCTCTGAAATGAATAGACATATGGATTTGAATGTCAACAGTCATGTATGTGTTCATGTGTCTATTTGTAGGACTGAACTCAATGTGCACATATCTGTGCTCATGCATGGAAGAGCATATCCATTTCTGAATTTGCATGTACATGGTCATATTTCTATGTGCACATTTCTACGTGAAATTTTTTTGTGTCTGTGTCTACATTCATGTGGGCTGTATGCCAGTCTTTATGCATGCATGTATCTATGTTTAGTCTACATTCATGTGTCATGTACATGTCTATATTCATGTAGGCCATGCCAGTGCTTGTGCAGGCATGTGGCTATGTTTATATACATGCCTGTAATGAAAATGTAATGCACTCACATAGATTATGTCAGTGTTCATGCGTGTATGGGTCTATGTGCACGTGTGTGTATTCATATTGTTTGTGTATATGTTTCTGTTTACATGAATTTGTGTTTGTGTGTTCTTGCACTGAGGTTTATGCATAGGTCTCTGTGTACATATGTCTGTACTTCTGCTCATGTTTATGTATTTGTCTCTGAATACACATATCACCATTCATGTGTTTTGCACTCATAGTTATACACGTGCCTCTGTGTACACATATCTCTATTCATATGTTTGTGTTTATGTGTGTATGTGCACACACTTCTACACTCATATGTGTGCCTATGGAGTTTTTTATTATTATTCAGAAATTAAATCTTAAAAACTACCTCTTGTGGCTATTTTGTAGTGGTAGAGAGTATTTTCTTTTTCTGCATAGCTGATCTTTATAAACTAAAGAATATTTAGACAACCAGAAAAAAACCTACAAATTTGATTTTTTTTTACAAAGAAGGAAAAGAAAACTAAGTTTCATCTCCACGAGGAGCTATAAAGGGTGTTTACAAAGAGCCATTCAAACACTGTTTGCTGGCCACACACTCACTCACTGAGGTGCCTTGGTTAAGGAAACCCTCTGGAGCGAGCCCCAGAAGAAAATCCCTGGATGAAGACATCAAAGTCTGTGACTTTCAAGGCACTAAAGCTATAGGGACACTTTCATTTTCAATGTTTACATATTAATACTTCTCACAATTCATTTAAAAAACTGAGTGATTTAACAGATGAGAGCTATAAAGACCAGTGTGGTAGTCTATACCCAATGCAGCACACCTCAGTAACAGTCTTCCAGAAGGCTACTGATGACATCCTCAGACCCTTCACCCTAAACCCATTTTTACATAGGTATACTTTGTGAGATCTCATCCCACTGTGAAGTAGTTTCACAGTGACAAACATCCGTTATCAGCCCCTTATCAATGGCGTTTGCATATTCTATAACTCACCACACTTCTTGAAACTCAGTTCCAACTGTGACTCCAACAGGAGAATCTTAGCTTTTTCCCACCCTTTAGTCTGCTCTTGTAGTTTTAAATATAGTTGTGAAATCACTTAGTCATATTTATAGGCACACTGAAATTTAAAGTCGCAGAGCCCCCTGGAGAATAGCTAACAAGTTCCTTATTTTATAAAGCAAAGGAGAGACAAACAAGGGAAAGGGATGTATTCCCAGATCTCCCATCATGGTGGCATAACTGTGGGCACAGCAGATTTACCTGGTGTCCTGTCTATACCCAGTCACGTGAACCTCCGAAGCAGCGCCTGTGTGCCCAGGTGAGCACATTAGTTTGTGCATGTGTATCCAAGTGCAGCCAAGTAAGTCACAACAGTGTCCTAATCACTAGAGTTATCCTAGGGATGCAGGGGCAGGATGCAGGGGCAGGATGCTGTTGGAGTTCAAAAGGGCCATCTTGGAGATGAGAGCAACCTTGGAGGCTTCAGAAGAGGCTCTGTCAACACTCCGGGTCAAGTAGTAAGACCATAGATGCCATCGCTAAGATAAAAAGCACAGAGGCTCTGCAAGTGGAGCAGGCTTTTAACATTTCTTCCTTTTCCCTCTTGCTCTAGCTAGGACTTTTGCAGTCTCCATTGTGGTGTCCATGATGTAGGTATAAAAACCTCACAGGACCAAAGTCAAACAGGAAAGTGTATTAATCCATATGTTCTTCATATATTCCCCATATCAGTTTCAAAGATATTTGCTCTTCAGGGTGAGGACCTCAGAGGGCCGCAGAAGTTGAACAACTTGCTCCAAGTCAGTTACTAACTGAAATTAGATCCAAGCAGACTGGCCTCTGAACTTGTATACCATTGTCCCCACATGCCCTAAGATTTTTAATCACCGAAGAAAAACCAAACTGCTTGCTATTACATAGGTCATAGAGATCTGTGTGATAAAAAACAAGAGCCAAAAATAGACTATCAAAGACAACATGTATCGAATGTTTATACTTCCCAGAAGGCAAACGGCCAAAGCTTATTTGTCAGATGACTGTTTAAAGCATGGGGCCTTTGGGAGGTAATGGGGTTATGGGGGACAGAATGTTTCTTCATCCAATCCACCTCATTAAGAAAGCAAAAAGACATTACAAAGACCCAGGAAGCAGGCCTCTCTAGACACCGGACCAGTTGGTACCATGATCTAAGGCTTTCAGCCTCCAGAACTGTGAAAAGCTGGTGTGTGCCTTTTATACAGCCACCCTGTCTGTGCTGTCCATCACAGCAGCCTGAGTGAACTAAGACAGGTGTCAAAACAACAACAGGAAGAGTGTTCTTTTCAACAGGCAGTTCTGGGACAGCCAGAAAAGCATGAGCGAAAATAAAAAGAAAAAAAAAAAAGAAGTTGCAACCGAAACCTCACATCACAACTTTATTAAAAATAAATAAAGGAAAACAACAACAAACAAACCAGCAAAACCCCTTAGGCCTGGGTGTAAGAGCATAGACTCAGAACGCAGCCCAAGAGCTGCCCCTGGTGGACGGAGGTTAAACAGGGAGTTTTGAGACAGGGCGCTGCAGGCACGAAGGACATGGGAACTAGCCTAAAGCAGAGCTGAAACTCTTGTGCTGCAAAAACACTGAAATACAGCAAAAAAAGAAAAAGAAACCCCACAAAATGAGAGAAAATGTCTGAAACCCCTATAAGTAACGAGGGGCCTATATCCGGAATATTTAATATCTACAGCTCAATAACAAGAAACAATCGCTTTCAAATGGACAGAAGAGTAAAGTCATTTCTCGAGAGATAAGACATATGAGACGACGTGCTGTAGATAGAAGCTGCCGCTGCACTACGGTGCCTCACTCTTTCTAGGGCGCCCGCAATGCAAAGGGCACACTAACCACGGCTATTAGGGTATAAAGAAATCCAGCTCCATCTGTTACCAACATAAACGGAAACGGGAGCCTCGGAAAGCAACCTGGAGAGTGATCAATAAAGCAGACCTGCACCGTGACCCCACACAGTCCTCTCCCGGCTATATATCCAAGAGTAATCTTCGACCAGCATTGCAGATAACAGAGGATAAAAAAAGAAAAACAACCACTGACTAGTGAGCGAGTAAACAAACATTCGAATCAGTACCTGAAAGCAAGCAAGTAGGAAAGCAGCTTAAAGCATGAATGAACTGTGCAATCCTTTCCTACTGAGAGATGCCAGACCCCACAACCATTTATTGTGGGGTTCACCCAACACAGAATACCCAACAAATGCACTACTCCATAGATGTAGGAGGTAGATTTACCTGCCAGCGTTGCTGGTCTGGGAGTGCTGCAGCAGCGGCTAATGGGTCTCAGATCTCTTTTGGAATTGTAAAAAAAAAAAAAAATAGTGATCAAATTTATCATTTGATAATGCAGCACAGTGTTTTCAATATACTAAAAAAGCAACGAGTTTGATGTTTGAAACAAGTGGGTTTTTTGTTGTGTGAACTAATTCAAAAGGATATTTAAAAAAAAAAAGTTATGCCGCCACATACTAGAGACAAAGACAAGGTGCACGCCAGGCTTCCGAAGCCCTGAGCACAGGGTACATCTCTCAGCACTTACTGTAAACAAGGCTGTAGCCCAGGGGGGTGGGTAGAAAACAGAGATGGGTCTGAGATGAGGTCCGCATTCAGCAGGACACCTAACAAACCAAGTCTCCTTCTACAAGCAAGTCTGTTAATAGGAAGCTAGACGGAGAGACAACTAAAACTGCCATTTGCCAAAGGGCTTTAGGCTACTGTGCAAGCAGTGACAGTAGACAGGAGTCGGTCACTATCACTTCATAGCCATTTGCAGAACCTACCAGCCATGTCACTCTACTGAGACCAAAACCATGAACATATACACTATGAGAAGTCACCAAACCCTATGTCTGCTGTTACTTGGGCCCTCTGTAATTCTTTCTTCCTTCCTTCCTTCCTTCCTTCCTTCCTTCCTTCCTTCCTTCCTTCCTCTCTTTCTTCTTTCTTTTTTCTTTCTTTCTTTCTTTCTTTCTTTCTTTCTTCCTTTCTTCCTTTCTTCCTTTCTTCTCTTCCTCCTCCACCTCTTTTCTTCCTCCTCTCCCTCTCTCTTTATCTCTCTTTTCTCTCCCCCTCCCCTTTCCTTTCTCACTCTCTCCTCTCATCTCTTTCTCTCTCCTCTCTCTTCTCTCTCCCTCTCCTGCCTCTCTCATTCTCTCTTCCAGCAGGAAGAGAAAAGAATCACCCATTCTCTACTGTACATAAGATAGCACACATAGCTGGGGCTTGGAAGGAGGATTAGGTCAACAGAACAAACTGGAGGTGTATAAAATGGGCATTGGTAATGTGCCTTCATCACAGAGAAAAAAATTCCAAAGGTAGTGCACAGGCGCACCACCCTGAATGCGAGAGTGCAGTTAAAGTGGACAAAGCAGGAGCAGTTGGGAAATTGAGGTAATGAAACTCACATGATGCTTCAGAAATCAGGTTTCTTTTAATAACTGTCCAGCCTCATCCTATTTGCCACTAATGCATGCCTAATAGACAGGGATTCACTGCTCTTCAGGGCTTCTCAATAGAAAAATCTTCAATAAAATCAAAAGGCACATTCCTAGCATTCTCTTCCTTAACTATTTTGAACATGTGTGTGTGTGTATATGTGTGTGTGTGTGTGTGTGTGTGTGTGTATCACCTCTCAAGCCCTGCACAGTCTGGGTTTTAGCCCACAAGCCTGGTATTTGGCACTCAGACCTGCAGAAATCCTAGACACCAGAGTTTGTCTGAAGGCCATGCTTGAACATCTCACCACTTCCTCACAGTGGGTGTTTACTGAGCACTTCCCTTTTTAAAAAAATATTGTTTATTTTCTTATTGCGTGTCTATGTATGTGTGGCGCAGGCTGAGAGAGTCAGACATGAGTATATAGGAGTTCAGTCTCTCCTCCACAATTGGGCCCTGGGGGCTGGACTCTGGTCATCAGGCTTAGTAGCAGGTACGTTTCCTTCTGAGTCATCTCACTGGCCCCGCTGAGCACTTCCCATGTGGAGGGCACTCTTCCAGGCACTCACACTCAAAACTGAACATCAATCATACACACACACACACACACACAAAACACATAAACACACAACACATATACAACACACATACACACACAATGTACACACACCACACACACAAACACACACAATACACACACAACACACACATATAAACACACCACATACACACACATAACATACACACAACACATATACATACACACACAGACACACCACATACACAAACACACACACACACATAACACACACACACACATAACACACACACACACACACACACACACACACACACACCTCTTTAAAGCCAGATTTCTGAAAAGGGGACTGTCAGGAGGAGAAAGTGGGTAGACGGTAGATGGTTGTCACCAGCAGAGTAGGGACAGGTTGATGTCTGTTGAGGGCAAAAACCTCCCTTGGGAGGAGTTTGTTCAAGAGATTATCTATGCTATACAGCATGCCTTGATTCTCAATGACTGTTGTATTCTGAAAGGTTGTTGAGAGAGTAAATCCGATGTTCTTGATCACACACGTACCACAAATAAATGAGCAACTCATGTTAATAATCACAATTCAGACAATTCAGAGTGCACCCATCTTTGAAACCATATTGCAAAGAGTAAATACCTACATTTCGGGTTTGTCAGCTGGAAATAATGAAATCTGAAATGATGCTCTGTGTAAGCTCAGACAGAACGTGCTAGGCTTACTGCACACTGACTGGCCGTACTGATCACCACTCCTGTGCCCCTAGAAACAGGGATGCCAGTGTGCAGAGGAAAAGAAGGAGGAGCCTTTGGAAGCTGAGTCTAGTGTTCCAATCAGAAAGTCTCAGAGGCTGGGCGTGGTTGACCTTGCTGTGCTCACTGGAGAATGGGACATGGGACCATAGGCGGGATCCCTCCATATTCTGTATTTGTTTCTCTGAAAACCATTATCAGAGATCCTGGTGACATCATATATGAGAGACTAGTAACTGTTGATGCCAGTTGCACCACGGATCCCTGTGAACATTACTCATGCTCTGCCCAACCTAGCACCTTTTCCAAGGCTGACCCTGACCTTCTAGGCTCTGCCCAACAGTTATTGGCAACAGTCAGGTATGTCTGGCTTGCTATAAAGGGGGCTGTTTGGCGCCTTCTCCTGATCTCTGTTCTCTCTCTCTCTCTCTCTCTCTCTCTCTCTCTCACACACACACACACACACACACACACACACACACACTCCTCTCCCTGACTCCTTTCTCCCTCTCCCCTACCCCCTCTCCACTCTCTCTTCAAATGTTCTTTGCCTGCCTCTCCCCCATCTCTGTCTCTGTGTCTCTGTCTCTGTCTCTGTTTGTCTGTGTGTGTGTGTGTGTCTTTCTCTGTCTCTACTCCCTTCTCAACTCCCCCCTCCCATGCCCTAAATAAACTCTATTCTACACTATACCCATCGTATGGTTGTTACCTCGGGGGTAAGGGATGCCTCAGCATGGGCCCTCCGAGCCACCCCTCCCACCTCACCATACCTGGCTCTATCAAACATATGCTGCTCTTTTTATTAAACACAACACCTGGGTTTTAAGAGTCTACTCTGAAACTCTGTACCAAGGCTCTTACATGACTGATTCCTCTATGCAGAGTTTTTACTGCATTTTGTGTTACATTTGCAAACACAGAATGTGAGCTATGTAATCTAAAAATTAGTTTTGCTTTCGAGTATGAAATGACTTATTGAAACTATTATATACTAAAATTTTTATTGACAGCATGAAAATGCAAAGCTCTTACTAAGTACTACTTATGTTGCCTAATTTATAAATAGATTCTGCATTAGAGTAAAAAAAAAAAATTACGAAACTCCTGACCCACGGAACAATGCTCTAGCGAGAGAAATGAGCAGACAGCAGTGAGCGATTGCTGATCACAGTCATGTATGAAATAACGCCAGGGTGATGAAACACACAGTGGCTGGGACAGGACAGGCTTCTTCTTCATTAACCTTATTATTATTATTATATTCTCTTTATTTACATTTCAATTGTTATCCCCTTTCCCAGTTTTCCCCTCCCGGAAACCCCCATCCCATCCTTCTTCCCCCTGCCTCTACGAGGATGTTCCTCCACACACCCACCCACTCCCACCTCCCCGCCCTTGATTCCCCTACACTGGGGCATCTATTGAGCCTTCATAGAACCAAGGACCTCTCCTCCCATTGATGTCTGACAAGGCCATCCTCTGCTACATATGCATCTGGAGCCTCTTGTACTAGTTCCTGGGAGCTCTGGAGAGTGGGGAGGGGTCTGGTTGGTTGATATTGTTGTTCTTCCTATGGGGTTGCAAACCCTTTCAACTCCTTCAGTCCTTTCTCTAACTCCTCTATTGGGGACCCCATGCTTAGTCCAGTGGTTGGCTGCAAGCATCTGCCTCTGTATTTGTAAGGCTCTGGCAGGGCTTCTCAGGAGACAGCTATATCAGGCTCCTGTCAGCATGCACTTCTTGGCATCCACAATAGTGTCTGGGTTTGGTAACTGTATATGGGATGAATCCCCAGGTGAGACAGTCTCTGGATGGCCTTTCCTTTAGTCTCTGCTCTACAATTTATCTCCATATTTGCTCCTGTGAGTATTGTGTTCTCCTTCTAAGAAGGACCAAAACACTCACTTTGGTCTTCCTTCTTCTTGAGCTTCATATGGTCTGTGAATTGTATCTTGGTTTATTTAGAACTTTTGGGCTAATATCCACTTATCAGTGAGTGCATATCATGTGTGTTCTTTTGTGACCGGGTTACCTCACTCAGGATAATATTTTCTAGTTCCATTCATTTACCTAAGAATTTCATGAATTCATCATTTTTGGGGGGGGGTGAGACAGGGTTTCTCTGTGTAGCCCTGACTGTCCTGGAACTCACTCTGTAGACTAGGCTGGCCTCGAACCCAGAAATCCACCTGCCTCTGCCTCCCAAGTGCTGGGATTAAAGACATGCACCACCATTTTTAATAGCTGAGTAGTATTCCATTGTGTAGCCATTCCTCTGTTGAAGAACATCTGGGTTCTTTTCAGCTTCTGGCTATTATAAATAAGGCTGTTGTTAACATAGTGGAGCATGTATTCTTATTACATCTTGGAACATCTTCTGGGTATATGCCCAAGAGTGGTATAGCTTAGTCCTCAGGTAGTATTATGTCCAATTTTCTGAAGAACTGCCAAACTGATTTCCAGAGTGGTTGTACCAGCTTGCAATCCCACCAGCAATGGAGGAGTGTTCCTCTTTCTCCACATCCTCGCCAGCATCTGCTGTCCTGAGTTCTTGATTTTAGCCATTCTGACTGGTGTGAGGTGGAATCTCAGGATTGTTTTGATTTGCATTTCTCTGATGACTAAGGATGTTGAACATTTCTTTAGCTGCTTCTCAGCCATTAGATATTCCTCAGTTGAAAATTCGTTTTTTAGCTCTGTACCACATTTTTAATAGGGTTATTTGGTTCTCTGGAGTCTAACTTCTTGAGTTCTTTGTATATATTGGATATTAGCCCTCTACTGGATGTAGAATTGGTAAAGATCTTTTCCCAATCTGTTGGTTGACATTTTGTCCTATTGACAGTGTCCTTTGCCTTACAGAAGCTTTGCAACTTTAAGAGGTCCCATTAGTTAATTCTCGATCTTAGAACATAAGCCATTGGTGTTCTGTTCAGGACATTTTTCCCTGTGCCCCTGTGTTTGAGGCTCTTCCCCACTTCTTCCTCCATAAGTTTCAATGTCTCTGGTCTTATGTTGAATCAGGACAGGGTTCTTATAGAGCAGGTGAGCCCAGGCAGGTGCCAAGTTCTGAAGAAGCCCTGGGCTGAGCTCCACTGACACAGCCAGGAGCAGATGGTCTCCATCACTGAGCACAGGACCGAGAAAGGCAGTTAGCCAAAGAAGATTCATCAGGTACCACTGTGAGTCCTAGATTCAAAACAGTAAGATGATTTGGAAAAGAAGGTGTCTCTATGTTTGGTTCTTAGGAGTGACATGACATACGTCATGTCCTCACAGGGTACTTGGAGCTGTTGCTGGTTAGGAAAAGATAGGAAGGGCTAAATAGGAGAGTATGACCCACAGCAGACAGAGACTAGGAGATCCTAGTGAGATGCATAGTTCAGCCTGAAGCTGGATCCTGTCAGAGCCGACAGTAGTACTTGCTTAGCTTATGAAGTGTTTAAAGAAGGCCCTGCAGGATTTGTGGGAAGGCAAGGCATGGGCTATGTGGTGCCCAGCAAACTGTGTTCAGTTACTAAGCCTGGGGGAGAGCAGCAGGGGACCCAAAGCAGACTCCAGCTTGGGCCAGCTGAGTATGGTCTGCCTCCCATGCATCCAGAGGAATTAGAGAGGACCCTATGGCGAAGAGTTTGGAGTGAGGTATAGGCAGAGATGAACAGTTATTTAAAGCCTTGGCATGGGGCTCATCTCACCAGTGACAGCTAGGTGAAATGACCTCAAGGGAGGTTGGGTAGCAAGAAATGACCATAGAAGTGTGGCGCACAGAAGGGCCTGAAGGTCAAGGACTGTGTAGCTGTATTAAACAACTGGACAGTCTTCCATTCCAGAATTACCGCCCACTCTGGTTTTACATAGGAGGCCACTGGTGACCCTAAGGGCAGGATCATAGAGCAGAGCTAGCCACAGAGATAGGACATCAGGAATGAAAAGGAAGATTAGGAGGGAGAATGGGGATTGGGGAGCAGGTGAAGCAAGGAAGCGGGCTGCAAAGATGAGGAAAAGCTCCCTGCTGAGTTAAGATATGGGCCAAGGAAGCATCCCAAGTCACCCACAAGGTAGCCAGACCAGGCGTATGGGTGATGACCAGGCAGATACTGCACAGTGATGGACAGGGTCAGCTGTGACTGAGGCAGAGAGGGAGACACAGAGAGCAGTGCTGATGATGTGTGCTCCACCTGACCGATGCTGGGTTTTAGTAACGTGGCACGACAGTTCGAGTCTACTTGAGCTTAAGAGTAAGAACTGAGCCGGGTGTGGTGGCGCACACCTTTAATCCCAGCACTCGGGAGGCAGAGGCAGGCGGATTTCTGAGTTCGAGGCCAGCCTGGTCTACAAAGTGAGTGCCAGGACAGCCAGGGCTACACAGAGAAACCCTGTCTCAAAAAACCAAAAAAAAAAAAAAAAAAAAAGAGTAAGAACTGAGACCTGGAGCCAGAGCAGGAGAGGGAGATTAGCGGAGTTCTGGAATCAGGGGGCCATGATCCCAGCAAACAAAAATCCTGTGTTCTGAAATCCCCCAGAGAGCCTGACCTCCTGAGGGTAAGTTCTGAATGTTGAAGTGAAAGAAATGTAAATCTGGAAACAGTCTAACAATTACTAAAATGGGGCTGGAGAGATGGCTCAGCGATTAAGAGCACTGACTGCTGAAGGTCCTGAGTTCAAATCCCAGCAATCACATGGTGGCTCACAACCCTCCATAATAAGATCTGATGGCCTCTTCTGGTGTGTCTGAAGACAGCTATAGTGTACTTACATATAATAATAAATAAATCTTTTTTAAAAAACAATTACTAAAATACCATTTATTTATGGTTAAAATGGTATTTAAGAGATAGAAAACTGCCACAGAGCACCACCTAGGCTACTTGACATGATAATGTAGACCTAATAACCAAGCACACATTTGCAAATCAAACACTCAGTCTATACACAAGAATAACAGCCAGAGCGGGCAAACCATACGCACAGAGCCACACTTTTGAACTAGTAGATCAACGGCACACGTCACCATGCTTGGCAACTGTGTATGATGGCCTTGTATCACATGATACACTAAGAGTTTTAGAGAAACCCATAAAATAATAAATATGTACATTTTTAAAACTGGGGTGGGACACACGAGTCGAGATGCCCGAATTGCTGGTGTGTCTGAAAGTTTCTCTGCCATCAGCAATCTCCCTTCACTTGCTGAGGAACTTTTGACAGTTTTGCAAACACACATAATGCAGTCAGTCTGCCTAGTCCTAGCTCCTCCTGGGCACAGCTGGAGACTCAACTTTGAGCTGACTCTCTGTCACCGTGAGCTGAGCTGTCCTGTGTCTGTTCCCTACGATGTTCCATCTCCTCACTGTGCACTATGAGAGACTTCACTGTGAACTGTGTCTTGTGCCCTCACTGTGAGCTAGGTCCCCTCCCCTCACCATGAACTGGGTGCCATTCTCCAGCTTCAAACACCCAGTATAATACAGTTGGTACAGAGTAGGGACTGGTTTGCTACGTGAACCTCGCAATCAGAGTTTGATGGAGCACTGCCTGGGGAGGATTCCTGTACAGAGACCCTGTTCATCTGTCCTTTGCAGACTTGCGCATATCCCTCACTTGTATGAGTGACAGGTGTCTCATGGCATGGAGACCTTCTCACAGAGCAAGAACCTCATCCCCACTCAGGGCTGTGTGAGGAAGGAGGAATGAGTGGAGTGTTGAGTCCTTTCTCTGGAGTTGAACCAGCAGAACAGGGCCTGCACATGGTCACCCAAGGAACAATGGGCCTCTATGCTGAAAGATGTTTGTGGGCTGCTTCCTTCCTCCAGGAAAGTCCCCAGACTGCACAGACACTGTGAGACCTACCACCAGTAGTTACACTATAAGTAGCTCTCCTCCAGCTAAACTCCAGCCTTCTTCTTCTACACTTATCTTCTCTGACCTGTCACCGAAGCAGGCCTTAAGTCTACCTCCTTCCTATTCTATACTATACTATTCTATACTATAGCTTTCTAAAAAGAGGCCAAGAGGCATTTCTTCCTCTAGGTACCCAAAACACAGGTAATAGGTGCCCACACGGAGGCTTGCTTAACTCACCAGCGGCAACTGTGGTGGTTGGAATATGCTTGGCCCAGGGAGTGGCATTGTTAGTTAGTACATGTGGCCTTGTTGGAAGAAGTGTGTCACTGTGGGAGTGGGCTTTAAGACCCTTGTCCTAGATGCCTGAAAGCCAGTCTTTTGCTGTTTGCCTTAGCAACAAGAAGTAGGACTCTCAGCTCCTCAAGCACCATGCCTGCCTGGATGCTGCCATGATCCTGCCTCAATGATAATTGACTGAACCTCTGAGAGTTGCCCTGGTCACGGTGTCCGTTCACAAAAGAACACTAAGACAGCAACCCAACACACTACCATCCTTCTACTCACAACTGATCTCAATCCACTCAAGCAGTCACGGTCATCTGAGGTTCTTACCTATCCTGCTCCATCCCTTCCTCTACTGTGGCACTCCTGGCCTTCCTTCTCTCTGCCACTAATCAGGTATTTCCATTCACTGTCACTTCCTGGAGATCAGCTACACCCACAAGGTATAGCACTGACTTTCCACTGGTGGCAGTTGCTTCACCAGCCTCTTCTTCACAGGCCTTATCAGCAGGTATGCTGTCACAGTGGGGTCACAGTCTGAATCCCCCATGGCCTTCAGCACCCACAGCTTTCCAGATACCAACTCTCCCCAGGTTCATGATAGACATCACTTGTGTTTTGGCCTTTACCAATCCAGGAAACACTTGCAAGTTTTCAAGATCCTGGAGAGATGGCCCAAGTGTTGTCTGGCCTCTCAGTCAGAATTCCCATTACTTGCTTCTTTCTGAACTTCGCTTCTGTATATGTATATTCTGTATATAATGTGTATGTATATGTATGTATATGTATGTATATATGCATATGTACAAATGTATGCATGCATGTATGTATGTATGTATGTACATATGTATGTATATGTGTGTGTGTGTGCGTGCGTGCGTGTGTGTGTGTGTGTGTATTCAAGTGCTATCATGAAGGCACAGGCTTGCTTCTGTATCCAGCCCCTGCCTACATGTGAACTAAGGCTGCACACACTCCCAGCCTTCACCTACTGGGGACCCAACCTGGGGCTGTCACAGTAAACGCCTCCACAGACAGCCCTACTCCCCTGAGCTCAGCTCCATGCCTTGCCACACACCCCTTGAGAAAAGGGTGACAAGCCTGAAGCTGTCCTTTGAGAGTTCATGTTTACAAGATATAGACAATTCTTTTTTTTTTTTTGCTAAATATTAAAGTATCAAAAATTACATTGTGTGAAGGCCCTGTGCCAGTATGTCTTTCATGATACCTCTAGGAGCTGTCCTCAGTTCTACAGAAGCCATGATATGGATTTTCTTCCATGGGAGCTGTGACCTTGAGAAAGACCACGCTCTAGACTGCTGTTGTCCCTGTTTTGAGGCAGTGAGAGCTCCTATCTTTGTGGCCCTGTATACTTGGTCAGCCCCCATGAGAAAGCTGGCGCGAGCTCCCTGCAGCCCTACAGACAGTGAAGGGTCTTCCACTGCAAGGCAGAGCAGGGCTACATACTTCTTTTGCCCCAGCAAAACATCTGTCTCTGCCTTGCAATGCGGGTGCACGGCTCCATCTAGGGGACAAAGCTACTTCAACAGTGAATACTCAGAGAGGTCTAGGGTTACCTAGAGCTCCAGAGAACAAAAGGCAGAAACTATTGGTCACCTTTCCGACAGAAGAACCCAGCTGAGACCCTGGAGAGCTTCCACTGGGGCTGGCAGAACAGACACAGCTCCATGGTAACAGAGGAGACATCTGTATCATCATGCCTAGCAACACAGCTGTGTGATTGGAGGGGAAATGGCCCCCGCAGCTCATAGGTTTTAATACCTGGTCTCCAGTTGATGGTACTTTGGGTGAAGGATTAGGAGGTGTGGCCTTGGCGTAGGAGGTGTGTTACTGGGGGTGGGCTTTGAGCTCTTAAAAGCCTGATGCCCTTCCCAGTGTTCCCTCTCTACCTTGTGGTTGTGTCAAAAGATGTGAGCTCTCAGTTGGTCCTGCTGCCATGCCTTTGCACCACCATCACAGATTCTGACCCACTGAAACCATATGCCCAATTAAATAGTGTATATATATATATATATATATATATATATATATATATATATACACTAATGTGTATATATAATATATATTATATACATATGTATATACATGTACATCATACAGTATACATATACATGTGTATATGCATGTGTATATTTATAATATTTAAATTATATACATATATACTATATATCATATATTCATATGTATACACATATACATATAGTATACATGTATATATGTGTACATGTATATTTATATATATATATCCTTAGCCATGCTGTTTCCCTCACTGCAATAGCAAAGTTAGTAACACAGTAGTTCACAGCTCTTTCACTCCCTTACAAACTTCTCAGGTTTATGGACATAGAGATGCATACGCCTTGAGGCCATGGTGCCCACTCAAAAGGGAAACTAAAGAAGTCGATGGGAATGTAGGTCTCCATCTACCCACAACTGTAACCACTCTGGTCAGATTTATTACTGTATTCACACAAGGTTCTTCAAACTGTTTTTAAATTCAGAACATAAAAAGCAGCAGGTATGTTAAGGGAGGAAACTTGGTTCACAAACAACAAGGCATGATGTGAAATCGGGAGCAGGGACTCAGAGGTAAAAACAGATGCACAGCCACAGAGAACACAGTGGAGCTCGCAGGTCAGGATCCAAGGGGTGGGTGAAGCAACCTGCCTTGAGCTCTGCATGACTTAGGTTGTAGGATCTGCTCGGTTTGTAAAGTGCCTACTGCACAGGCTTGAGTACCTGAGTTCAATCCCCAGAGTCCAGAAAAGAAAAAAGAAACAAAAGCAAAAACAAAACACAGACACACACATGTATACAGACAGATACACACACACACACACGCACACATATGTGTGTGTGTGTGTATATATATATACATATATATGTATATATATATACACACATACATACATATACATAGACACATAAATACACACAAATACACACAGAGACATGCACACACATTCACACACACACACATATATATAGACACACACTGTCATGCTGGTCCATAGTTACAATCCTCAGTCCAATCCTCGGGTGTAGGGTGAAAACAGGCAGATATCTGGGGCTCACTGGACTGACAGCCTTGACTAATTAGCAAGCTGCAAGTTAATATGAAACCTGTCTTGTCTGGAGCCTCCCAGCCTGGAGTGGGTTAAAACAGGACAAAGAGTAGGACTCTCATGTGGCTTTAAAGACTGATGGTCTCTGGATGTTCTAGGTCTCTAATTATACTGAAATGCTGATGATAACTTTGAAAAAGTCCTTAAAAACTTTATTGTTCATTCTGAGGGATAAAAGCCTCTGGTTTAGGCGATTGACTCCTGTAGCCTAACAGTGGGGAATTAAGTAATGTGGCCTTTGTTCTATCTCTGCAGGAATTGCTGAGCTTTCTCACTTTCAGCCTGCTGGCTGAAGTCTCAGGAAGAAAAAGGAACACTTCGAAAAGTGAATTGTAGCCTTTATTTCTAAGTTGTAAAAAAGTTTCCTATGAAAGCTCTCTAAGAAAAAGGGGAGAAACAGAAAGACACCAAGTGGGGCAAGGGAAATCAGGCTCTTCTCTTTGTCCTCAGCACTTATCCATCTTTCAGAATACGTGGTCACATGGCAAAATGTTCATCACAAGTTTACACATAAAATCAAATCATAAATCGAATAAGAAATTTACAGCAGAGAATGTTCCCATGCATATCCACTAGGAGTAATTATCCCATTAAAACATCATCACCTGTCACAGCTCCACAGGCTCATTGAGAGTTACAAACTGTAACTAAGCTATTAGTGACGTTTAGTATAGACAAACCCAGTCAATATTTTATATTCTGTCTAAGCACCTATAATAAATCGTTAGTTCCCTTTTTATGACCTTTGGTTAATGGTTTTACCACCTCTTGGAATGTGCTGTGGGTAGTAGAAAGTCTGGTTTCTATCTAGAAGCAATTAACTGGTGACACATGGGAGACTGACAGTTCTCATTGCAGTTTTAAAATAGACCTAATAGCAGTACCACTATAAAAGAGTGTAATAAACACTGATACAATTTCAGGAATTCTTACAGGATCATCATTAATAATTAATAAATCATCTATTTGTCTACAAGACAGCATGTCTTCGTAGATCAGCAGAGATCTACTCAAAAGGGTAGGGTAATACCTCCTGATTGTTATATATGTTTAATAATAAGAGAAAAAGCATATTAATAGCAGGAGTCTTTCCTAAAATGATTTCCTCCTGGGCCTTGCCTATCGGAGTTCCATCATAGATTTTAATCTAAGGAAGTTATCTTAGGAAGAGCACCTGCTATGATGGCTCCTGACACTGTCTCAAAAAACAAAAGGGAAGAAAGAAGGGAAAGAAAGGGAGGGGAGGGGAGGAGAGGGGAAGGGAGGAGTGAGGAGAGGAGGGGTGAGGAGAGGAGGAGCGAGGAGAGGAGAGGAGGGGAGAAGAAGGAAGGGTGGAGAGAGGAGGAGAGAGGAGGGGTGAGGAGAGGAGGGGAGGGGTGAGGAGAGGAGGGGAGGGGTGAGGAGAGGAGGGGTGGGGAGAGGAAAAAAAACAAACAAACAAGGTAAGTGGCACCTAAAGATGGACAGCTAAAATCTGGCCTCCACACACATGTGCACACATATATACATGGACAACAAAAAGTTATGTCTCTGTGTCCCAGTGCCATGTGAACAAGAAACAGTGAATGGCTTCCTGGGGCAGAAGGAAGACTGTGTCCCCTGGGAAGACTGTAGGCTCTGAGTTTTCCATCTGTGCATTGCACACACCATACCCTCGTAGTTCCCTGCTGGTAGGCAGGGTATAGACTGGCTGTGAGGAAGGTGCCATGTCTCTGGTCAGAGATGGGCCTGAGCTGAGTGTAGCAGGCACCAGCCTTTGGTTCACATGATGGGGAGACAATGCCCCCAGCCCTTTATGCTTCCCATAATAACAACAACAAAGATAGTGACAGGATTCTAACTTGCTGAGCTTAAAGACATGATTTAAAAGATTTTCCTCCTTTAAACAGTCAGGTGAATGGGGTATTTATGTCAGTCCTTTCTTACTGTGGACAATTTAAATTATATCAGACTTATATTTCACGTTTAAATTTTATTTAAAGTAACCCAGGATAGATCTCACACTTCGGGAGAGAGGAGACAGTTCTACAGTGTGTCAGCAGTCAATAGTGACTGTTCAACCCTTGAAGTAGCACTCAGTGTGCCTAGAGACACTCAGTGTGCATAAAGTGGAAGTCTTCGAGTGTCCCATAGACTGACTCACAGGAACATGCTGTATTCTGCAAAACAAGGCAGGTCACCAGAAGAAAATTCTCGTCACGTAAGAAGGTCTTATCTTGGAATTGGCAGTGGATGCTGTCCTCTCACTAGGAAGGATGGCAAGGAGAAACATCCCTTGAGGACTTTGTCACCTGGGTCTCGTTCAAAAGCAGCAGCAGAGGAAAGATACTTGAAGCAGAATTTGTAATTTTAAAAACAAGATCACAGTAGCTCGCTGCATCCGAAGACCTTTGTACAGGGAATGTTACTGAAGGATTAAATGTAACCCAGAGAACACAAACACCTGACTGGAGTGCACAGACACTCTGGGAAAACAGCCAGAATCTCTGGCCTCGAAGTGTGGCGGGCGGGGGGGGGGGGGGGGTTACTGGGTTCTCAGCAGCTTAGTTTTCTTGTGGTGAAGCCCCTGGAGTCTAGTGAGCCACAAGTGTAGGAGCCTGTCACACCTATTGAACCCTGACCACCTGAACCGTGCTTGAATCTTTTTATGACTTGAGCCCACGTTTTACGTGTTTTCTTAGACATACAAACCACCAGGAAGAAAACAACGATTCAATGACAAACTAAACAGGGCTTTAATAGCTGCTCTTAATTTTCAATTCAGAATGGGGCTATTTCCTAGGCACCTCACTAACATCTGATAGGTAATCATGGCCCCTAAAATGTTCCTTTTTCTATACTGGGTCCCCACTTTCATGTCTGGCGGGCTCCAGTGGGTGCCATTGCCAGACATGTCTATCCCTCTGCTTTGGGGAGCAGCCTCTTCTGATGTCAGATGTTTGCCCTGTGCCAGCGGTTCTCAACTTGTGGGTTGCAAGCCCTTTTGGGGAGGGGGGGTCACATATCAGATATCCTGTATATCACTGTATATTTACAAATGCAATTCATAACAGTAGAAAAATTACAGTTATGAAGTAGCAACAAAAATAATTTTATGGCTGGGGGTCACCAAAACCTGAGGGACTGTATTAAAGGGTCATGGGGTTAGGAAGGCTGAGAACCACTCTTACAAAGTAAGGCACTCAGGTCCCATTGTCAAACTTCAATCTGCCCAGTGAATCCAAAAGTATGCCGAGGAGATAAAACCTACCTGGTCTAACCACAGGGCAGAGAGCCTGTCTGAGGTCCTTCAGGTCCCTCACACAGCCTGCATTAGCACAGAAGACTGGGTCACAGCCATGCACCTAGGCTAGTCTTCTGGTCCCTAACACTGGCTGTGAACGCGTTCACGGAATATGTGTCACACCCCATATACTGGAACATCCAAGCGTATGAGTAACAGCTTCAACTGGCTCAAGCATCTCCGTGGGCTTTCCCAGACTCACTACAAATGGGCACCCTACCTTCCTTTATGTTCACAAAGTTGTTATTCAGACCTTTGGTTCTCAAACTCCCAGCCCCATCTGGACCTGGTAAATTTGAAACTGCTGTGAGGGGAAACATTTGACAGAGCACACAGCAACCTCAGGGTAAGTTAGGACAGCAGAAGCCCCAATGAACGTTCTTACGTAGTCAGGTACCTGCCCGAGGAAGGTACCCACGAAGCAACCCTCACCCTCCTAGCAACCACAGTGGAAAAAGGAAGCCTTGCTTTGCAGAGAGCAGACATGCTCGGCACACTGTCCCTCTGAGGCTAGTATGTATGCAATCTGGGGGCCCAGAGCCAATGCTGTAGCCCCAGCTCCAAAGCCCATCTTGGACATGAGAGACTCAGGTTCTCTTATGTACATACAGCCAAATCCTGCTGGGCTGTGGTGCAGAATAGCCTGACAGTTAGCTTAAGGAAATCTTGAACATCTAGATTCACTGGGGGTGGGGGGTCTAGGAAGGAATGAGATGGGAGGGTCCTGGGGGGTAAGACCAAGACTGGAACACAGAATGGTAGATATGTATAAATAATCAGTCACCCATACATGAGAAAGAAGAATATAGAGGGTTTGGAGAGCTGGAAGCTTCTGAGTCAAAGCCATGAACCCCTGGCCATAGAGTGGAAGAGCTGAGAGCATGGCATGCCTCTCTCTGCTGCTACAATATGCAACCTGGGGCCACTGTGCCAGGCACCCACCAAGCTTACACCAGGAGAGCACTCTCCATGCTTGGTTCAACCAGAGTGCACCATAAATCTTAGGCTGCTGTTAGGTTTCAGGAGACCTTTGTGGTTGCCGGATGCCATAGGTAGAGATGGCTCCCAGCCAGGACTGGCAGAGGCTGAGTGTGCTCTGATGTCCAGGGAGGCAGACCATCTCTCAAGGGGAAGTTGAGGCAAGCTGTGGCCTTCTGCTGTGCTGGGCACTCAGAGTTCTGAGCATGTCACTTTCTTGCTGGCTGCTCAGCTTTCAGCATCCTCCACAACCTTCCCTGTGTCCAGCACAATATTTACAAATCCAGGCTCACACCCTGCCCTCTCCAGGACTCAGCACGTGGCTACTCGAGGCCCAGACTGATGGTCGGCCCTGACCACACTCTCAGAGACTGACATCTAACAGACATGCTCATATCTCCCTCATGCTCACAAAGGTCCATCTTGGGGGTCACTAGTGGGTTCCCAAACCTAAGCTGCTCATCTTTCCATGTTCCTCAGTGAGCTGACCTCATTCTCCAGAGAAAACATATCTATTCTCAGTTGACATCAGGAACTGGCCTTATACGCCTTGACTCGGGCCATGGTGAGCAAAACCACCCTGCCTGGATCTAAGAGGAGGTAACCCTCACATGAGACCCCCGCTCCCATAGCTCCCCACACGTTTCAGAGCTCTTCACCTTCTCTCAAAGTAAGAGTCTGTCTTGAGAAAGGGTCTGCACTCTCTCCTTTCCAGCAGATACTCACTGATCTGCTCAGAACATGCGTGTGGTTGGGTAGACAGTGTGGAATCCTAACCCCATTTTTTTTTTTAAGTTTTAGGTCTGGCTACAGTATAGAGTGTAGAGCGTACAGTGTAGAGTTCCCTGAGCATGCACTAGCTCATTTTCCTCATCCCTGAAATGAGCTAAGATGCCAACCTATGACTGCAAAGGGAAACAAGGGTTGAGGGGTTTCCCCAGACTCCTGCTAGTAGCCCACAGACATTCTGTGATGGGCATCTGTACTCCACAGTGCAGACTTCAGCCTACACCATGGTCAGCCATGTGTAGCCATGTGTAGCCATGTGTGCCAGTTAGTGTTCTGTCAACCAGACAGAAGCCTGAGTTATTTGGGAAAAGAAAACTCAATTGAGAAAATGTCTCCAACAGATTTCCTGTATGCAAATCTGTGGGGCATTTTCTTGACTAATGACCGATGTAAGACCCAGCCTACAGGGAGGCTGATCCCATCCCTGGGAGTGTGGTCTTGGGGTATGTAAGAAAGCAGGATGAACAAGGCACGAGGAGTAAGCCAGGGACCAGTGCTCTTTCACAGCTGTTCCTTCAGTTCCTGCCTTCAGATTCCTGTTTTGAGCTTCTGCCCTGCCCTGGCTCCCTTCAATGGTAGACCATGATGTGAAAGTAAAGACAAATAAGCCATTTCCTCCCAGAGTTGCTTTTTGATCTCGGTGTTTTATACACTTGATCTTAGCCAAAGGGCCAAGAAGCAATCAGTGTTTTATAAAATAGCAATAGACACCTAACTAAGACACATGGTCAGCCACACCAGGCATCTGTCTGCACATAAAGAGAGAAGCACAAAGAAATAGAAACATAATGATACAAATAGAGCCAAATCCAGAGAGAGACAGAGACAGATAAAGAAATTCAGAGATACAAACACAAAATATTTATAGACAAAAACAGAGGGAGAAAGACAGAGTCACAAAAAGAGACAAACACACAGAAATATGTAGAGATGAATATAGAAACAGAGACAGAAGCACAGATAGATAGATAGATAGATAGATAGATAGATAGATAGATAGATACATATTTGATAGATGATAGACAAAATCCTCTACAATATAATGCAGCAGAGCTATGCTAGCTCCCACGCTTACAGTACCACCCTCCAAACCAGTCACACACTTGTTATTCAGAGTTAACCATGTGCACAGGACACCAGCACACAGCTGCTGAACGGGACACATGGTGGCAGATGAAGGCACAGCCAGGCTTTAAATGTCACGAAAACTGCCCTGCTAAATACAGCACTGTCAACAAAGCTCTCCTCTACATTTGAGCTCAGGATCTTAACGCCAGCCCCTCCACAGCCCCGTGACACTGCTCTGACAAGGAGCACTGCAGACTCATGCATAGAAACCTCACGCATACCCAAACACCAAGACCTTGCTCTACCTCCAGCGGTAAGCTGAGAGCATGATCAAGGTGATGAAAGCCATGCGCTTAATGTGAAGATTTAACATGAGAATAGTCTTGGCGGCTCCTTCCTTTTCACTGTCAACATCTTACTTTGAGTACAGGTTAAAAATTTCCAGCATATAACAGACTAGAATAGGAAATAGAAACACACACACGCACTCATGCGTACACGCACAAATGCACACACATACATGCATGCACCCACTCACGCATGTACACACTTGCCCACACTTACCCTACCTTGCTCACAGATCCCCCGTATCCCTGTAGCATTTCACAGTCATGTTTCTCAGCCCCTTGAGCCAAGTCCTTCAGGACGCCTTTGCACAAGTTGGTGGTGTGTGTCTCACTTCTCAGTAGAGGCTGAGCACAGAGTATGTAGACTGACACAAAGGGAGGCCTCGTTCTGGGCAGACACTCTTCAGTAAGAAGTGAGAACTTTAAATTTAAACAACCTAGGATGCCCAAGGCTCTTCAGCACTCCAGAGCTCTCTGTGGCCCATGGCGAAGAAAGATCTCACCCCTGTTGACCTAAAGTTCCCCAGCTGCTCCACACCCTTCAGTTTCTGAAGCACAGGGCGACGCCATGAACACCGCAGCCCTAGCAGCCTGCAGCAGCCAGAAGCAGTAGCTAATTAATTAAGGTTGAGCGCACCAACGTGTTAAGTTAGTAACTGTGAAATCGGAAAAGCTTAACCAGATTCTAGACTCAGCCATGGATGCTTCAGATGTCACGGGACAATAGGGTAATTACTTCTAGCTGTTCCAGCAGGAGCCTTATTTGGCTACAAGTTAAGCACACAATGCAAACGGGCTTAACAATGTGCAGAATTGGCTTACTTAAGAAAAGAGGGCATTATACTCTATCTGTTGGGGGTCAGTTACAGGACCATTTTAAAACTTGTCACTCATTTTGTAGGCTCTTTTTTAATTATGTAAAGCATAGAACAAAGTAACCTTATTTTAGCAAAGTAAAAAATAAGTCATATCCAATATGTTAATTTTAGTCTTCCATGTTTTCCACTCAATGTCTAAACAGTAATGGCCATCTTGCCGTTTCCTGCTATTGTGAATGAAGTTGGTTTCCAGACATGAGGTAAAGAGAAAAATTAAGAAATTCTTTTCAATATAAGATTTCCTGTAAGGAAAAAAAATCCCTAGAAATGTTCATAAAGCAGCCTGCCATTCAGAGGTTAGATGGTAGCTCCACACACACTGTCTAGTAAGCTGTATCTCTTCATGCATGGAGCCTAAAATCACAAGCGGTGCTATGTCAGTCATGGCCTTATGCTCTGACAACTTGCTGTTTGAGGTTATGTTGGTTCTAGAGAGAGGTAGGAGCAGCAAAGTCAAGGGGAGGTATCAGCAACATCTTGGGGCACAGTGACAGATGCTGGAGATGTGACAGCGGTCATGACCCTTTATGAGGCCCTGAAACCCACACATTAGCTGATCTGCATCATCTAGGGCCGCCAGGACCAGCCCACAGCCGCCTGGCGTTTTCACACCACCTTGTGTGAGGTACACATGAGACACAAGGAAGCCAAACAGCCTCTGGTGGCACAAATGACACAAAGTGGTCCCAAGTGAGCCAATGCTAACCCAAATGATCTACCACAGTGGTCTGGCTGACCTGACAGGTCCAAGGCAGTTCCAACTCCCTCTGTATGGCCATGATTAAACTGAGATGGCCTCAGATGATCCAGAGTTGCGAGACCTGCCTGTGTTTTCTGCAAGGCCATTACATCCTACCTCACCAAGGTAATTCCTAGTCTTTGTTCCCAGAGGCTCCTCCGAGAAAAGCAGCTCGCCATGTCCTGTACTAGCCCTGCGGTTGCTCCCTGTGAATACTCACCTATTCTTTGCTGACACAGAGGCTGGGGTGAGGCTAGATTAGAACCGCACGACCAGAGAGGGCCCAGGTAAGACAAGACATTTGTCTACAGGGCTACAGGGCAATCATTCTTGCCCTTTCCCTGACATATCAATCACTTAAATAATGAAAGAGCGTTTGTTCTTCAGCTATCAGGAGAGCCTTCTTGCCTTCCTTTCTTAGCATTTATTTCCTCCATACTGAGATTATTTTCTTGATGTGCCTTTCTAAGCATAAAGTACATTCCTGTGGAGTGACCATGTTTGCTAATCTGTTCTCTTGGGGGCCTGGTATGTTGCAAGATCACAGTGATTTGTGAGCAGACACAAAACAAAGATGAGACAGCAACCCCAGGCACAGGGCTGTCACTTCACCTGACAGAGTATCACAACTGGGGTCAAAATGTGCTAGACACAAGCACTAACCTTAATCTCCTGGGCCTGAACAATCTTCTCTCAGACTTCCAAGTAGCATGTGTGTAACTCTTCATAAGCAAAGGGAATAAGTCCTAGAGGCATACCTCCTGCTATGCAGGGCTCAAGAGGGTCTACTGGCTTTTTTACTCTAGTGCTGTTCAAGGACAACCGGGAATCCGTGAGGCACCCATACACAAGAGAGTACAAAAGAGACAGAACTGTATGTCTATGATACTAGAATCTCCAAGACTCCTGCGGTCACTCAGGCCATAAGCCAGAGGCACCTCCAATGCATAGAGGTTCAAACACACACTCTTACCACAGCATATGGTACCTCAGCAGAGAGCTGCCCAGAGACACAAGAAGGGGAAGGCAAAAGAAAGAAGATGGCTACAGGCAACTCCCTTTCTGATAAACCAGGCAGCCAGGTTTGAAGAGTGCAGAAGAGATCTTATAAAAACTACATATAAAGTTTGAACATTTCCTAGTAGGGGAGTCAGAGCCATCTAAACGGAACAGCGAAGGTAGGACTGAGGTGGCCCTTCCAGAGTACACTGAAGAGGACAGGAGCTAGGCCTGATTAGCCATCTGCACACAAAGCCTTCAGGACAGCCTTAGACAACAAAGCTGCTAACATGCACTGAGGATAGCGAGCTGTTCTAGAGCCATGTGAGACTGCTGGTCATCTCTATCCTCTCCTGTAGAAGAAAAGAGGGGGTGCTGATCCCCAAACTCAGAAACCTATGCACACCTCCACTCACTCACAGGAGAAAAACTCCCATTTTAGAATCTACATTGATCTATTTTCTCTGAGTCACCAGGCTTACTGAATGCTGGCTACAAAAAAAAAAAATACTTTTTTAAATAAAGATTTATTTATTTATTTAATGTATATTAGTACACTGCTGCTGTCTTCAAACACACCAGAAGAGGGCATAAGATCCCATTACAGATGGTTGTGAAACACCATGTGGTTTCTGGGAATTGAACTCAGGACCTCTGGAAGAGCAGTCAGTGCTCTTAACCACTGAATCATCTCGCTAGCCCCCAAAATGAGATTCTTCTCCATGTACACAGACAGAAAGTGCCCATCCTAGTCCAGTCTCGCTAAAGCAGGCGTGAGCTTATGTCCTAACCTAGGTTCCAACTTGCACATTAGAACACACATTGATCCTCCTCTGACAGACAAGACCAGTCAGAGAATTTCCAAGCATTTGCAGTGACCTTTTCTGACATTTGTGGGGCCATCACTCCTGAGTGATGAGTCTCTGAGGAACCTGTCAATCCCAGACTCTGTGACAATAACCAGCCAGAGTCTCTATCTCCTCTGCCTGGGATAGTGGAAAAGAAAAGTATTTCCTAGCAACATTGTATCTGTTAGAAATTTGAAAACTAACTGCATGCTGACGTGGGTGAGAGTGTGGACCTTGATTTTGGCATCAGAACCCTGAATTCAATGGGATTTTTGAGAGACTTCATTCACTACAGACTGCTACATGCTGAATGGGCCCACACAGGGCTGAGGGCTTACATTGCAGACTCTGAGACTGACACAGTTACCCAACATGTTTCTCACTCCAATTTGCCACTTTGGACACAGGCAGCATCCCCGGAACAACAGGGATGCTGAAGATAACGGTTCCCATGGTGACCAACACAAGACTCTTTACTCCCAGGTTGAGGTAGTTGGGACCATCCTGAGATATCTTCTTAAGTTGTCCAGCTTCATCCCTGGCCCTCCTTGGCTATGGTATGCCACTTGGCTATGGTATGCCACTTGGCTATGGTATGCCACTTGGCTATGGTATGCCACTTGGCTATGGTATGCCACTTGGCTATGGTATGCCACTTGGCTATGGTATGCCACTTGCGCAATTCTTCCCTTCTATCTGACCATTGCTTTGTCTATGGTGCTTCTCCACCTATATGGACCGTGATGGTCTCAGGGCTAAATGCAGGTAGCAAATCCTCCCAGAAGTTTGGGACGACATGCCCTAGGCAGCCAGAAAATGAGTCATCCATTTCCTTTTCCCCTGAAGCATGTACTATGCAGACTCCAACCTACCACAGACAACAGTCACTGGCCTCCCTGTCTGCAACTGGCTGGGGTATAGTATGGGAAATCCCTCCATCAGCTGGTCCAAAGCATCAGCTGAAACGAGTGTGGCTAACTGCCTTCCCATAAATGATCTCTTTCCACCTGAAGTCAAGCAGGAACAAGGCATAGTCCACCCTGATGGTTTCTGATTGCTCACAACGCACTGCCACTTGGGAGCAAAGCCAGATGACCCACTAACTGCTTCTCTGACTATTACTGTGAATATATGGGATTACTTTTTGGATAGTAGCTTCCTGCTGCATCCTAAAACCTGAGAAATCCATGCACTATGTGGTGGCCCAAGGAGTGGCACTATTAGGAGGTGTGGCCTTGTTGGAGTAGGTATGTCACTGTGGCAGAGAGCTGTAAGACACTCCCCCTAGCTGCCTAGAGAACAGGGAGCCTTTCTTCTGTTTCCCTTCGGAATAGCACATAGAACTCTCATCTCCTTCAGCACCGTGCTTTCCTGGACACTGCCATGCTTCCCACCATGATGATAATGGACTGAACCTCAACCAGTAAGCCAGTCCCAATTAAATACTGTCCTTTTTAAGAGCTGCCTTGACCATGATGTCTCTTTTCAGCAATGGAAATCCTACCTAAGACAGAAGTTGATACCAGGAACTGGGATATTGCTGTGATAGGCCTGGCCCATGCTTTTGTTTGGAGAAATGTGGATTTGGGGACTTTGGATTTGGAAAGGCATGGAATGTTTTAAATGGGGTGTAATGGGCCATTCTTGTAGGGATATGAGAAATATTGGTCCTAAGGGTGATTTGAACAGCGCAGACCTGGCCCAACAGGTTTCAGTGGAGACAAATTTCAGTATGTGGTCTAGAGATTGTTCTTTTGATATTTTGAAGAATGTGGCTGCTTTTTGTCCTTGTCTGAAGAGACTACCTGAGGTAGTCTTTACCTGTGGTAAAGAGATTTAGATTAATTGCATTGACAAAGGAAGTCTCAAAAAAGCCCAGCAGAGTCTTTGTTCTCTGGTTTAGTCTCATGAAGAGCATTTTGATCGAGCATAGCAACCTTAGAAACAAACATATAAAATATACGGTTCGAGTAATAAAGGGAACCAGGAGGTGAATGGAGCCGAATTCTGTGTTCAAGGAGATAAACAGACTAAGAAAGTGATGATTTGGGGGCAGGATCCCACTCAGCAAAACTTATTGTTTATTCATTTGCCATTGAACAGGAACGGTTACATCATGTTAGGTGTTGTTATTACTTGGTTATTATTTTCACTTGAACTTTCAATTTGGAACCAAGTACAATCGAGTAATGAAAGACGAGGGCTTTTGATCTGGATCTTGAGGCATAGTGGACATGAAAAACTTAGGCCCAGGCAAGGTGGTATATACCTTTATTTCCAGGAGACAGAGTTAAGCAGATCTCTTGAGTTCAGAGTCAGCCTGGTACAGAGCAAGTTCCAAGTAGTAAAAAGCTTAGGTCTAGGTGTGGTGATACATGCCTTTAATCCCAGCATTCAGGGGACAGAGTCATGCAGATCTCTTAAGTTCAAGGTCAATCTACAGAGCAAGTTCCAGGCAGTCAAGAATAGGCACTGAAGGAGTTGGAAAACAGAAAGCTGGTGATGACATAATAGAACAAGGGGACCATGTCCCAGTCCCAGCAAGCAGCAGAACTCTGCAGCTTTGGCCATGCGGCTCTGGCTTTAGAATCAAAAATAGAAGGGACTACTGGGACAATTGATGTTGGTTAGCTGGAGATAAGAAATTAGCAGTGATTAAGAAGAGACCAGCATCACTGAGGTGAAATCTTCTGGGAAGATTTTAAACAGTAGAAAGAAGCTGTGTTCCAGAGATAGCCAAGGTTGTACCCCGAGCTGCAGCTGGACTTGGTAATGTGTATGAATCACCCAGGTGGTACTGGTTTTGAAGACATTAAAGGGTCATGGAGAGCAGCTGAGGCTTGGAAGTCTATGAGACCAGGGAAAACCAGGGGTGAAGGTGTAGCCTCAGTTGCAGTTGGTGGCCCAGGACATGCAAAGAAGTTGAGGCCTGGCACAATGAAGAGAGCCTATGAGAAGCTATTGGTGAAGCCTAGTTGCAATCAAAGATCCTATTGTATTGAAGATGCCTGTCCCATGGGGTGACCACTAATGACAGCAGCTGCAGTGGACTGGAGTCAATCAGAGACTAAAGTGCTACAGAGGGCAGGGATGGAGAAGTGACCCAAGCCCATGGAGGATCCCAGAAGATCTTGTGTGGATCTCAGTCACTGGAATAAGAAGGTATAAAGTTGAAGTTGCCTTGGAGACCTCAAGATGTTAGAGATGTCAGAGCCATGGGATATCTGCTGAGGAAAACTGCTAACAGGGAGTGGAACCAGTCCAAGAGAAAGAACTTTGTTGCAGTCAGCAAAGATGAAAGGAGTTAGAGATCTGAAGAGGGCTTTTACACCAGACTTGGAAATGCAGAGTTTGGAGTTTGCCCAGCTGGTTTTTAGTCTTGCTTTGGTCTAGGATTTTGTCACTATAACATTTTGTATATCCTGTGATGTTGGAGATATGTGATCAGCTTTTTGATTTGATTTTTATAGGGGAATTACATTGAAGTGATTAGAGGAATAGATTTTTAACATTGTTGAGAGACTGTTGTTGTATAGATTATGGGACTTTTGAAGTTGGACTAATGTACTATGCATTATGTTATCTATGGCTGAGCCTTGCCCCTATAGACTCATGTGTTTGAACAAGCCTATGGGGACCACTGAACGGAATGTGGTGGTTAGAATATGCTTGGCCCAAAGAGAGGCACTATTAAGAAATGTGGCCTTGGAGTAGGTGTGGTTGGAGGAAGTGTGTCACTTTGGGAGTGGGCTTTAAGACCCTCATCCAGCTCCCTGGAAGTTAGTCTTCTCCTGTTTGCCTTCAGAACAAGATGTAGAACTCTTAGCAACTCTAGTGCCATGCCTGCCTAGCCTCTGCCATACTTCCTGCCACGATGAAAATGGACTGAACCTCAGAACCAGTAAGCCAGCCCCAATTAAATGTCCTTATAAGAGCTGCCTTGCTCACAGTGTCTCTCTTTACAGCAATGGAAACCCTAACTAAGACACACTGTGACCTACCCTATGCTAACATCAAGGGTAAATTTTAGTAGTTAAGACATCACCATGATGAGGCTGATGCCTGTCATTCTGTCTTTACCTATGTCGCACTCTAGGCTACACAGTACATGGGTTTCCACTCCATACTTAAAGTGAAATCAGGCAGCATTATGTATCTCCTCCACTTTGCTTCCTCACCTTTGACATATATGTAACACGTGGCTGCCCTGCTGCAGAATGCTCACCTTGCCTGCCCTCAAGAGCCTGGGTGAGAACCATGCAGAAAAGGTTCAGTCTTGCTGAACTGAGCCATCTGGACTCCCTCAGGAATCCCATGTGCCCACACATCCCTTAGCCTCTGACAACTTGTCCTCAGTTACTCTTGATGCAGAGATTGCTGGCCAAACTTCTGCACCCTCCCTTGGTTCTGCAAGACTCTGCCATCACCCAGAGGACCCTGCCTCTATGGTTGGCATGACAGTTTTCTGGGGTTCTGCTTCCTGTAAGCTTAGCGATTCCTCAGAACAGAGATTTATATTTCCCAGTGTGTGTAGCACAGTAAGCTAATGCCAAATGTCCCAAAGCCATTAATAATGTCCCCTGTCATTCCAAATAAGCTAATACTGACTAAGTTGGTTGTCTCATGCATGTTATTCAGTTCACTGTGCAGTCAAGTGAGGTGATGTGTGTAGAAATATTGTGCAGGTTGCTAGGCCATCCAGCTTAAGGGCCAGGAAACTTTACTCAGAGCAGAGGTCAACAAGCTGGTCGGAGCACAGAGGTTCTCGTGCTGGCCAGTAAGGGCCTTGAGAAACAGACCAGGAGGAGCATCTTCAATGTCGCAGGCAGCTAACAGATGCTAAGACATCTCACTGTCTCTATCCAAACCAATCCCAGAAAAGCCAATGGCAGCAGGAATTACCTCCAATGATTTGTCCTTGATGTAAGGATGTCTGGCAGGGACAAGTGACCCTCTCACTCTGGGTCGCCTGTCCATATGACTTCTGGGATTAGTTCTTCAGGATTAGAAGTTGATTGGGGGGAGGGGGTGAAGCACCCAGATGGTATTAAAGTATATTTTATGTGTATGAGTGTTTTGTCTGCAGGTATGACTGTATACCATGTGTATTCCTGGTGACTATGGAGGCCTGAAGATGACACCAAATTCCATGGAATTAAAGTTACAGATGGTTGTACACTACCATGTAAGTGCTGGGAACAGAAGCTGAGTCTTCTGTGAGAGCAGCTAGTACTGCTGAGCCATCTCTACAGCCCCGACTAGATTTTTTACAGATCAAAAGAAGCGAATTCAAAGATCAACAGCTCTTTAGCTATAGTGCTCATTGAAACAAGTCTGTTGAAGTCACAAAACATTCCTGATCTTGATAATGAACATGACCTAGAACAAGGTGTCCAGTTGAATAGGAAAACTGTGAGCTTTGTTTAAATATCTCAAGTCTTTTCAGTTAAGTAACTTAATCGTGTTGTGAGAATTAACCTTAGTTTCTATCCATCATGATGAATGCCTACAGGCCACCTGTGTGGAGAGAGGATCAGAAGCCTCTATTGTGTACAGCTTCTGGGGCTGCAGCCACCTCCAGCAATGGACAACTGACAGTGAGTGTGTTCACAGGACGGCTGGAAGGCTGGGATGAGTAAACAGAGCTGTGTGCTTTCAGGAGGCTCCCCTGACTCCAGGAACAACAGACTCACAGAAGACACCCTGTGGTCAAGTTAATTATCTGCATTTCTCCCTCATTACCAAATGTATTCACATGATAAACAGACCTTGGAAGGATCCAGTGTTGATTCACAAGCAGCCCCACAGCATCCAATCAGCTTCCTCCAGAGGAGGCCAGGGTCCCTGCCCAGCACCTATTCAGAGCAAACTTGCTCACTTGAGAGCAAATCCATCCCACAGGAGGAGAAGAAAGAGACAGGTGAGGAAGTGGGCTGGGAGCTGGTGCCCTGAGAGAGGTGTGAGAAGCTTCTCCTGCAGGACACTGGTAAAGTTACACCGTCTACCTGCACAGGAGGCAGCAGCTGAGGCGCTGTGCCTCTGACCCTGGCTCCCTTCCAGCAGCCTGCCTTGTCCTGTCATGACAGTGAGGTGTGGAAGTTCCCCAGGATGAGGGATCCATGACACTGCCTCCCCACCCCACTCCCACCCAAGGTCTCAATCTCATGGGACAGGGGAACAGAGCGAGAAAATGGCTGTAGTGTGGGCCCCATGTGCTCCTACACACGCTCCTTTTTGAATAGGGCTGCTTTCCCACTAACTTGGGGATGGTATATTGAGACCAACCAAAGGGACTGAGGAGCCCAGCAGCACATGTCCCCTGGCATCACAGATCTTTAAATCACATGTTACACATGCTCTCTCCTGTGTAGACTGACTTCTGAAACCGCACCGCACAAGAGGAAACTGTTGTGTTTATAAAAAAGAAAAAAGAAGTCAGGGATATGTCGGGGGGGGGGGGGGGGGGGGAGGAGGTGTGTCTGCAGGCCCATGAGGAGGCATCCCTTCCCTGAGGTATACTAGCCACATGTCTAGTATAGAATAGAGTTTATTCAGAGAAAGGCAGGGAGGGGGAAGGGGAGGAGGAGAAGGAGAAGAGGCCAGCTAGCTCTGACCATGTAGAGAGAGGAGACGGGGGAGGGAAATAGGGAAAGAAGGAACAGAGAGGGAAGAGGGGAAGAGAGCAAGAGGGGAAGAGCAAGAGAGAGAGGAGGGGGCAAGAAGCCCCTTTTACAGTAAGTCAGACACACGGAGCTGTTGCCAGGTAATTGTGGGGCAGAGCCTAGAAGAAGAAATGCTAACAGGAACTGTAACATCATTTTCTTTTACAGAAAATATTTTTTTTCTTTAAAGAAGTTGCCTGGTCCTGAAATACAGTCACAATTATGTTCAAAAGCACCACAAACTGATACAATTTTCATAGCTCACAGCTTTCTGTGGATGTCTGGAACAGGAACTGTAACAGATGAACGTAAGAGAAACAGAAATATTTTAACTTTTTTTTTTTTTTTTTTTTTTTTTTTTTTGGTTTTTCGAGACAGGGTTTCTCTGTATAGCCCTGGCTGTCCTGGAACTCACTTTGAGTTGGCCTCGAACTCAGAAATCCGACTGCCTCTGCCTCCCGAGTGCTGGGATTAAAGGCATGCGCCACCACGCCCGGCTCTTTAACTTCTTAATAACCTCTGTGAGAAACCAATTTTCAAATGACCTTTTTTTTTTGTCTTAGCAATTGTTCTGATTAATAATGACTGAGTTTTTTTTTAAATTTTAATCAAAATCGTGGCCTAATAATTTTTAAATAGCTCCTAATTTCAAAAATAAATTATGTCCAAATGGCAAGACAGATCAGGATCTGGTCTTATTAATTAATTTTGATGAAAGGATGGAAAAATGCTGAAGATCTTGCTCTAGTCTGTTGAGTTCTAGTCTGTCCAAGCCTGTCACAAGAGGAAGCGTTACAAGTGGCACATGGGAAGGCTCTGCTCACAAGTGTGTCTGTGCCTCTCCACTAACCAGGGACCATGGATTGGGTACAGCTCCCCACCGTAGACATTCTCTCTCCGTGTACTGAAAATAGTTGTTTTTTGTTTTTTTTCATAAAATATATTCTGGGTACAGTTTCTCTTCCCAGAATTCCTTCCAATTTCTCCCTGTCTTCCCTCCCATCCTGATCCTTACCCCTTCTGTCTCTCATTAGAAAACAAACAGGCATCTAAGGGATTAAAAATAAAACAAATGAACAAAAAAATAAATCATACAGAACAGGACAAAAGAAACAAACAGAAGAAAAAGTACTAGAGAAAAAGCGTAAGAAACACATGCAGATGCAGAGACACACGTGTTTATACACACATCCGGATGCAGAGACACACGTGTTTATACACACATCCGGATGCAGAGACACACGTGTTTATACACACATCCGGATGCAGAGACACACGTGTTTATACACACATGCAGATGCAGAGACACACGTGTTTATACACACATGCGGATGCAGAGACACACGTGTTTATACACACATCCGGATGCAGAGACACACGTGTTTATACACACATGCGGATGCAGAGACACACGTGTTTATACACACATCCGGATGCAGAGACACACGTTTATACACACATGCAGATGCAGAGACACACGTGTTTATACACACATGCGGATGCAGAGACACACACACTTGCACACATAGGAGTCTCATAAAATCACAAAACCAGAGGTTATAACATATGCAAAGGACCTGTAATATCCCTGATACAACATCATAAGACACTCTCTGCCTGTACTCCCAGGGACTAAGCAGATCCCATGTGGATACCTCAGCCAGTGAACATGTTAAAAGTAAACAAAGTCAACACTGGGACAAGCACTGAGATCGACAGTTATTAAGAAAGAGTTCATGAAACGGAAATGCTTCTGCATGACAGAAGACACCATCATCTTTGGACAGAGCTAGTGATGGGACTGGGGATTAGACCTGGAGGGATGGACAGAGAAGTGAAGACCTGCAGTTAGCCTGTGGGTTCCTGGGAAATGCCTGTTGAAGTTGGAGGTGGGAATGGGGGGAAGGGAGTTAGGGGAGATGTGTGTGGTCCTCTGGGGATGGGGAGATGAGAGGCCACTGCACTTGGTCTGCTGCACTTAGGGATGAGACTGGCAGACAGGATTTGGAGGAACTGCTGGGTACCTGGAGATCTGCAGCTACCCTACCCACTTCCCTGGACAGAGTCATATTATTCTGCTTTTGAAGATAGAAAATCTATGACAATGATTGACATGGCAATTAAACTAGAATATTGCACCAGGAGGACTCAATTTGCCTGTGCAGTGTTGAGTCGTTACTTGATAAAGATTCTGTACTTACAGAGACATAATCATACGTCTCTGTGAGAGTGAGTGAGCTGGTCGGAAGTTAGTCCTGTGCCTGACTCAGAAGCAGGGTGACCATAATACAACTCCCTGTCGAGGGCCTGGATAGAATGTATTCTGATCACATCTGCACCTTACTGAATAAGTGATCTCCCCCTCCCTGAAGCAACTAACTGTCAATAGCTTCTCAGGGAAGGGTGGTGGCATGACCCCCGGATCCATGCCCAACAGAATACTGATGGACCCGGTCTTGTGTCTGTAACCTCGGCTGGGAGTTCAGCAGTACACCAGTCACACCATACTGAGGACCGTATGTCACGGTACTTCTTCCTGTTCTCAGGCTCTGACACTGTTCTGTTTCCTGAGCCCTACAGAGGGAAGTGGAGATGCGCCTATCCTCTGCAGGTCTCGACACTAGTCACTTACTCTCAGAACTCTGACTAGTCATGGGTCTCTGTAGTGAGCTGGCAGCAGCCCTAATCTGCAGGGACATACAGAGACAGAGGGCAATTCTCAAGGGATTTTGGAATACTGCTTATGTCTTGTCTGATCCAAACCATAGTCGGCCCAAAATTGAACACAACATTTCCAATAAAACTACAAACTACTTATGCATTTGGAAAGGTTGGGCCTTTCCTAAGTCATAGGGCCAGTGACAACAAGTTCAGAATGCACAGTAAAGCAAAATGAGACCTCAATGCGGGCTTTCAAGTCTGTGAAAATTAAAGACAAAATTAAAATATCCCGATGCAGATTGGGACCCTGTGCTTGCTAACACCAGCAGGAATCTGCATGAGCCCTGGGGAGTCCAGAAGCACTGTGTAATCCATCTGCATACCTGGGCTGCATTTCCATTTCCAGGAACAATTCCAGGGGAACATTAACTAACGCAGGAAAGCTTTAAGAAATTAAATTGAGTTTCAATATTTTAAAAGTCATGGAATGAAGACATCCTAGCTGTCAATTCTGTCTTAATGGCAGATACTCATTTCATGCCAGGCACCATCTTGGGAATAGGGGAAGATGGTGCAGAAAAAGTTGAAATAAGTATATTTCTAAGAGGCAGGATAGACACTTTAATTCAAAATGTAATCAATATAATGGTTGAGTTATAGGTCTTTGGACCCTCAGGATAACGTTTTGATAGAAGTGATTTTGAATTCACGTACTCATGCTTTGCACTCAGCTCCACAGTGATGGAGGCAGGTAAAAGAAGCCACAGGAAAGAGACCAAGCACCCAGTCAGGGGTCCAGCATAGCTCTGAGGCAGAGCCAGACATCTCCCAGGCTTGCACAAGACCACCTGCTACCACCAGACCCTGGCTAGTCTTATGTCATGGGAAATGACAGACAGTGGTCATTATTCTAAGTCAAAAGCGTACTGCAATTTGTAACCCAGGAGCAGGCAAGAAGATAGATTTATTAGGAAGACATTAGGAAAAAAAATAAAAACTGCATCCACATACAGAACCTTCTGTTACCTTCCATCACCATCCTGCAAATAGGAACATCAACCACAGAGTTCAGGTTTCACTGTACCTCCCACTGACAGAGGTATGGCAGACTTGTGCAGAATCCTCTAGACTATTTCTCAAAGCTGGACGTTATGGACAGCCACCCAGTGATAACATCAGAGTTATCACTTCAGGAGCACATCAGGGGGTAGTTTACCTCCTATGTAGCCCATGTATGCTCCAATGACAGGCTGTAGCCACTGCCATACCATGGTTAGCCGAGTCCCATAATCCATGTCCCCATACACTCTGCCCAAGTGGCAGCATGATGGAGGACAGCACGTGATCCTAAGGCACCTGTCCCAGCAAACAGAAAGAGGCCCATGGGACTTGAAGCCAGACAGATAGGAAGAGTCCTATCTATTGGGTTCCCCTGTTGGCTCAGGGGTCTTTGCAGGCCCACAATCCACACCAAGGCTCCTCCATGGACCACAGGATATAATGACACAATGCTACACTCCAGAACTCTACAAAGGCCTTGTCACAGTGGGGCCTTAACTGTGTGCAGATATGACTTATCCACTCCAGCTGTTCAGACACAGCAGGGCACAGCCACATCTGGCAATGGCCTGAGTGTGACAAAGGGGCTGTCCCCATTGCAGGGTCTTGTTCAACTCTAGTGTCACATGAGTCCTCTGGCTCATCTTGACCTCCGGCCATTTGAGGACATCTTGGTCCCATGTTTCCTGCCCCTTCAGAGATGAGAGTGAGTTTAAGGTCAGGAGACACTGGACCTGGGCTCCATGTTACACACCATTGCCACCAGCCTTGGTTTGGCCTCCAGTTTCTACATAGCACAGTCAACCACAGCTTGGAACACCTCTTGGGAATGAAGGCATACACACAAGTGGCGAGTCTGCTGTGGCTCCAGGTATCGCTCAGCTCAACGGATGAGAGGCTCTGCGAGCATGGCGGAAGACCGTTTCCACTGAATAATCTCCTCATTAAAACCCAGACTTCTGTCTAAGCTTAGCACTTTTTAAATAACAAATTGTTCATTCCTTACCCTTTTCTCGGCGTGCATTTAGTTAAGCAAGTTAAATGAGGTCATCTCAATTAGATCTCTTGCCCTTTAATTATAGATGGGGTCAAAGGACCACGATGAAAAGCTCCTTTGAAAAACAGTTGGAAAAAGAAAAATCTTGCCCATGAAGCCCTATCTTTGATCAAACACAGTGGGAAACAAGAGAGCCTGTGGCATGGATGAGAGACCTCACCCCTGGATATGGAACTACAGCGAGGACCTCAGCCCAAGCGCCTGAGGGTCTTCATCTGAAACTTCCAACAAGGATAGCAACAGATCTGGATGGGTGGAAATTAAGATCTCAGGGCAGCCGGCACAAGACCTTAGTAGACCATGCTTTTAGTAAGAGTTTCACGGAAAGTTCGACTCTGATACAACCCACCATTCATGCTTCCCCTTTTCAAGTTCACAAAAGTGTTTACAGCATCCGCTCTCTAAATGAATCCCGACTGGGGCCCCGAGAGTGTCTGCAGAACAGCTTCCCAGCTCCCTACATGGTACCCATAAAGTTGTGAATTATCGAATCTCTTCTAGGCTTCTTTCTTCATCTTCAAGTAGTAACCGGAGTCTTGGGAGAGATTCAAGTTTGTAAGCGCTCTAGGGCAATACCGGGAAGGATAAATCGAAGCTGCCAAACTCATAACCCTCGGTAACTTGGAGCTTCATGACTTTCCGGAATGCTGACACTAAAGCAATGCCTCCATTTTCAGTTTAGAACACCACCTCCAGGTTGTACCAGAGAGCAACCCAGCTCCCTCCTCTCATGTCTTCAGGACCCTCTTCAGCCGGCTCTGTGGGGTGCTCAGTACGTTAAGGGTACAGAGCTTTATTTCCTAACTGTGTGAGCAGCATGGCCGTTTCACATCACAGAGAAGTTTTCTAGGCGAAAAGTTTGGTAAATTATAAATACTGGTTAAATTTTACCAGAAGACTAGCCTAAAAAAATAAATTAGGAAAAACAAAACAGAAATTTACATAAAATCATGTACACCGAGTGCCTGTCAGGCTTCTGCCAAAACCCTGCCAAGTGCACAGGCTCCTAGGCATTGTGGAGGACAGCTACACACAGGTTCTCCCTCTGATCGTCATAGAGTGGCCACCAAAAGAGTGAGATCTAGCCCTTCAGAGAGATCCAAATTATCAGGCAATCGGCAAAGGAGACCCATGGTCCTGAGAAAGGTTGGTGTCGGAGGGAAGGGTGGAGAAGCACAGTCCTCAGAAATACACAGCAAGCACGAGCAGTGCACTGCAATTGCCAGTAACGTAGTCTCATTTAAACTATTATCAGGGCGAAGAAACAACTTAGACTGAGTCCTGTAGCTCCTGGAAAACACGAGCTGGTGGGTCTAGAAGATTAGAAACCCCCGGTTCCATGCTGAAGAGAAAAGCAGGTGCCAGGAGAGGATTTCTCATCCAGTCTGCACTTTCCCTACCCCTCCAATCCACCGGCCTGCGCCTCGAGGAAACAGGAAGCACGGGAGGGCTGTCCAGGTCCTCTGTCCCATCCCCTCGCCTCCCGGTACCATCTCATCCAGGAAGAGTACAGACAAGGTAAGCAGCAGAAGCCAGGGTAGAACTGAGCCATGTCTCAACACACAGGGAGGTGTAAGCCCAAGGAAAGCAAGGACACAGCAGGAGAGGCAAGATGGGAAACACACACACACACACACACACACATACACACACACACGTGTTTTAATGAAGAAATAAACACACATGCAGAAGTCCACCTGGATGCCGGAGTAGGACACCAGCAGCCACCACCCCGCCCTTCCTCAGAGCAGAGCCTTGAGAAGCACAGCTAAGGTGATAATGCAGTTGGAGTCAGAGCTTCTGAGGAAGCTGAGAGTCAGGACACCACCAAGGTAGCGGAGGGGCTTCAGACCGACAGCTGCCAGACAGGTGCACGTGGGGGAAGAACCACGCGCAGATCACGAGGGGCAATCATGCCGAATTCAGAGGGAAAATTGGACGGTGGTGTCAGCAAAATCAGAGGCTGGAGGAGGGATAACTGGTGTGTCTAAAGAAGAAGATGCTACACACGCTATCAAAACACAAGCAAAGCATCCCAAAGACAGGACACTCCAAGGACAGGACAGGACAGGAGGGAGCGGCTCGGCCACGGAGAAAGAAGGAAGCCCACAGCTGGGAACAACTAACTAAACTGAAGAGAATGACCAATATCAAAAGATGTCCTGACTGCGCATTGCAGCTCCGAGTACATTTTCTCTAAAAAGCCACGTAGACCTAAAGTAAGAGGGTGAGATTAGCCTGTGCTGTGTCTGCAAAACCACGTTGACTTTACAAGCGCTAAGGACTTGCTAAGGAATACAATCTGAGCTTGCAGCAGACAGCGCACCACTCTAGTCCTACAGAGGGCCACAGATGGACTTTTAAGGAGAAGGAGGCTGACCGGACTGGGAAGGAGATACCAGACAGTGGCTGGGTGACTACTCAGAGTGCTTTATGCTCATGTATGAAATGGCCAAGGAAGAAAATTTGTCAATTAAAAATGGGTTTGAGGGGTTAGTCTAACAGTAACTAAATAACCATTGAAAAAAATCAGTCCCTCAAAAATCAGGTTACCTGCGATTGCTAAAGCGTCCTTGACCAAGAAGCTCACACACATGTTTAAATGCATGTACACAAACATACATTTGTGTGTTTGAGTAAATCTGTGAGTGTACATATATGCATATATGTACATACATGATGTGCATATGTGTGTGTATGTATATGTACACATATATTTGTGGTGGGAGAAGAAGCAGGAGGAGATCAGATAGTCTTTTTTTTCTTTTTCAGTTTTCCTCTCTCCCTAGGTCATATAAGAAAGCCTATCTCTGGAATGGGAAAACATCCCCATGGAAACACAACAACGATTTTCTTTCCACAACAGCCTCTTCGTTAGAATAAAATAAAATTAAATGCATTTTATTTTTCATGAACTAAACGCCACATCCATCAACACTACATCTTAGCAAAGGATGTCTCCCCTCATACTATGTCTGTCGTCCAATGGCGGCTGTTCCCCAGCGGTGGGAGATTCGAGTCTCCTTGTACCTGTCTAGGTCCGCTCAATGTCTTCCTATGTAAATTGCTTTTTATCTCTGAAATTATCTAAAAGATCAAGTACAATGCTGTATGCCTTGTGGCTTCATTTCAATATTCCAAGCACAAGCTTGTAAAGTGACAAGGACTCGGTTTTCAGTCTGAAAAGCTGATACCCAAAGCAAATGTCTCAGGATGAGTCAGCAGAATTCAGATGAGTCAACAGAATTCAGATATTGAGTGTCTGTGCCCCAGTGACTGTTTTTGATAAACTTGGATATGATGACTAATACAGCCCATCACACATGCGCTCCACTGAAGAACACAGAAGTTACTAACTCACACCGTGAATTCTCGTCTGCATGAAGCATCATTGCCTTGGGATAGATTCCTGTTATACTGCAGAAGTGGTGTGAAATAGGCTGAGTCATGGAAGGTGACAGCGATCTGTGTCTGCCTATCCTGGGATGTTTTATCAAAACAAACCAGCAAGAGCATCATGCTCAGATAGAGACTGCCAAGTACACATCCCAGACTTAGGATTCTCTTCACTTTGTATGGTCGATACTAGTGACCACAACTGCAGAAGTGAAATGTACAGTATACGAAGCCCCGCCCCAGGCAGTGTCTCATCGGCTGGATAGTTTAAAGCTAAGTTTGCCTTCAAGAGATGATGGAAACAGCTAACTATTCTTGTAATCCACGTTTGAATCTTCCTGGGCTTTTAGCTGTGTTGTTATCAGGAAACTCACTCAGAACAGACTCTTACAGAGAAGACTGTTTACTGACATGTCACCTCTGCATCTTTGTGCACACCCACATTTCTGGATACTCTGTCCTAGCAGCATTGCTCTGCCACCAAGCTGACAACTCCGATAGCAGCCTTGCACACCGGAAGGACATTCGACAGAGGCTGTTCCGTACATCAGAGTGCTTCTCCTCTTTCTGTGGGTGATGCCTGCACTGCCTGAAGCAATCTGAACTCCAAAGCAACATCAATGATCCCTCAAAGCACCCCAGAGTGGTCTCTGGGGAATACCATACATCTGCCATCTCCTATTCAAAGGAAAAAGAGTTCAGATACTGGCACTAAAGACTATGTCCCATCCAGATGTCTCTGCTTCCTGCAGGCTCTGTCTCCATGGAAATGAGAAGAGTAGGGTAACCCATGGGCCTGAAGAGCTCAGATCTCAGTTAAATGCCTGTTGATGACCCACCTACCTCAACCTGCCTTGGAACAGCAGAGTCTAAGGGCAGGGGTTACTGAGAGCCCAGTGGGACCTTTGGCATAGGGGAGAAATTAAACATCTGTGATGACCACAACTTGACTACATCCAGAATGAACTACAATCCAGAAATGTAAGACACATCTGTGATGTAGATCTTGAGGCTGGAAGACACAGGCTTCTGACTCAGATCTTGACATGGAGATCTTGAGGCATAGTAGCCATGAAAACCTTACACCCAGGCAAGATAGTACAAGCCTTTAATCCCAAGAGACTGAGGCAAGCAGATCTCTGAGTTCAAGGTCAGCCTGGGACAAATTAAATTTCAGATCCAGGCACATCTGGGCCACACCTTGTGCTGGAGGCCTGTATGAGGATATTGGAAGAAGAAAGACTCACTCTTCTTTGCCTGTTTGCACTTACATGCCAGCACATATATTAGAGCCTACCTCTTCAGGATTCCAGCTTATACAGAAGGCCAGGTGAAACAGCCAGCCTCGGGGACTAAGCAACTACTAGGCTTTAGGACTTCCCATTCACAGCCTCCCATTGTTGGGTTAGTTGGACTACAGACTGTAAGTCATCACAATAAATTCCCGTACTATATAGAGAGATTCCATAAGTTCTGTGACTCTAGAGAACCCCGATGAATACAACATCCCACCTTTGCCATAGGTGCTCTCTGTGTTCTACACTGAAGCCCATCTGATGTTCACTCAACAATGCGGGACATACTCCATCTCACTGCTCTAAGAAATGATCAGCTCAAATGAGTCTCTCGTTGCAGTACCTTTAAAGCAGAGAGAATTTGATTTATGACAATTAGTTGGTCTTGGCCTTGTAGCATTCTCCTATGTAGAACAGTGAGCATTAGTAAGCAGCCCGCGGCTGGATCCTGCCAATTCCTGTGCTAATCTATCTAAGTGCCGATACCCGCCTCAAGACTTAAATAGAAGTGTGTGTAAGGTTGTAGCTATGTATATACATGGCAGAAATACTGAAAATTATCTGTGGTAACTGAGAGGAAAAGCATTTATTAAACTAGAATGAAAATTGGCATCTAATTATTAAAAAATGTGTATTGTTAATTGTATTGTTAGGAAATTCTCCCAATAAATAAGATATTTAATTTCAAGTTTCTATAAATTTTAACTAAGATTCAATAAGAACTGCTTCTATCAGATATGAGTGAATTTCAACTTCTCAAATTTTTTAAAAATGCACAAGGATGAGATGACTATATGCTATGTATCAGCTTCTTGCTCCTATTTAAACTAAACTGTTCTATGGAGTAAATCTGAATGGTTCCAATTACTCAGGTAAAATTACATCTACAACAATAAGAATATGTGTCTTCAATTTTACGCATTCCTGTTCATTTATTAATCCACTTACAGTCAGGTTCTCAGGCTTGGGGATTCCTGCACTGAGCAGAATAGCCCTAGGGCCTATTTCAGGACTCTGAGAGGTAAGTCCTACGCATCTATTTCAGGGACTACCCACGTGGCATGGCTGTGTGAACCTGCTTCACTGTTGCTGTCTGATGTAGTTTACACACTCTATTTCCTAAGTCATTAAGGCAAAATGCACTCAAATATGGGATGAACTGGTGTCTACAGATTAAAATAGAATGGCTTCTTAGTCTGCCGGTATATATAACTTGAATCACACTTTAGGGACTTGTTTCTCCACCATGAAGTGACTGGCCTGAGCTAAAAGTATCCTGGCTTCCCCAGCTCCAATGTTCCAGATGATGCCCTATGCAACATCTATGGGGCATAGCCCATTTCTAGATACAGGGTAGATTCCAGCCAGGTACATAGTTCTATCCAGGCAGTGCAGCTCAGGTAGGCTTACAGTTCCAATGGAACAGAACAGCTCCACCCAGGCACAGAGCTGTAGGGCAGAATCTAGCCAGGGTGAAACTCCAGCCAGTATGTAGCTCTAAATAGATGCATAGCCACAGGATAAAATTAAGTTGCGAGTGCAACTCCCATGGTGCAGAGTTCTAGCCAGGTGTGGAAATACCCCTGAGACAAAGAAATAGTCATATAACATTGAAGTAAGTGTAAGGTTTGCCAAGAGTGACAGGGCTATAGTCCTTGAGGCCGAGGGAGCCTGGGAAAATTCTTCACACCTTGTGCTGGAGGCCTATATAAAGACATCGGAAGAAGGAAGGCTCACCCTTCTTTGCCTGCTTGCACTTACTTGCCAGCACATCTATCAGCACCTACCTCTTCAGGATTCCAGCTTATACAGAAGGCCAGGTGAAACAGCCAGCCTCGTGGACTGAGCAACTACTAGGCTTTAGGACTTCCCATTCACAGCCTCCCGTTGTTGGGTTAGTCGGACTACAGACTGTAAGTCATCACAATAAATTCCCTTAATAGAAACATGATACAATGCCTTACCTTTGCCCTGGTAGTCCTCTCTATGTTCTACCCTGAAGCTCATCTGATGTCACCAGATCCTGGGTCAGGCCAGTGTCTACTGCCACCCACCACTGCCCAGTCATAATCCTAATGACACAGTGGATGTGGTGATTTGTATCTCTCCGAAGCCTTGGCAGCACGGTCCAGGCAGCTCTTCTGGGGACTATTACGCTGCAAGAGTGAGAGCATGAGAGGCAGCTACCCACCAACACTCTCTCTTCTTACCAAGTCTACTCCTCAAAAGTCACCCAAAGTGGGACCCCCAAGTTCAACCTGCTGCTTGGAGCCAGCTGTGAGAAGCTGGAAGGAAAAACTGCCTAGACACCACCACACAGAGTATCATTGCGCTTAGGCTGTGCTTCCATCAAATGTGTATTTTCCCCACTTGGGAAGGGTTTCAGAATCTCCATGAGGAAGAGCTTGATAAAGGAGAAAGACGGGTTTGTAACAGCAATGGGAGCGTGAACCGTGAACAGAGATGAGCTAAGGCGTGAGACCTCCAGCCATGGGAAGCCAAGCCTGGGTCACAGCAGGATGAGGCTCGGGCCCCAGTGAACTCATGCAAAAGCTACAGAAGGTTGGTATCCAAGGCTGAAAGATGAGCACCCAGGCTGGAAAAGTGAGCAAGACTCCAACAATGAAGAAATAACACCAATGCAGGTACTAAGTAGTCAAGGCTCACACCATCAGGTCACCTAAAAGAAGATGGGTGGGCAGCAGATCCGTCCATTCATGAAGCTCTACAGCTGGCAGAGCTACTCAGTGCAGACAGAACCAGAACACTATCGGCAGGAAACCAGGAAAGGGGGATGAGGCAGGGGACCAAGGAGCTTTCTGATGAAACCTTCCAGTCACCTGCACTCACAAGCCAATTGTTTTATACGTGAATCAAAATCCATTTATGAAAAGTATGAGAAAAATAATGGATGACCTTTTTAATTTTTTGCCCCATAGGATCTACTTTTTTTTTTTTAATAGGACTCCACTCTGATTTGGTGAGGAAGCCTAAATAGATGCTGACTTTTGAGTATTCCAGCACCTGAGCAATGTTATCTATTTCTTAGACATCAACTAAACTTGAAATTTACTTTAAGTAATGAAACTAATCTTGAAAATTTAGTTATCGGTGTAAGTGTTCAAGCAATTGTTTCCTAACTTTCAATTCAAGTGGGATTAAGCCTTGGGCCTCCTGAGACTGGGGCAGGAGAAGGGGTCCAACACAGCCTGGACATCTTGTACAGATTCTAGGACAGCAGGGAAGTGAGATGGGAGAGCCAAGCAGAGCCCTTGGGGCCAAATGTTGGGGTCAGCAGAACCAGGGGCATGGGGTTGCAGAGAGGCCAGCTCTTTAGAGCCACTTAGATCAAAACCTACAGAAAAAAAAAAAAAAAAAAAGGAGGGCCACCTGCTACTGCCAGAGAAATGTGACACAAAAAAAGAAATCACATTTCTTGTCTATTCTATAAAATGAATAGCTAAGGAAATGAAGTTAGGCAGGTAATAAAACAACTTAAGAGGAGGAAGAAGGAAAAGAAAAGGAAACCCAAGAACTTAAAACAAGATTTGTCTAAAACCTCAGAGAGCAGATGAAAAGCCACATGCTTCCAATGGTCCCATGGACCAGACCTCAGGTTTGTGGATATTAGCACTTGCCAATTCCAGGAGCCCCCAAATGAAAATCCACTTGCTCCTTCAACTTTAAAAACCTTGATCTGCATCTGGGGAGAACACAGCCTGGGACCTGCTTTCTGTTGTGAGTGCTCACAAGTGCTGGTCAGGAAAAAAATTCGTGCTTGCATGCCAGTTCACAAGACTGGGGAAACCGTGGAGAAAAGGGTAACTCCCTAGCACACACAGGACCCAGAATAGAACAAGAAGCATGTGGAAATTTAGTCTTCAGCCAGACAGTAGGCCAGTGGGCACAGTGTAGGGAGAAGTCCATAATTCTGGAAGCTAGAGCAAATACCTAAAATATCCTGTTGAGTTCTGAAGCCACGGAAGACAAGGACTCCTCTTAAGATGCGTCGAGTACAATGTCAACGATAATAGCAAACACAGAATCATAGTTGGGTTGGAAACTATCTCCCAAAAGCATTAAAGAAAGTAAGAGTTTCCTTATTTCTGTTCTTTTTCTTTTTACTGAGTAATTGGGAAGAAGACTGGTCTCTGGGGAAAGTTCTGAGGTACAAGAGAGACCCAGGCCTGTGGAAGCTACATATACCAAAGGGCAGATGACAGCTTCCTCGTGGAAGACGTGATTAGAAATAATGGAAACCAGTGGCCCTGCAGGCTGCTGTAAGTCCAGGAGGGAAATACTTCAGCAAATAACAGTCCGCCCTGTCTGTTTGCCAGATGCATTTTAAAGGGCAACCACTAAGCCTAGGGTTCAGTAAAAGATACCAGAGTGGGGGAGGGGCACAGTGAGGATGCCAAACACCTGGCAGACTTGTCAAAGTTCATCTCTTCATCGTGCAGTCTGTGGTGACTGGAGTCACCAACAAGAGGGGTGGCACAAGAGGCAGCCACAGTCCTTCAACGAGCCAGTCTCAGAGCAGGGCTCTATGGCTCTGTAATTCTATTCCCACCGATACATGCACAGAAAGCAACAGAAGGATGGGCTTTCAGGAGGTTGAGTATGCACGAATAACCATCTCTGCTCAGGGGCCTTCCATCCAGTTCCCTGTGGTGCCTTGGGGCACTGACCACTAGCAATGATGTGGCTTTCGTGTGGCCAGGGAGAGCTCCCTGGCACCAATCACAAACCAACTTTCTGTTTCTGCAACTGAGTATAAAAAAATAGCCAAGACCTGTGAGGCAACAGGGGATGCCCAAAGAAGTGTTGTTGTGAAAAGGCTCGCCTTGGTTCAGAACACAAACCAGAATCTGAACGTGATTTCCACAGTTGCTATACGATGACAAACTGCCTCCTGGTGGATTATGGTGCCGACTGCACATCATGCGTCGTTACATACCCAATGTGGTGCTTGGCAGGCTGTGGGCATGCAGCAAGCACACTATTATCTCGATCCCACTTCAAACCACTTCAGCCACATTGTTGCTGAAGCTCCTGCCTCTGGGTTTAGGAATTTGTTTCCTAACCCTTAGCCAGAAACAATAATCCATCCAGTAGTCAAGACTAGAGAACAATAGGAAACCGCACAAGGTGCTAATGTCTCCAGAGTGATGCTTAATGCACCTCTCATTAGCAGGGCAGCCAGGAACACAGAGCCAAGGAGGTAGAGCCCATCCTGCTGCACTGTGCTGGCCGGGAGTACCGTGTTCCCAGGATCCTCTCAGTTACATGCTGGCCCTTGAAGGGTAGCTCCTTTGCAGTATTCTGTACCCTACGGGACACCCTAATGGAGGCAGGGCTTGCTCAGGCACTGCAGGGCCTGAGAACTAGCATCATGACATCCAAGGGTGACCTTGTGGAACTTGTATAACCCTATAACGATTCCATAGATTTAGGAAGTAGGAGACTCAGAGCGCCAGACACAAGAGTTGTATTAAAATAGTTTCCATTGACAAATCCATGTCCACTGGGGGCAGGGGACATGTATTAACAAAGGATATCCTGTTCTCAGCTGTTAATTGACTTTTTAAAATGTTTATTTACAAATTATTATGAAAATTCTATAAAAATTGAATCAGTCTTCTTTCCTTCAAACAGTAATGTTTTCAATCAATTTGCAAAGTCTTCTCTCTATTAATACATTGACTCTGGAGACCAGCGGAAGGGGCATCCTTTAGACCTCCTTCTAAGCTAAGTGTACAGGCCACTTCACTTGATGACAACAATCTTCAAAGCTATAGGAACAATTCTCCGAGGAGTCACTGGCATGTCCCAGCCTCCCAGCAAATTCCTGAAGCTGAGTTCCCAGACCGATCAGGTCAGAAGTGAACTTCAGAGGTTGTCAGTGTAGAATGAAGGAGTCACACTAGATTCCTAAACTCGGGCCACATGCACAGATTGTTTTCTTCCTCCTGGCCTTCATGGAGGTGGTGCTGGAGTCAAGGTCAAGGGGGACATCAGGCCAGAGTCTACACAGAAACCATCAGGACACAAATACGTGGGAATATTGTGCAGAGTGTGAAGCCCTTTGCAAATATTTGCTCTTCCCTTCCTCCCATGATTTATTTGAAAGCAGGCCTGATCCACACAGCATCTGCTCCAGCTAAGCTTCCCATTTAGATGCACACGCACAGGAAGCAATTATTCTGAGGATGCTCTGTTAATTCGGCTCTTGAATAGAGAGACAAAGGTGGGTGTAGAAAGACATGCATGGTCCATCCCTGTTCTAAGACCAGCAAAGAGTCAGTTACACTGTGAGTCCTCCTACTCTGCTCGGTGATCACTTACAAGGAAGATGCAACAACTATGTAATTAAGGAACATGGGCATGTCCTGGTGGTGGTGGTCCTGAATGTCCTCAAGCCATGCTCTGTCCTAAAGAGGGTCAGCATATTGAGAGGGATGCTGTGTGCCTCACGCCTTTGCCCCTGGGTGCTGACAGAGCTGTCAGAACTGTCTTCATGAATATTGTTGGTCCTTCCTCAGTGGACCTTCCAAAACAGCATATCAATCCCAGCCTAGAAGTTCGGTCTGTGTCCTTGGGCCATCCGGAACCACAGGATGAGCTGCTGGAGGCTCCTTGGGAACAAAACCATCCAGCCCTACAGCCTGAACTGTAGGGGTGGAGGCAGGCACTCTGTGATCCTCCTACGTTGCATGGTTGAAAGCACTTACTAGATAATGTTCACAGAAGGAACACACGAAAGCAGTTGTATCCTAGGATTCATGGATACAAAGTCAGGAGAGATTCCAACCATCCCGCGCAGCTTACTAACGTAAATCTGGGGACATGGGAGAGCAAGATTGACATCATCACCAGGTTGGACAGTGGCAAATTTAGGCTATAAGCCAGTATGCCTACATATGTATTTAAGGACATTTCTTCTAGCGTTTCTCAAATGCACACCTTTGGAAGCTCTGCCAGTGGCTTCCTGATGTAATGGCAACAGATACACAACTTCTACATCTCAGACACTGCACAAAACGACCAAAAGGACCACTGATACAGGTTCTATACATTTGGCATCTTCTGCAGAGACTCTGTTAGATAAAAACATCTGGAGAGAATACACCCTCATGATGAACCACTCCAGGGATAATAAGTACCACCTCTTATGACCTGCAGCTTCCCAACTACCAAGAAGCAAGGATGTGAGCCCCTGAGATGTCTGAACCTTGGCATTCCACGTGGGATGGGTATGACCCAGGAATCAGAACCATATTGCCTCCAATACACTAATTCTAGGTGCTCAAAGATCTATGCATCAATGTCTTGTGTGTGTGTGTGTGTGTGTGTGTGTGTCTGTGTAAGTGTGCAGACACGTGTGAGAAGGTCAGAGGCTAATTTCAGGTGTTATTCCTTAGGTTTCGTCTACCTTGTTTCTTAAGACAGGGTCTCTCACTGCCCGGGAACTCGCTTACCGGGCTATGCTGGCTCACTAGAAAATCCCAGGGATCCACCTGCTTCTGCCAGCCCAGGTCTGGAATTACATGCCTATGCCTGCATTCCAGCTTTTCCATGAATACCGAGGATGAAACCTAGGTCCCCATGCTCATTCAGTAAGCACTTCACCAACACGGCCATCACCCCAGCCCCAATGTCTGATTTTTAAAGTGAATAAAATCTAAATGTCAACCCTGAACTGTATGACTAAGCAGTCAAACACTTAAGCCAGCACACAGTGACGCTGGGCCCCATTAGAAATGAACAATGACTTCCATTTTCCAAAGAACCCATCATCTAAAAAAAAAAAAAAAAGAGGTCAGATATAGAAAGAGAACAACTGCATTCATTTGAAAAAAAAAAAGGAAATAACTTTGTAAAGGCAGTTACTCTGTGTAAAAGCTCACAAGAAGAATGTGAATGTAAAAAACAAAACAAAACAAAAATCTTCTCCTTAAAAAGTCTCAGAGTGTGATTGTAGAGCACAGATGACGATCCACTAAGCTGGGCACAATTGCAGCCAGCTGTGGCCAGCAGCCACGTCCACAGGGCTCGAAGGAGGCCTCCTATGTGCACACTGAGCCTTTGAAGTAGGCAGCAGAGCCTGTACATTCCTGTGGGTATCAGACCCGAAACTATTCAGCTTGGTGAATTCTGTTGAGAGAATTTTACTTTGTAGCAGAGACCTGCACTTTCCCAAGCCTTCCCACTTCCGCATCTGTCAAGAAACACAATTGGTTTTCTTTATAAGGCTATATTTTTTCCTTACAAAGAAACAGTTTCTCTCACTTCATAAAAACTCTTTACAAGCTCTTTCCTGACAATTCACAGCATGTTGCAAGGCACAGAGCCATCATTTGAAGCCTTGCTTGACTTAGAAATAGTTTCTTGTAGCTGCAGAAAAAGGAATCCGATAAAAGAAGCAATGAAAAACCGAACACTCTTTTGCCCAGCTGGAAACAGAAATAGTAAAGCCAGCGGCTGGCTTCCTGAACAGAGTCTGTTCTGAGGGATTTATGTGCACTAAGATCATTAGCTGAAACAATCATGCTATGGGCGGGTGAGTTACCACCCCCTATGCCAAGGGAGGAAACTGAGATACAGTTACTCAAACAAGAGGGCATGAGGCAGCATGCCGACTGCAGAGTAGAGCTAACCACTCCAAGCACACAGGAGCTGGGGAGTGCGCACCTGTCCATGAGGCCATCCACTGCCAAGGCATGGTGGTGGATGTGGGAACGCGGTGTTTACTCTGTCTGAGAAGACAAGCAGAGGAGAACCAGGATTTAAGACTCCTCGATTCAGACGTACTGTCAACACTCAAACTTCTCGTGCAAAGGCAGCCCTCAAATTGGGAGAAAATGTTCTCAAAGTAGAGACCTGAGAGGAGATTGTTATTCACATTAAATAAAAAGTCCCTGTGAGCAAATGGCAGACCAATCTATTCACAAACAGACACTTGAGCAGACATTTCTCCAAAGACAGACAGATGTTCAACAAGCCCACTAAGTGTCAGTCAGCATCCCTGGTCATTAGGGAAATTCACATCAAAGGCATGCCCTTATGATGGGTCTTGTGGGAAAAAGGGGACAGAAGCTAAAGAGTTGGTAAGGATGTAGAGGGGAAAAAGAGCCCCCACTTACTCAGAATAGGGGTACAACATAGCCATAAAATTTATCACAAAAAAAACCTGCCTAATCCTCCAAAAGTCAAGTGCAGGGTTACTGTGGATCCGCTGATTATGGGCCGTGGAGGAGACGAGAAGCCTTGCTTGCTTTAGTATTTGCAGATACCAGACTCACAATAGGCAGAGGCAGAAAATCCAACATGCTCATTAAGAGGTGGAGGGACAAACAGAAGACACATGCAATGAGATGGTCCTCAACCCTTAGAAGAACATCTCTGAAACTGTGCCAAATACACACGTGCTGTAAAGTACCCTCAGAGTCGAGATCCACACCAGTAGGAATTGTGGAACTAGTCACAGTGCATCAGAGGGTACCCAGGACTAGGGAGGGGGAGTGGGTTCACCTGGGAAGGCACAGTGCTTGTTGTGAAGATGGACTAATGGGTTGATTTGGTTGGATTAGCTACTTTTCTGTTGTTATAATGAAACATTATGAACAAAGGTTAAACTACCTTTTTCTTTAAACTATTAAAGAACAGTTTAAAGGAAAAGTTTATTTGGGAGCTTACAGTTGTGATGGGAGAATCCATAGCAGAAGCAAAACAGCAGGTAACCAGAGCAGGAAAGCTAAGAGATCACATTTTTTAACCCCAAACCAAAGCAGAGAGAGAAAACTGCAAGTAGGGCAAGACTAAAAACTCTCACAACCCATACCCAATGTCATGCTTCCTTCAGCAAGGCCACGGCTCCCAAAGGTCCATAAGACCTGCAAACAGCACCACCAACTGGGGACCAGGCATTCAAATACGTGAGCCCATATGGCCATGTCTCATACAAAACATTGCCATGGCGATAGCTATAAGACACCGTGAATGTGTTTGATATTACAGAATTATAAATGGTTAAGGAGATGGCTTATGTCATATACATTTTACCACAAAATTTCAAACTCCAATCGGGGGGATCCAGACCTACTAAATGGTCTATATCTTCTACTTAAACCTAACTGCCCATTCCTGTCTATCCGTAGATCCAGGCAGTTCAATCCCCACCCTGGCAGAAGTGACCTTGGCTGGGAACGCAAAGGTAATGTCATGTGAGGTACCCACGTTCCATGTGTTATTGCCATGTGTTATCACTTCAAGGACATTTAGAGCTTCAATACCACCCAGGCCTCAGTGTATCATATGCATGCAAACCATGGGTTTGGGTGTTTATTCAAAACAAGCATTAAGGGGAAATTGTGTAGAAAGAGAAGCAAAGGGTAGTCCATGCAGTTCAATTCCAAATTCTGAGGGGTTGTATAATGGCTATAGACACAGCATATTCATCAATTTTTCATTGCTGTGACAAATACTCAAGAGAAGCTACTTAAAACAGGAAGGTTGTCCTTGGCTCAGTTTCAGAGATTTCAGCCAGTGGTCAGCTGGCTCTTCTACTGTGGGGCTGAGTCAAGCATAGTGGTAGGAGAAGCTGAGCCAAGCTAGAGAAGCTTAGTGGCAGGAGAAGCTGAATCAAGGTAGAGCAGCACAGTTGTAGGAGAAGCTGAGTCAAAATAAAGTATCATGGTGGTAGGAGAAGCTGAGTCTAGGTAGAGCATCATGGTGGTAGGAGAATCTGAGTCTAGGTAGAGTAGCATGGTGGTAAAACATTGAGGTAGAGTATTGTAGTAATAGGTAGGGGAAGCTGAGTCTAGTCAGAGTATCATGGTTGTAGGAGAACAGGGCAGAAGAAGCTGTTCATCTCATGGCAGTCAGGAAGCAAAGTGACAGAAGGGTCAGAGATGAGACTCCCTGCTGAGGCATGCTCTAATGCTGGACTTCCTGCAAGCAGGCCTGCCTCCTTAGAATGCCATTAGCTGGGACCAAATCTTCACGAAGGAGTCATTTTCTATCCAAACCATGCAAGCATATGCAGGAGTAAATGTGACTGATGATGGAATGCATTTTTTTCTTTCAGTTAAAAGGCATCTTTGAAGTTGATACTACTTTGGTAGGTCCTACAAAGTAACTAGATTGTTAAGATTTGAGCAGCTTATCTGGGCCAAGGGCTAGGGGTAAAGGTCCTTAGCCCATGAAGGGTGCAAGCATCAAGACAGACCATGAACTTCTTGAAGACAAAATCAAGGAATTCTCAATGAATGAATGCGGTGCCCCAGATGAGAAATTTTATGACTTCAAAAGTACATCAACACTAACCGATGTCTTCGCAGTCAACCCAAGACCAACGCCTCTTCCTTTCCTTAAGATGTTTTCCTTCCTTAAGACATTAATTGCCATAGTTAATTCTCCAGTGAATGTTTGTCGACAGCATCTGATGGTACAATATAAATGCCCACACAGTTGCAAACACGCACGGGCGACTGCTGACAAGCAGGGCCCTGAGCCGCACTGATCAGAGCCGATAAGCAAGACCAGAAGATTGTGGTTGCCTGGTATTTTTGGAGAACAGCAGGGCATTGAGGAAGTAATATGAAATTATACTACAATTAGTTTACAGGGTTAGCATTGAATAGCTCTTTCTGTTTTCTGTCCACACTAAGAGTCATACATCCAGTAGGACTGAAGACAGATGACACTAATGCTCACTCACGTACATTATTCATGATATTTGACATGCTATGTAGACTTAATGTAGTAAGAGTGAATTATTACTGTAAGCATTCATCTCTAGGGAAAAGTGTTTACTATAAAAGCAAAGACTTATAAACACTGGAATTTTTCTGAAGGTAACATGAAAGCATTCGATTATTGAGAATTTTCACTGAATTCTTGCATCAATTAAGATTACTTAAGAATGATTTATTATTTTTGGTGTGTGTCTGTGAGTATTTGTGTGCGGGTATGTGCACACAAATGCATATGTATCTGGAGTCCAGAAGATCGATCCCCTGGAGCTGGAATTACAAATAACTGTGAACTGCCTGTCATGGATGCTGGAAACCCAACGTGTGTCCTCTGCAGGAGCTGTAGGCACCCTTAATCATTGATCACCTTTCTGGCCCCTCTTGAGATTATTTCTTTTCAGTTTGAACAGTGAGAAAAGTGCTATAGGTTATCTAGTGATGATGTGCAACTCACAGAATAATCGTGATATTATCATCTCTATAACTTGTGAGGTCTCCAGAGATCACTCTTGCAAATGGTCCTTCAAAAATGAAGCTTTCCTACCCACCAAATGCTCAGTTTCTTGGATATCTGCTATACTTTTGCATAACAAGAACGGAAATTATATGAATGGAAGACTTCAGGCATAACTGGCAACAAAGTCAATGCTGTTACCAAATGCCACTGATGAAATCCCGTGAGTGTATCCGTTTCCCAAAGGCATTTGTTTTCTGCTTTGGGTGCTTCTTGTAGTGGTTAAACATTCAGCATTTATTTTGAAAAATGATGGTTGCCCTGAGCAGACATCCCCAGCAAAAGAGTGAGAGAGTCAGGGCCAGGTCCAATGGGGTGTTTGGCTTCTGCCAGTACACCAGACTGTAGATCACCTGCATGTTGTTGGTTAGACAATTAAAAACAAACAAACAAACAAAATGAACAAACAAAAAGCCTCTGCCATTGCTAGATTCAAATTGGTTCTCTTCACATCATTTCTTCCTTGGGAACTATTAATGACCCATGTATTAACTCTTGTTTTCTGTTTTACATGTCCGATTTTATTGCCCAGCTCCTGAAGGTCTGAGTTCTGTTTCTTCCTTGGATATGAAAACCTAAGCATCCTGTTCAATGATCGATGGGGATTTTACCCAGAATCTGTGGCTCTGTGGGAGTCTGAAATGTTGTTAGACATCTCCCAGAGGAGAAACTTGTGAATAGAATACACTTAGTATTCCAATACCTGCAGAAAACAAACACCCTTGGGAAGTTGATTCGTTCATAGAATTTCAGGAATGTCTTTTTGGCAACAGTATTAGCTTTGTTGCCAGTTATGACTGAAGTCTTCCACAAATGCCATCTCCATTCTTGTCACACATAAGTATAGCAGATGTCCAAGAAAATGAGTGTTTGATGGGTAGGAAAACTTTACCTTTGAAGGAACATTTGGAAGAGTGATCTCTGGAGATCTCACGTGTTATAGAGACGATTAATACCACGATTATTCTGTGAGTTGCACATCATCACTAGATAACCTATAGCATTCTTTCACTGTTCAAACTGAAAAGAAATAATCTCAAGAGGAGCCAGAAAGGTGATCAATGATTAAGAGTGCCTACAGCTCTTGCAGAGGACACAAGTTGGGTTCCCAGCATCCATGACAGACATCTCACTATTGCTAGAGTTCATGGTGTTACAGTGGTGTTGGGCTATAACTGATGCAATGGCTAATAAGCTTTGGCCACAGGGAAGGCAGTGAGTCCTTCCAAATGTCTCCGTAGAGCTGATTCTACATGCCATCCTGTGTGGCATGTCACAACAATCATTTTAATACAGAAATTAGATCCAGGTATTAAACTTCTACATACATCATGCTATGAATCAAACTGAGGTGGTTATATCTTCTTTTCCATTAAATAAAAACTGCTGCCAAATGAATGATCTAATATACTTGGGTATACTGATAGTGTCAACTCCAACAATCAATTCTGGGGTTTATAAGTATCTTTGTTACCAAGCACAGCATTTCTGTAGTCTGGATCCTCTGTTCTCAACACTCAAATGCACTTATGACTTTGCAAGTCATGAAACCAAATGCATTAATATCCCAACATTCCACCAGTGTCTCCCTCTGCTAAGGACAGGCTGCTCACCCCATTCTAGCCTTACTGCACAGTTGACTGACCACATGTGTGGCCTGGTCCCTATACAGGCCAAGAGTCACCTGATGTGCACTGCTTTCCAAAGTTCTCTCTGAGCCCCATCGTCAGGGACAATGGCATCCTACAAAGGGCACCTTCCTTTCCCTCACTGCTAAAGCCACAGTGTCTCCACACCTTCAGACCAGATACAGAATCCTTCAGACAGAAGTCAGCACATCCTTCCAGATTCCTACTATCGTACTTCCTCTTCTTCTAGCTATTCTCCAGACAGCCCACATACCCAGCTAGAATAGGTAACCTGTGTGATCAGGGCCTGCTCCTTCTCCAGGGCAATCATATGAAACAGACACAGCCAGCCAGATTGATAATACTGCTGACTCCTTCCAAATTGCTCTTGTCCCAGGCAGTAAGAGCTATTTAAGTATGCCATGTGGCAGGTATCCTATCTCAAAACTCATAGTTCTTCCTTAGAAGTGCACCTGAGGAAGGGCTTGTGAGTCAGGCTCAAGAGAGTGAGTGATAACCAACACTCTTACTGCAGAAATACATCCAGAAACCCCAGTTCTTCTTAGAGCCAGGGATGTACCTTTCAAAGCAGAGCTGTTGTGTGCTTTCAGAAAAACTAACCACATGGCAACAAGTAGCCTGTGTTCTTTTCAAACACGGCTTTATCTCAAAACTACGTGTCCTTTCTCCAGCTCCATGCTGGTGTATGTGAAGAAGAAAGTGTCTTCTAACAGGACAATGTCTCTTAAGAGAACCTTAGCCAAAGCACATTTTCAGAAAAAGGATAAAATTACGAGCCATTTATCTTTGCTCCTCTACCAGGTCCAATTATACAGTCTTTTCTACATGTGGTGGATGGATGTTCAATGGGACTCTTGCATTTTCGAACTATCTGGATATCAGCATATTTAATGCTATAATTTCCATTTGCTTAACGTTTTTATTATTTTCCCATTATAATCCCATTAGAAGTGATTCTCACTGTCATTATGGTCCTGTGTGGAGTCATTTCGACTGCTTTTGAAGGATGGCAATAATGCTGAATTCATCTGGATTTGAGACCAGCCATCACCCCAGATTTAAAATGCCACTAATAACAAGAGGTAGCATCCACAGGCTCCTTCAGAGCCCCCAAAGCGAGGGTGGTCTATGCAGAATATGGCTCGGCTCTGTAAGCAGACTCTGGGGTTTTGTTCTGAAAGGAGACTCCCACTGGTGACTCACAGATGAGCAGCATAATCACCATGGGAATTAGGGGGGCAACCGTTATTTTTGTTAAAAGATATTTTGCATACTTTCGGCTATCGGCGTCTGAAATCCACGGTGTCTTTATCTTGAAAGGTATAAAGAAATCTGGTTTTACCAAGCACATGAAAAGTTGATCTGTGTCCAAAGGCTTTTTATTTAAGGAAGAAAATCCTACCTTTAAACACCTAAGGGTAAGGACAAAGGCTCTAGGTGTAACCAAGATAAGTACTCCAGCCCCCTGCTCTGTCTCAAAGAGGCTCTCCACATCACTAAGACTTATCAGGCTCTCTTGGTGGTTTCCAATCAATCTGTTTCACAACATAAGACAATGTTTTAGCTTCTTGGGCATGAGTTGAAACCTTCACTATTATGACAGCCCCTGAGATAGCCTGCCAGATGCAAGACCCAAAATCTGACACCACAGGAGGAAGCAACAACTTTGCTACAGAAGAAGCCTGGACTCACTTTGTGTATACCCACCCCGGGGACTAAGAGGGGCAGGTAGCCAATGGCATACAAAATCCACCATCTGTACAGAGAAACCTGTGTCAGCTTGGTTGTCACGAGACGTGAATGGCCCGGAAGTGGCTCCCAGACTCACCTGTGAAGGAATGTGTATATTTATTTTCCAGGAACTTGAGAAGCTAGGGCATGAAGCGGGCAGGAAAATGGCCTATGGCTGCTACTGATCCTGTCGGGTCAGGACAACAGCTGCAAAAAATTGGGTAGAGAAGTGAGAGGTAAAGGAGGAAAGACCCATTTTCTGTTCGTTGTGAGGAAGGTCAACTTGCTGGACAAATAAATTAGGGTCATGTTTGACAACCAATGGAAGATGTGAACTTTTAACTGTTTGGGGTTTTGGTTTGGTTTGGTTGGTTGGTTGGTTTTTTGGTTTTTGGTTTTGGTTTTAAAAAGTATTTAACCAGCTCTTCCACTGATTCATATGAAGGGAACAGCAGATTTTAGTGCGTCCACAAAGCTGAACAAACACAGTCATGTTGAGAACATTTAAATCAGTCTACAAAAAAGACAACACCCACCCAGGCTCTTTGTTACCACCCCAAACCCACTGAGATGCTGCCCCATCTTCTCCCAGCACACAGACTCTCAGTCCTGACATCCATCTGAAGAAATCCACACAGGTGTGGATTCCTGCATGGGATCACTTAGTGTGGCCCTTCCAGGCCTGTCTGTGTAGGAACCACTCAATGTCCTATGTCATTTCAATCAATGGCCCACAAGATCAACATTCCTTACCTTCTCTACCAATTCATCATTCAGCCAATGAACATCTGAGTTGTGCACACAATTCCAATGGTAGATGAATGTAGGCTAGGATATATCCACATGTGAGATAGATATCATTTCCCTTAGGTGTGCCTAAGGGAGGTATGGCTGTATTTTTTTTCTTATTGCTTTGCCGAAACACCTTCAGAAGCAGCTCAAGGAAGGAAAGGAGGGTTTACTTTAGCTCACAGTTGAAGTACATCTTGGCGGGAAAGTGTGATACGAGGGGCATGAGGCATCTGCACCCGGGAAACAGAGAGAGATGAGCACCATGCTCAGCTCCCTTTCCTTTTATTTAGTCTGAGACTATCCCTGACTAATGATGGTACTCCACAGTAACTGCAAGATTTCCCACCTTGATTAACCCAGTCTTGAAACTCCCTCATCGACACGTACAGACGTTTGTCCTCTAAGTAGTTCTAGATTGTGTCAGGTGGACAGTATTAACCATCCCAAGTGGTAACGTAGTGTTTAACCTAAGGAATAAATAGGAGACTCTTGAGCTCCATTCCACACTCCGGGTCGTTATGGACAGGTCTGTAATGTACCCACAGTCTCACTAGCCTTCTTGTTTTTCCGTTCTTCATAAACTGCCAGCGTTTCAGATGTGACCCAGTGGTGAAGTACTTGTCTAGAATAAAAGAAGCTCCAATCCTACCCATAATGCCGCAATATAGAAAACAATGTTTAGATGTGGGTAGGAAGGGACCAAGTTTTCCAGTGCTGATAAACTTGAGTAGTTTTTGTGTGCCATTAGTCATTGTACATCTTCTTTATGGAAATGCTTATTCAATTTTTTGTCACCTGCAGGAACCAGAGCTGATGTTAAGTCCTGTTCTCCAATTGGTTCTTTTTTTTTTAATTTTATTTATTTATTTTTTTTGGTTTTTCAAGACAGGGCTTCTCTGTGTAGCCCTGACTGTCCTAGAACTCACTCTGTAGACCAGGCTGGCTTTGAACTCAGAAATCCGCCTGTCTCTGCCTCCCGAATACTGGGATTAAAGGAGTACGCCACCAATTGGTTCTTGATTGATCAATAAGGATCTCAAGGGCCAATTGCTGGGCAGAAGGAAAGAGGTGGGACTTCAGGGTCCCCTCAAGCGGGCAAAGAGAGGAGGCACAGAAAAAGAAAGGGGAAAGATTTTTACCATACTTTGGAGGGAGAAAAGGCCACCAGCTATGTGAGACCTACGGTGGAGTGGCCATCGGCCACTTTGCCAACTGGGCCTGGGATAGCAACTAAAGAGGAGGGCAGATTTAGGGTTCTGAGCTAAGTGTATTAGGAAGGGCACTCTAGCCATGGGAGATTAGAAGCACCACAACTATTGAGCCAATAAAGCAGGTTGAAAATAAGTGTGTGTGTGTGTGTGTGTGTGTGTGTGTGTGTGTTTCATCTGTGGATCTGAGGGAACCTGTTTGGGGCTGGTAGTGTGATCTGCCCAGAGCTTAAAGTAGGGTAGCAGAAACTACACACTACAGCCAACCTTTCTGCAAAATAATTTTAGGGTCATGAAAAGCTTGAGGAGAAATACAGAGCTCCTATTTGTCTCCTGGGCACCTTGTCCTCCACAATCCTGTAACAGCACCGTGTACCAGGGTGGGATAATAGAATTGCTGCTGGTATAATATTGTTAAATCCAGCCCAAAGTGGCCATTAGGGTTCTCACTTATGTTCGTAGCCTGATGGTTTTTGAAAAGAGTACAATGACATGTACCCACCATTGTAGTGTCCTACAAAATACTTCCACTGCCCTACACTCCCTCCATGTCAAAATGCTCTGGTCTAGGCTTCCTATTCAGGACCTTATTTTGTAGAGTGTATGTGTGAGGGAGGGAGGGAGGGAGAGAGGGAGGGAGGGAGGGAGGGAGGGAGGAAGGGAGGGAGAGAAGGAGAGAGAGAGAGAATATGTGTGCACGCACATGTGAATTCTATATGTTTTATAACCTGACAACGTCCTGAATGATAGCTCGGCTCTACTTTAACTCCCTGTCCCTTACTTTCCTTTGTTTTTGCAGTCACTGATTCACTAAAATGTACTGATCATCAGAAGAAGGGTCCTTTCTGGGCTGTTCCTGCACACCATCCTCTCCCAACCCCTGATCTCCGCTGTCGCTACATTTTTGCCTTTTAAGGTCACATATTTGGAAACATGTAGCACATGCCTTTCCAGCCAGTTTTTTTTTTCTTTTCACAAAGAGTATACATTTCATGTTTGCCCATGTGTTTTTGGCTCCATGCTGAATTCCTTCTTTAGGATTGAATAATCAACAAAGCCTGACATCATCATCATCATCATCATCACCATCATCAATTCAGTAACATACTGAAAGTTATCTTGGTTGCTCCCAAGTTTGAGCAAATTTTACATGTTCCATATTTTTGCAGACAAACATTTTAGAGCAATTGGCTAAATAGGCAGAAGTAAGAAAGAAACAAACCACACCATGATGGCTAGAAAGAGGGGAGTGTTCTGTGCTCCACACCTTCCCATGGTTGGAAGACAATGTTGTTGATCTCAGAAGTCTTAACAATATGTAGAGAGGTTTCAATGTTTTGACTTGAATTTTGATATATGCTGTGGAACATTTTCCCATAGGCATATTTGAAGCTATGCATCTTCTTCAAGGAGGTAATTCATAGTCTTTTGTCCCTGAATCCTTTGTAAATTTTGGATAACGGACATTTATTCGATCAGTGACACATAAATACTTTCTCCTAGTGTTATCTGTAGCTTGAACCTCTTCTTCAAACATCATTCCTAACAGGCTAGGAGGGTTTAGTTTTAATGAAGTCCAATTTGCCAGTTTTAAAATCTCACAGCCTTTGCAACTGTACCCAGGAAAAACCCCTGCAATGACCAGGTCACCTTAGCAGCTCCTGTTGTCTTATAGAGCTCTATAGTTCTACATTTCACATACACATTTTCCATCATTTTTAAAGGTTTAAGGTCTATATATGGATTCACTTTTGCCCGCCGATGTCCGGCTATTTCAGCGCCATTGTTTGAAGACTGTCTTGTCTCCCCTGGGTTGCTCCTTTGTGAGGAATCGGGGGGTCCTCTTCTGTGCTGGGCCTATTTCCAGCTCTCTATTCTGTCTCGTTGACCTCTTGTCTACCCGGATCACTCTGCTTGGTTAACTGCAGCTTCAAGATAGTTTAAGACTTAAAGTAGCTTTCCAATATTTGCTACTTATACTGGGCTCTTCTTTTTTTTCTCATTTCTTTTAAATTCTGAGCCAGTTTGTCAATATTCACAAAATAATTTACTGGAACTTTGCCTGAGATTCCTTTTAAATACATGAGAAGTGCCACATTAGCAATATCGATCCCCTCTATATATGAACATAAAATATTGACCCATTTATTTAGAGCTTTGATTCTCTCCATCAGAGTTAACATTGTCGTAGATTTTAAGTTTTGATGTTGAGCTTGTGTCTTTAATGTCTAAGGCTGGCATTACATTGATGACATTGTAACAGAACTGGCACGCATATAATGACTTTGTATCTTGCATCCTTGCTATTACAGCATAAGTATGGGTGTCTCAGTTAGGGTTTCCATTGCTATGAAGAGATTTATTTATTTATTTATTTATTTATTTATTTATTTATTATATAAGTACACTGTAGCTGTCTTCAGACACACCAGAAGAGGGCATCAGATCTTATTACAGATGGTTATGAGCCACCATGTGGTTTCTGGGAATTGAACTCAGGACCTCTGGAAGAACAGTTAGTGCTCTTAACCACTGAACCATCTCTCCAGCCCCCTAAGGAAGCTCTTACAAAGGACATTTAATTGAGACCAAGGCAGCTCTTAAGAGGACAACATTTAATTGGGGTTGGCTTACAGGTTCAGAGGTTCAGTCCATTGTCATCAAGGTGGGAAGCATGGCAATGTCCAGATGGGCATTGCACTGGAGAAGGAACTAAGAGTTCTACACCTTGTTCCAAAGGGAACCAGAAAAAGACTGTCTTCCAGGTAACTAAGAGAAGGTCTCAAAGCCAACCGCCACAGTGACACACTTTTCCAACAAGGCCACATCTTCTCCAATGGCCACACCTCCTAACAGTGCCACTCCCTGGACCAAGCATATTCAAACCACCACAGGGGATAACTTCCTTCTTTATTTATGTTGCTTCTTCACTGTCCATGTCTTGCCTTGTTTCATCATCCTAGATAGGATTCCCAATGTGAGGGTAAACAGAGATGATTTAATGCTGATAATATAGGCAATCCCTCCAATTCTCACCATGAAGCATCAGCTCTAGGAAGTTTATGGGTGTTTTGCCTGCATGTATGTCTGTGTGTCATATGCATGCAGAAGAGTTTTTGATTATGAAGCACCATACATGTTGAGACTCGAAACTGGGTCCACTCTTAACCACTGAGCTGTCACTCCACCTGTAGGATTGCTATGGGCCATTTGAAAACCTCTGTCAATCTAAGCAAGTCCCTCTCTTCCCGCTTTGCAGAGTATTGGCGATACATAAATATTGGATTTCTGTCCAGTGCTTTTATGAATGTATTGATATGTCTTTAATTTGTTAATTTGTTGATGTGATTACATTAAATGATTTTCAGATGGTGATAAGGCCCTGAATATTTAGGATAAATTAATTTGATCACAATATAGACATTCTTAAGACTGATTTACTAGTGACATGTTCCTCCCTTTCTTTTCATGAGACATAGAAACTGGTCATGTTCCTATCATGTAACATCTCTGTCAAGGTGTGGTGTTAAGGGTAAGGCTGGTCTCACAGAATGACAGAAAAAGACTTCCTCCTTTTCTGTCTTCTCAAATAACTGGCATAATCCTGGACTAATTTTCTTCCTCAAATATTGGACAGAATTCAACACTGAACCCATCTTGGCATAGTTCACACTATTCTGAAAGGTTATTAATTATTAATTCGATTTCCTTAATAGATACAGGCCTATTCAAATTATCTATTTTTTTCTTGCCTGAGTTTAGTAGAATTGTCTTTCAGGGAATTCACCCATTTCATTTAGCTCGTCAAGTATCTGGGCTCAGCGTTATTCATAACACCATTTAATGTCTCTAACATTTATGAGATTCAGGGTGGTTTTCTTTCATCTCTGATACCGGTAATTTTCACCTTCTCTTTTGTTTTTCTCACTGTGGCTAGAGCCTTATTAAAACTTCTTTCTCTTCACCGAGCAAGCTCTTTCTTCCCCATTGACTTCTTGATTTAGGTTTTACTGATTTCTTTCTTATTTTGTATTATTTATCTTCTTATGTTTATTCTGAATCTCATTTAACCTTTTCTCTAGTTTCCTAGGGCAGAAGCTTATAAATGTTTTAGATCATTCATCGATTCTTTTTTTTTTAAGATTTGTTTATTTAATGTATGTGAGTACACTGTCACTGTCTTCAGACACACCAGAAGAGGGCATCAGATCCCTTTACAGATGGTTGTGAGCCACCATGTGGTTCCTGAGAATTGACCTCAGGACCTCTGAAAGAGCTGTCAATGCTCTTAACCACTGAGCCATCTCTCCAGCACCTTTCCTCAATTCTTATGCATGTATTGAATGTTATAAAATTCTTCTCTAGCCTGGGCTTTTTGGGCATCTCACATGTTCTTTATTATTATTTTATTTATTTATTTAGCTCAAAGGAGTTTTAAAGTTCAGAGATTCCAACCTCCCTTTGACCTGTTACTTAGACATACTTGACTTAGTATCCATACATCTGGGGATCTTCTGCCTTTCAGTTGTTGGTTTCTGGTTTAGTTGCACCGTGGTCTGAGAGTAGGTATCAGGGTGTTTTGTTTTGTCTTGTTTTGTTTTGTTTTGTCTTGAAAGAATCTGTGCTGTCTTGACAAGCAGTCCCTGTGAGTCTATGAAGAACAGTGTTCTGTTGTTGGATAGAGCCATCTAGATAGCATTCCACAGTGACAGTTTTCTTCCAACATTTTCGATAACTTTCAATCTCCTCTCTGCCCACCGACACGGCTGTTGAAGACCAGACTTCTGCAACTGCTGTCCTGCTTCCACTGCCCTATAACTGCGCCTCTCTCAACATTCCGTCTCTGATTTTCCACAGCTAAACTCCAATGCACATCTTGCCTCTCACTATCACTGCTGCCCATGCTGTGCCCTCTCACTATCACTGTTGCCCGCACTGTGCCCTCTCACTATCACTGCTGCCCATGCTGGGCCTTCTCATGATCACTGCTGCCCATGCTGTGCCCTCTCACTATCACTGTTGCCCGCACTGTGCCCTCTCACTATCACTGCTGCCCATGGTGGGCCCTCTCACTATCACTGCTGCCCATGGTGGGCCCTCTCACTATCACTGCTGCCCATGCACTGCCCTCTCACTGCTTTCTGTGTTATGCCCTCTCACTCTCACTGTGCCCTTTGCGAACCTCACAATGCACTTTCTCTGTTTTACTTTTTCCAACCCCACTTCCTTTGCTCTTTGCCTCAGAAGTGTTGACAGCATTCCTCAGGCCCCTGCTTCCCTCCCTGGCTGCCTCTTTGCCACACTGATGTGGACGCAGCCTTCTCATTTTCACTGCAGATGGCTTTGCAGCAAATCCCTGGTTGTTCCTGGAGTGTTCATGTCTGTTCTAGCAGCCCTGTCCCCTTTCCGCTACCGCCCTTAACATTTCTATTCTGATGGTTCAAAAGATGCTGCCATCTCTCACCCTGTTCCAATATTTCACCTCCATCTTTAGAGATCTGTTTCCTTTTGGAGTGTCTTGTATGCTGGGTGTGGTGTGGTGTGCACTGAGTTAGATGGCCCTTTTATGCGTGGGTCTACATTTAGATGTGAGAAAAATCAACTTTTCTTAATGTCTGCTGTAACTCAGATTTAAGAATCTGAAATCCCCTCTAGGGCCAGTATATCTCTCCTGTGATCTCTTTGTCTACTTACATACTCTTCAACAAACCAAGACTGAATTGGCAGTAACTCCTTCAGCTCTAACTTCCAGTGTCCAGACAGGAACATTCTGATGATACAGGGGAAGTGAACCACCCTATAATGCTATAACTGTAACATTATACATATGTACATATGCTCATATACACACATACACACACACACACACACACACACACACACTTACCTCGGTCTTTTAGTGAGCCTATGCTCTGGGCTGGGTTGTTCATATGAGTGAAGTGTTTCTTTTTTAATTTCCTTTCCCACCTCCTGTGAGAAAGGCTTTCTCTCCATCCCATTCTTATGCTTCTGCAAACCCACAGGCTCGGCTGTGTGAACTGCTATTGATGGCAGGCCGTATCAAAAACAACAGAAATCTCTGGGTATTTGAAGCATGAGCAGATCTGTCTTCCTAAGACCCTGATGGGCTCCTGGATGTGAGGTGACCCTAGGTTGAGAGGGTTCCTAGAATGGCCCCTCGATGGGCAGTCCACGCTCCAGCTGTGTGCTTTACCAATCATAATCTCACATATCCACAAGCCGGACTCCCTCATCCCAAGCTCAGGCTCCTGTGTTGCCATCACAGGCCGGACTGCTGTTTTTCCTGTGCTTTGCTTCTCTGCTGGATCTGAGAGCCGCTGCTTGGGTTGAGTTTCCACTCTCGCCATCAGGAAAGCACTGAGCTCTCTGCACCCCACCCCACCCCCCCAGAGCAGACGGGAAGACTGGACCCTTTTAAAGTGGATTATCCACCCTGTGCTATGGAGTCATGACTGTACTTTCTGAGTTCTGGGTATATGATATCGGGTCTGAAAATACATCCCCAAAACTCTGCAACTGTCTATGCAAATCCTTGGCCATGTCCTCAGAGGTACAGACATTTTCATCTGGATCAACTATCTCAGTAGTTTCTGATTCTTGATTGCCGTGCCCAGGTTTTCAAGTCATCATTGAGGAAGGCACAGTAGAGACAGCTCTAGGGTTAAAGGTTGAACACACTGAGGATGGGGCAAAGGATTGTCCACTACATCAGCTTTAAATTCTGTACTGTTAACAAAGAGACACTTGCTAACAACACCCCGGTATTCTTTGGTCAGGGAGATGGGCGATTCGATACACATTTCACATGTGCTGCTAAGTCATGTCTTGTGTTCTGCGTAGTGGTGGCTGACACGTTGACATGTCCCTCTGGATGAGAGTGCTTATGTGTGTTTATAGTGAACATCCATGCTTCAAAGAGCTCACAGCATAGAGATTTAAACCTTACTCTTTATTAAACATATAATAATATACCTACAACTTCAGTGTGATGAGTGTTTCTTACACACTTGCCATTATCATTTTAATTGAAAATAGATTCTTCTCTTACACAATACATCTCAATCACACTTTCTCCTCCCTCCTCCGTTCTTCCCAGCTATCCCACACACCTCCCCTCTCCCCTAGATCCACTCTCCCTCAGTCTTCCTCAGAAGAGAGCAGGCCTCCAAGAGACAACTAAACAATATACAGGAAGACAAGGCCACTGCCCTCATAGTGAGGCTGGACAAGGCAAGCCAGCAGGTAAAAAGGTGTCCCAAGAGCAAAGAAAAGAATCCGAGACACACCCAATGCCATGGTCAGGAGCTTCACAAACACATGGATCTGACAGCCACAGCATAGATGAAGAGGACCTTGTGCAGACTTTGCAGGCGCCGTACTTGCTGCATCTGTCTCTGTGAAGCCATAGGAGCTCTGCTTAGTTGATTCATTGGGCTGTGTTCTCCTGGTGTCCTCCATTCATTCTGGCTCCTACAACCTTCCCACCCCCTCTTCCATAGAGTTCCCCAAGCTCCAAAGTGAGGGACCCGATGGAGACCTCCAATTTAGACTCTCTCTCCACATGATGTCTGGCTGTGGCAGCAGGAACACTGTCTCTGAGAAAGGAGGAGATGAAATTGGCTGGCTGTTGACTCAGCAGACTCCGAGCAGTAAGTGTGGACCAGACAGGAATCTTGGTGGTTTTTTTTTTTATTAAGTTATTGAGCACTGTGACTGTAGAAGTATCTACCCTACCTGGTCTCATTAGCTTGTGAATGCTGCGAGCTTTCTTGTTTTTTTGGTTTTGGTTTTACTGGGTCATGACTTTGCCAATTGGCTTATTTATGCATTGTCTTATCGAGAGAGAGAGAGAGAGAGAGAGAGAGAGAGAGAGAGAGAGAGAGAGAATGCAAGAGTAATCTTAAAGAACTCTACCACTCTACCAGTAGCCAGGGCTGGTGGTGTAGGCCTTTAATCCCAACTATTCATGAGGCTGAGGCCAAAGTATCACAAGCTGAAGGGTCTACCCGAGCTGGAGAGAAAGTCTGAAGCTAGCCTAGGCAGTGAGTAAGACCCTGACTCTAATAAACAGTTAACAGCAGGAGATGGGGATGCAGCTCAGGGGGAGGCAGCTTGTCTGCATAAAGTCCTAGGTTCAAATCCCCAGAACCACACACACAAACAAACTCACAAACTTCACAAAAATAAAGAAAGGGGAATTTTTAAAAAGACATATGTTATATACTGTTGGTGTGGGAAAAATGCTATAGAAAAGCATATATTGCTCAGACTCATCAAACGTACTTCCTTGTTCATTTCTGTTTCTTACACTTGGAAGACCATAAGCTAGATCCTGATGGTGTTATCTCTTCAGAACAGTTTCACTGTCTTCTGTGTGATTTCCTGAATGAATTATCTACAACAAGCATGCAATTTTCTGTGTAATTAGAGTAATTAAATACCTTGAAAAACTAAAAAAAAAAAAAAAAAAACTGAAGCCATCTTCACAAGCCAAGCAGAGTTCTTTAGGATTGTTAAGCACAAGAAAGGATGTCTGATTTGCTCCTGAATTTACCTCAGATGCCAGCAAGGCAAGATGCTTCAGCTTCCTTGGTGACAAGCATTAGAAGGGATCACGGTAGTGGGTTATGCCCCACACAGCACGGCTCTCTCTCATGGTCTGAATCACACTTGCAAAGCTTGCTCTCTCCTTCCCACAGCACTGGCCATGTGGCAGCCCCTGAATAATGAAGATCACTCTGTTGCTGGCCATTTTGCAGAGTCCAGACCCCACAAGGTCCATGGGCGCTTTTAATGCCCCTTTTCTGCCTTAGACTTACAGACAATGCCCGGATGTTCTTCCGAGTAGGTGACTAAATTACTCCTTTTGTACAAATGGCAACATCAAGAGATTAACAGATCAAAAGATCTCCCCTCTAGAAAGGTTTTTCTTCTGGCTTCTCCTGATAAACCATGAGGGACAAAGAAATGTTCTTTGCCATGACATCAAGTGACAAGGCAGAGTTTCTGTATAGGGGGAGGGCAGTAGAGCTGAAAACTCATCGCCAGCTCACTTGGGCTTGGGTAAAAGGAGACCATTGGGGGGAAAAAACCCAGTGCTAGACAGAGCCATGACCTACACCTCCCTGTGTGCTCACTGTGATCATCAGAGCCATCAGGAGAGTTAGGCTAAGTGTGGGAGATCAGATTCGACCACAGGGAACACACTAGTAGCTGTCTCATCCACAAGACAGGACAAAGCATCACCCTGAAGACACATGGGTCTTGAATCTGATCAACTAGCTCAAAGTGAGGCCAGAGGCATAGAGCAAGAGGAAGATATGTGGCTCTGTGTGGTGGGAAGGAAATGGGGGACAGGAAGTGTAGAGGGGGAAAAGTTCCCAGGGCTAGGGAGGAGGCAGAGAGGCAGCATGAGAAAGCTATGAAAAGAAGAATCCAGAGGCTGAAAGCCAAAGGAAGAACAGAGGGAATGACCTTACATACTCTTGCACTTCTTGTCCATGGAGCAGGGTAAATACTTCAGGATAACTTTTCTAAGGACTCAATTGGCATCTCTAATAAACACATGAACTTTGAGATCTGGACTAGCATGACTGAAAGGGATGTCTTTGATACGTGATGGGCATTGCATAGAAACCCAGATAAAGATGTACTCTGTGGAATATGAGAACTGTTTCCAGCCAAAAAATATATGGACATATATCTCTTTCAGGGCACTAAAGACACTGAGAAGACTGACAAGAGGTAATGGTGCCTGTGAGTATGTTAGAAACAGACCTTGAACCCCTGTTCCTCATTCATCTTCATGTATGTATCCAGACACAGCCTACATTCTTCAATCTAATGGAAGCTCTAATCACATAATACTGGCTTGAAAATTCGTAGTTTAAAAGCAGCTGTGTCTCATTGAGTGTGCTGCAGTGAAGAATAAGACCCAAGTCCATATTTTATTTTATATGAGGCTTGACTTGGTTTGCTAATGGACCCATGAACCTCTGGGTCTGCTCTATATCCCTCAGTTAAAAAGAGGTTATGAGATATGTGTATTTTGAGTGAACTAAATTGAATTTAGTAAACAATATGTAGAGAAAGAAAGTGTTGTTTCTTTTGAGCACTATACAATGCTTCAGAGCATCTGGGCTGGATGTTGTATTTTTCACAGTTGTGTAGAGACTAACTTGCCATTTCTGTGCCACACTTACCAGGCTCAGGCTGGTAGTGCTGGTCTCTCATTAACATGTAAGTCCTCAGATCCATAAGTGATGTTAGGATTTGAAGCAATCCTGAAGGATCACCAAGTTAATGAAAGAGAAATCTTTGGTTATCTTAAATTATTTTAAGTGAATTAAAGTTCACACCATGAGAGAGAGAGAGAGAGAGAGAGAGAGAGAGAGAGAGAGAGAGAGAGAGAGAGAGAGAGAAACTAGACTGCCAACCGCAATTTTTTACTGCTTCAATTTTTCTCTGTGTATAATTCCAATTAAGTTGACAAAATGAATGTGGTTTATCCTTGCCTACAATATGTTAAGAGTAATTACATTTTTAAAGCTTATGTTAAACAGTATTGTCACCTAACTATGTGAATATTTTATAAATGCAAAAAGCACATAAAAGCTATGATATGCCAGGTGTGGTGGTGCATGCCTAAAATCCTAGCACTTTGAAGGCAAAAGCAGGGAAATCAGGGACTCAAGGTCCCCCTCGGCTACACAGCCTGGGCTATACACAGCCTGGGCTATACATAGCCTGGGCTATGACACAGCCTGGGCTATGACACAGCCTGGGCTATACACAGCCTGGGCTATACACAGCCTGGGCTATGACACAGCCTGGGCTATGACACAAGAGACCACCTCTCAAAACAGAAAAGAATAAAAGGAAAGGAAAGAGTTATAATACAATTAATAAACAAGAAGCACACACAAACGCCCATGTGTGCACATGTGCAAACGATGTTGCTTCAGCAGACAGAGGAGATGGTACCCAGACATCACTGAAGCTCCCTGCGGAAGCCTAGGCATGCCTTGCAAAGCTTGTCCCCCAACTTTGGAAGACTTAGCTTTCCCTGAACTGAAAGTGTGTTTTAAAACACTTGTACAGAGAAACCCTGTCTCGAAAAAAAAAAAAAAAAAAACCACACACACACACACACACAAAACAACAACACTTGTTTTCAAGGGTAGTATGTCTGAACCAAGCTGGAATAAAAAGAAGCCTGCAGCATCCCTTGACGTCCAGAGGCTCCTGCCTACACTGTAACTCCCTTTGTAGTCTGATGATCTCTTTCTCCCAGGATTAAACCCTGTGTTTGAGATATGACATTCTCTGGGCCTTTGTGAACATCGTCCATTGCTGCCCCGTGGATTGCAGCTAGCCACAGAACCTACTGAGCTGCTTAGGAGGTCAGGGTGTTCCACTATATGTCTTCCTCTCAGTTGCTGTCCTTTCCAAAGCAGCTGTAAAGGTAAAGAAAGCCTGAATCCTAGAGGGTAAGGTGCTGTGTGCTGCGGCCTTGTGTACCCCCACAGATATTTGCTAGGACTGGTATGAAAACTGTCGGCACTTGGATCTAGAATCCTTTGTCTCAAGCTTGTGAGAGATGGGGTGACTTGCAGCCATGATCAGATGTTCTTTGCTCTACATTGGTGATGTCAAACGGTCCTACCACAGATGCTATGGCTTTCCTAAGGGAGTAACTGTGGTCACTTTCTGGAACCAAAGAAAACTCCAGAGTGGCTCTGCCCTGCCCAGTTTCATGGCATCACTGCTGTGCCCATTAACCAGAGCTTTGAAGTGTCTGGGAAAGGACGTGAGGCAGGCAAGCCCCATTAGCCCTCTAAGACCCCAGGACAGGATCAGAATTGCTGGATATCTCAGCTTCAGAGACATGCCCTCCTAAAGGCACCGAGGTCCATGATTCATTCCAAATGCCAGGGATGAAAAACAGATAATTCTGAGACTAGACAGAATGTCTTAGTAACGTTCCACTTGTCTGGGTCCAGAAGAAAGGCTTTACCTCAATTCTCTTCTCAAGCCCTGCCCACTTGTAATTTCACATAATGATGAGAAACCATTTCTCTGTAACTTTTGTTCCACCTAACGCCTTGGAATTCAGCAAAAAATACCCCATGAAAAATTACTGTAAGTGACAAGATAATGAACTTTCAGGGGACACAAATATGACGGCTATTACAATAAGAGTTCAAAAGAAGTGCTTTTTACAAGTGTTAAACTTAGAAGTCTTATTAACATGCAAGCCTAAATTGCACTCATTTAAACTACTGTTTATCTCTAACAATCAAGTCTTTTTTTGTGAGCAGCAGCAAGCCAGTTTGTGATGACTACAGAAAAAATCTACAGGTGTTGACCAGCCCAGCTGGCACCAGTGACCAGCCCCTCTCATGGCCTCTGGGTTCTCATGATTTCTATCAAGAGGGGTCTATCCTTTTCTCTGTCAGGAATCAATAAAGCATCGAATAATACAAATATGTAACCATAACAATATCAGAGTGTTCTTTCTTATATCCCATAATCCTGAGATGTTTGTTATCTAGAAAATGTGTTCATTTTAACATCTTCATTTCCTTCTTGGTAATCCTCAGCCCCATGCATGCAAGAACAGGCACTCTACATGAGTCATAGCCACAGCTATAATTCTAATGTCATCGTTATAATGATTAATTCTAATAGCTTAATAAACAGAATTCTAACTCTAACTGTAATTCTAATCTCTTAAACATAAATAATCATGTGTAAGCAAATAAAAGTGAATTTTATTTAATAACTGAAAGCAAGGACTACCTCCTCATCATAAATGATGGTCAGGAAGCCCCAAGAACAGTCCCACCCTTGGGATTAAGTTTAAGGCTAACAGTTATAGATTATCTGAGAGATCTAGAAACCTGGGAAAGGAAATCCACTCTCAAAGGTCAAGTTGGTGGGATCTACAAAGGCAAATTGGGAGTCAAATTTCATAGAGTCAAAAAAGTTTTTAAAGACCTTTCAAAGCTTCTTCTTATGAGCAACTATTTCTAGCATCAACAGATTAGCCTAAAACAAAGTTTAGAGTGTCTTCAACTCAAATACTGCATAACTGGGTGATGCTTATCCTAGAGATACAAGAATACTGACTGGCACCTCTTCAGGTATCTACTTAAATGCATCAAGGTCAACCTACTTTGGACTCATGGGACAGTAAGGCCAAGGCTCACAAATGAAGCCAGATGGCCCCAATAAACTGGATTTACCATGTTTTTTACTCAGAACTACTTCCTCAAGTCAGAAAATCAGTGGAAAGGAAAAGTATCCACAGTTATAGAATCAGTATTGGGAATCACAAAGGATCGGTTTTATAAACTGAATCCTCAAATGTGTCATGGAGGCATGCTTACTCGCTAGTCATGGTCTTCTCTCACAGTAATACTAGCCTTTCATCATTATGAAAAACTGTTAAAGGCTGTGGTCACAAAGACATACTTGAAGATTTCTAGCACCTAGAAATAAATGAAATATGACACATGACCTTCTAAACTACTTGATGATATTATCCAGTATCTCAACAAAGTAAGGTGGAGTCATCTTTAGAGAAACAAATTTGACTAGCATGTCCAGACACTTTCAGCCTATACAGTAACAGTCTACCTAGTAAACACTTAGAACTGATGACTTTTTTTTTCTTTAGCCTGGAGTAGGCAAATGGTAGCCCCCAAATGGTCACTCGCTGCACTATAGATAATAAGCAAATCTATACCCAGCACAACCATCCTATTGCCAGCCTTCCTCTGCACTGCTTAAGCCCTTCCAGAGAGAATTGTTTACTTGAATATTCACCTGGCAATTGAGGGTTTTTTTTAATTAAAAAATGCCCTATCATGCACAGATATAAAATTAATATTTTAAGGACTTAAGAATTATGCTTTATGTGTGAATGTAGTCATATATTAATTATTTTGAAACAAAAATAAGCAATATACAGATGAATCACTTGCCCTTAATCTAGCCAGACAACATATATTTCATCACTTGCAACCCAAGCTAATACCTACAATATCACATGATGGGCATTCCCTGATTAAAAAAAAAAAAAAAAAGCAAAAACAAAAACCCAAAAAACATTTAAAAGGGACTAAAACTGGCATGATGGACAAGAGTCCTACAAGGAAGCCAGACTTGTAACAAAAGGCTCAATGTTCCTGGTTTTTCTAGGTTGCCTCTGCTACACAGATGCAGAATATCTTAAATATTTTATAAGGAGGAACAAACTTATCTAGGCATTCCCAAATCTAAGGCTATAGAGTATCACAGATAAGAGAGAGCATTTCTGTATAGACAGTAAACATTTCTCCATGCCAGCCTGAGGCTCCATGGATATTACAGCTCACCACAAAGTAACAAAAACATCTAAACATAGCTAGGACCATACCAATAGATATACTTTCCTTTTAAAAGGAATGTCCTGTCTATCTGTTGCTCTGGAGACAGGTTGTATACATAGAAAATGTATACAAGATATGGAATAATGTTTCTGTCTAATTATCCTGCCAATAAATGCCACCAACTAACATAGTCTTAAATAGTTTAGGGTCGTATACATATATAAACACCTCTCTGAGAAGCTGGAATTTAAGTGTATGAAGCTGTCACCTATACCCTGCTTTTTACTGAACTTATACACACAGAAGGATGTTCTTGTTGCTGTCTTAACTGCACCATCAGTATGTCAAAAGCTCCCCCATCAAAGCATCTACTTTTAAACTTTGATAAAATAAAGTTAAGTTGAGCCACCTTTGAGACTTTTTCTGTATAGCTTATCATTGTTATTTCAATGGGGTTCCCCAATAGCAAGAAGTCCCCCCTGCATAGCAAACCCCCCACACTATGGGCAGCAGTGTGCTGTGTTCCCCTTCCTTGCCTACCCATCCAATTCCTGTTCCAAATTCTGCAAGCTCCTAGTTCAACTAAATTCCTGAAACTCTGCTTAGATCTGGGATGTCATACAGACAAATATGCCTATATATATGTAGTTTCGTTTTTCTTAGATCTCTCTTATCGTTAATATCTTTGGGAAGATCTCTGAAGTTTTGGTTTAATAATTAATACCATTACAACCATTCTAATACCTAAAAAATATAAATTCTTTCTGAGAAGCCAGAATATGCCCAGGAGCAAATATGGAGATAAAGTGCAGATCAGAGACTGAAGGAAAGGCCATCCAGAGACTGTCCCACCTGGGGGTTCATCCTAGATACAGTCACCCAAACTCTGACACTATTGTGGATCCTAAGAAATGCTTGCTGAAAGGAGCCTGAAATGTCTATCTTCTGAGAGGTCCTTCCAGAGCCTTACAAATACAGAGGCAGATGTTCACAGTCATCCATTGGACTGAGCATGGGGTCCCCAACAGAGGAGTTAGAGAAAGGACTGAAGGAGCTGAAAGGGATTGCAACCCCATAGGAAGAACAACAGTAAGAACCAACCAGACCCCCCAGAGCTCTCAGGGACTAAGCCACCATCCAAGGAGTACATATGGCTCCAGATGCATATGTAGCAGAGGATGGCCTTGTCAGGGATCAATGGGAAAAGAGGTCCATGGTCCTATGAAGGCTCAATAGATGCTCCAGTATAGGGGAATTGAGGGTGGGAAGGTGGGTGGGTGGGTAGGTGGGTGGAGGAACACCCTCATAGAAGCAGGGGGAGGTAGGATGGGATAGGTGGTTTCCAGGAGGGGGGAAACTGGGTAAGGGGATAACACTTGAAATGTAAATAAATTAAAAATGAATGAATAAATAAATAAATAAAGCCAGAATATGCTGTTGCAAGTTTTCCTTCTGCCCACAGACTCTGAGCCAGGATCATACTCTGAATGAGTAACCCACTCCTTGGTATGAATTAAAAAAAAAAACTGGTAACAAAGGCTCAGAGAGATGCCGGGATGCCAATGGCCTAAGCTGTGCTGGGCTGTGCTGTGCTGGGCTGGGCTGTGTAGGGCTGAGCTGTGCAGTGCTGTACTGGGCTGTGCTGTGCTGTGCTGTGCTGTGCTGTGCTGTGCTGTGCAGTGCAGTGCAGTGCAGTGCAGTGCAGTGCTGTGCTGTGCTGTGCTGTGCTGTGCTGTGCTGTGCTGTGCTGTGGGCTGTGCTGTGCTGTGCTGTGAAGTGCTCTGCTGTGCAGTGTTGTGCTGTGCTGTACTGGGCTGTGCTGTGCTGTGCTGTACTGGGCTGTGCTGTGCTGTGCTGTGCTGTGCTGTGCAGTGCAGTGCAGTGCTGTGCTGTGCTGTGCTGTGCTGTGCTGTGGGCTGTGCTGTGCTGTGCTGTGCTGTGTAGTGCTGTGCTGTGAAGTGCTCTGCTGTGCTGTGCTGTGCTGTGCTGTGGGCTGTGCTGTGCTGTGCTGTGTAGTGCTGTGCTGTGTAGTGCTGTGCTGTGAAGTGCTCTGCTGTGCTGTGAAGTGCTGTGCTGTGCTGTGCTGTGCTGTGCTGTGCTGTGCTGTGCTGTGCAGTGCAGTGCAGTGCAGTGCTGTGCTGTGCTGTGCTGTGGGCTGTGCTGTGCTGTGCTGTGCTGTGAAGTGCTCTGCTGTGCAGTGCTGTGCTGTGCTGTGCTGTGCTGTGCTGTGCTGTGCTGTGCTGTGCTGTGCTGTGGGCTGTGCTGTGCTGTGCTGTGGGCTGTGCTGTGCTGTGCTGTGCTGTGCTGTGCTGTGTAGTGCTGTGCTGTGAAGTGCTCTGCTGTGCTGTGCTGTGCTGTGCTGTGCTGTGCTGTGCTGTGTAGTGCTGTGCTGTGAAGTGCTCTGCTGTGCTGTGCAGTGAAGTGCTGTGCTGTGCTGTGCTGTGGGCTGTGCTGTGCTGTGCAGTGCAGTGCAGTGCAGTGCTGTGCTGTGCTGTGCTGTGCTGTGCTGTGGGCTGTGCTGTGCTGTGCTGTGCTGTGCAGTGCTGTGCTATGCAGTGCTGTGCTGTGCTGTGCTGTGCTGTGCTGTGCTGTGCTGTGCTGTGGGCTGTGCTGTGCTGTGCTGTGCTGTGAAGTGCTCTGCTGTGCAGTGCTGTGCTGTGCTGTGCTGTGCTGTGCTGTGCTGTGGGCTGTGCTGTGCTGTGCTGTGCTGTGCTGTGCTGTGGGCTGTGTAGTGCTGTGCTGTGAAGTGCTCTGGGCTGTGCTGTGCTGTGGGCTGTGTAGTGCTGTGCTGTGAAGTGCTCTGCTGTGCTGTGAAGTGCTGTGCTGTGCTGTGCTGTGCTGTGCTGTGCTGTGCTGTGCTGTGCTGTGCTGTGCTGAGTATAGAAACCAATAACAGCAGCAATCCAAATACCCATCAGCAAACGAACAGGTAAACAAACACCCTATGTTTGCAGAGAAATAAAAGACATGAAATTGAGGAATGCTCCCCTCTGCATAAAAGAAACTTGAAACGATCATAGTATCAAATAAGCCAGACAAAAATACAAATATTATAATGATACCACTTACATGAAATAAAAATAGCTAGAAGATTCATTGAAACACTAAGCAGAATGCAACCTGCCAGGACCACGGGAGGGGACTCTGAGGAACTGCTTTGTGTGAGTTTTCCATTAGGGACAACAGAAAGTTAAGGAACAAACGGGTGATGTTACACCACCCTGTGAAGACATGTAAGGTGGCTAAACTGTTTACCTAAAAGCAGGGAAGATGGCAAATATTATGATACATAGATAGATAGATATCATAAAATCCTCTTGAAAATAGTTTCCATACATTTAATCTCTGCTAATAAGACTAGATAGATGCATGTAATTATCAGCCCACATCTTTTTACGAATGCTTCGCTCCTGCTTGTGAGAAGAGTCCCTGAAAGGCATGTTTCTGAATAAGCATCAACAGGTAGAGAGGTTTGCATCACCGATAACGGTTACGGGGGAAATGATCGTGTTATTGTTGAATATTTAAATGTTGGGGAGCTTATTCCAAAGACACGCTCAAAGGCGTTCACTACTGCGTCGTTTATAATGTTACAGAGTAGAAACAGCCCAAATCTCCACCAATAGGAACCCGGTTACTCAGCAGATCATCCTGAGGACAGGGACGAATCACAGATGAAATCCCTCCCAGCCCCGTTTCTAGACCACAACACCTCTTAGTAATTCTACATCTATGGAAAGACAACCTTTAGCCCCTAACTCTGCAGGGCCAACAGGTCAGCCCGGTTTCCCAGCCTCTGTTCTGAGGAATTCTGTAAGGGCCTTTACTTACCCTGTAGTGCCATCCCTGGATCTGAGAGGCCAGCTCTCTGGTTTCTTCTACTCAGACCTGGGCCAAGACTCTCTCCATGACCTAGAGAGGCTCCACCACCTGGACCACCATGACCCAGTTCTTACCAGAAACCTGTACCTCTGCTAACAAGAGTCAGACTCCAATGCCCCTCCCAGAAATGGATGGAGACTCATTCCCTCCTCTTCTCAGTGACTCTGATGCTTCACATAAATCCTCTCCCTATGCCTCCCAAGGACCATCTGAGATCTCTTGAAAGCATAGACAGATGTCTCCCAGGAGTGGTGCTCCTGGCCTGACTCTCATAGGCCCGAACAATAGAGAGCAGCAGGCTTCAGGGGGAGGAAGGGAATATGAAAATACTGAAATACACGGAATGCATGTATAAAAGAGGCAGAGTGAAAACCCCAATACTCTAATTTAAATTCACTAACTTAAAAAGCCAAAGAACATCCATGTATTTACTCTTGGAAATGTATAGAGAACCTCCTGGGTTCTGTGTGGAAACATCACTTGTCAATGACAGCTGATGGCCTATTAGCTGATGCAGGAAATGGGAGATGGGAGTTCTAGTACAAAGAGGGGAACTCTCTGATAGTCAGGCTCGGGAAGAGATTCACCCCAAACTCTGAGGAGACAGAGGCATGAATCTTAGGAGAGGTAACCAGCCACATGGCACTCACAGAATTAAATAAATAGTTAATTAAGTAATGAACTAGTTGGAGAACAAGCCCTGCAGTGACTTTCGATGCCAGGGTGGGTTGGTACCCAAGCAGGGCCACCCCCTTCTCAGAGGTAAAAGGAGGGGCATGATTGGGGCCAGGACTGTGTAAAGTGAATAAATAAATTAATAGAAGAAAAATCCCATGGTCTTATGGCTCCTGCTTTCATGGCACTGACCTATGAGCTATGGTCAACAGCTCTACCCAGGTCAGACTTCCATGGCTCCCATGTCTTCTCAGCAGCAACTGTATTTTATGCATCTGTACCCCCAGGGAAGACATGTGGTTCTGAGGAGATGAAAGGCCTTGTCGGGCTGTGTTCTCCAGGTGCCGAGAAAGCAACTCTCCATCAGAATCCACAGTCCTGTGGTGCTAGTACTCCTGTCTATCTGTTCACATGTGTGCCCTTGTGTTCATGTATGCCCATATTTCATAATTAACACAAACATACATGTTCACTGTGTCTGGAAACCTCTGTTCAAACCCTCAGGTGCTCCCTGACTTTTTAACTAAAAGGAGACTCTGTGTGAATAAAGATATGACATGTGTTCCCATAGCACAACTCAAGCAGCTTCGAAACAGGAGCATGCGCCCATGTGGCCAGCACTGTGTACACACAGACAGTATCGAAACCACCACACCCCATCCCAGCTACACACACAGAGGACACCATGCTTACCTTGACATCCTGTACGCACCCACCTGTCCAGCTGGCCCTTTTACCACACCCAGATCCATCACCCATCACCTCTCACAGAAGTCATCTCCATCCTCTCTTCTCATCGTGACACACACCATCTGTTGGCTTTCCACGTGCTGACCTTCCTACCAGAATATGAGGCCCTGAGGGCAGGCACTCACCAGGTGTGCTATTCGGTGCCCAGAAGCCAGGACAGCAGCCTGATAAACAAACTGTCAGTAACTCAGTAACCCTGAGCACATCAAACATAAGGTATATACATTTAAATAAGATAAGAGGCTCTTCATGAGACAGATGAGCAAATAAGCCAGTGGCCACAGCGTGTTGTGACAGAGCAGTGGGCACAGGGAAGACTGGATTAAACATGGTTTGTAACTAATATGTATGACCTTGCACCGCTGATCTGCCTGAGCACCCGATGCCCCGGCTGACAAACAGGCTCATTCCTGCAAGGTACCATTTGAAGGCAGCGCAATTCTCTTAGTGTCTTATCTCATTATACCTGTTCTTGATGTGTGTTGGCTGTTTGCTGATACTGGCCTTCTCTGTAGGTCCCATTCATGCCACTCATCCAAAGCTGACTGCTGTTAACATGACTTACGTTGGCCATGACGGCCCAGATGCATGCAGCGTGCTCCTGAGGTAGCCTCCAGTGCTTCTGGACCAGGGCTGCCACTCAGACCCATCCTAGTCTATATACCCTGCAGTGACCTAGGCAAAGGCCCAAAACAGCATGGCTCAACCTTTGACAGAATTGACAAAGTGCCAAACAAGAGTCTGAGGCTTGATGCCTATCTCTAGACACAGCACTTGTGTAGCAGTCACGTGTCACAGGCCCTTTCCTTACTTTCCTCAGAGGCTTGAGGTAGAATAGAGCTGATGATTTCTTTAACTAGAAGAGCCCACATGCGTGGGCATGAGGCCAGAGGAGGTCACTCAGCTGGAATGTCAAATGCTACTAAGATTCTGACAGAGAAGGGGAGGAGCTACTGTGAGAGGGCAACGTAAGGACAAATGGCAACGTAAGGACAAATGGCAACATTGTATCATTTCTCTCACAACCTGACCTTGCAGAAGACAGAATCATAGTCAGACTAACTTTAGATACATAATATAAAAAGACATTTCATGCATACTTCCTCGCCTGCCAGGTGGAGAAACTGAGGGTAGAGAGGACAGTGTTGTGGGTTTTCGGCAAAGCAGACAAAGTGGTACCCTCATTTCACATGCTCAGATGAGCTTTCTGCCTCAGACACTCATGGGGCAGAGGCCAAGGAGCCATGCATCAGAAGCCCCAAATGCCAGATCTCTTGTGTTTTGAGAATTACAGCAAATAACAAGTAAACCTCAGAAAATACAAGGCATGCCACAAATCCCAGGACATCGTGGTTGTTAAATGCATGGATATAAATTGGCACGCCTCTATTTCCAGCCGGCATTATCAATTCTGCCACTGGAAATCCCATTGACAGGAACTTTCAAGGTCTCCAGAGTGCTGGCTTCCAGGGGGGTTGTGGCATTTGTGGAGTTACAGTCACTGCATCACTGTTTAAAAATCCCTCTAGTCCCCATGTTGCACACTGTGTGAGAGCTGATGAGAATTCAGAGACACTTATTTCAGCCACCGAAGCCCACACCTCTGCAACTCAGATGCAGGACACCCATAAACTTAGCCAGGGGAACCCACTGGCCTCTCCCGAGGACACAGGTCACAACCGCACACTCTGTAGCCATCAAGCGAACATGCTCAAATGGTATCAGTCTGTGATGGAAAGGAGAAATTGGCATACTTTGGAGGTCCCAGGGTGGATCTGGGTCAGGCCTTCCATGGCTGGTCCACAAGACCACCCCAAGGAGATCAGCTTATAGTGCCACAGGCTGTCTGTACCCTCTGATAGACAAGAGATGAGACTACCAGGGGACTGTGTTACAATATTCATTATGGCAATTAGTGGGTTTCTACACATGGCATGAGAAAAAGCAAGACTTGCTCCTTTTGATCACTGTCAGGTCTCCATGTTTGTTACTAAAACCTCTCTCTTTGTCTATATCTCTCCCTGTCTCTCTGTGTCTCTCTCTGCCTCCCTGTCTCTCTGAATGGCTGACCCTGTGTATCTGTCTGTCTGTCTGTCTGTCTGTCTCTCTCTCTCTCTCTGTGTGTGTGTGTGTGTGAGAGAGAGAGAGAGAGAAAGAGAGAGAGAGAGAGAGAGAGAGAGAGAGAGAGAGAGAGAGGAGTAGAGACAGAGACAGAGAGAGACAGAGGAGAGACAGAAAAAGTAACACAAGATGAGCTAGAGGCACAAAGGGAGATGGGGCAGAGGAACACAGAAAATAAACAGATTTAGAGACATGGGAGACCAAGAGAAAGAAGAGACACAAGTCCGAGGTCCGCACCACACACCAAGGAAGAGAAATATTGTCTGATCTGATCTACAAGGTAATTCCACATATCACTGTGTGATGAGAACTGACTCTGTGTGGTTAAATGGCAAACACCATGAATGTCCAAACTGGTCACAGATGTGGAAGAACGAAGCTATGTTTACATTTGTAAACTATAAGCTCGTAGTTCATCGTTTGCTTAGTCACACTGGGAGCTTTCAATGCTTTCTCCACGGGCATCAGCAGGGATTCTGATACCGTTTGGAGAGACTCAAGGCTGACTTCCTGGAGTTCGATGTGCTAAATTCAGAGACTTGGTTCAAACGTTCCCGTTGACTTCCAACCATTTCCAACCTGATCTAAAATTCCTCAGTAGACATCTTAGTTAACTGTGCATTTTAGTTCTTTCGCACAGTCAGAGTGGTCCTCGGTGCTCATAGAGAAGTGTGGTTCTGTTGGGAAACACAAACTACAGCTGTACTTCCCAGTCTACATGCAGCTACAGTGGCACATTGACATGTGGCTGCTCCAAGCTGTGATAGTCCATAAAGAAGGCACATGTGGGATTTCAGAGACGAGCAAGGATAAAACATCATCCATTTCTGTCTTGATCACATGACCTGGAGAACAAAAAAAGGACACGAGAGCTGGACATGGCAGCATGCACCTGCAGTCTGGTGCATGGAAGGCTGAGGGATGGAGGGTTCCAGTCTAGCACCAGCCAGGAGTGCACAACAAGTTCTGATTCAGTTGGGCTCCCTGGAGACACACCAGAGCAACACCCAACAGGCAGGCAGGCAAGCAACAGCCAAGGAGCTTATGGGAAACAAGAGCAACTTGCAAAATTCTCCCCTGCTAGAGGATGAGAACCTGACTAATAAAGAGTTCCTGGCCCAGGAGAGGAAAAAAGACGTCCTTTATTAAACATGGTGGTTGTGGGACACCCACTTGCCTCCTGGTTCATCACACAGCTACAATGCATACAGCAGCCAGTTCCAAAAGAACCCCACGTTCCAAGGCTCAAGCTCAACTGACATCCTGAAAACCTGTAGTGACGTCAGCTCCTTGCTGAGGAACTGGACCTGCCCATGTGCCTCTCCTAGGAGAGGCCTCCTGCCTTCCTCTGGATTCTGCCCATGGACCTCTCCCCAGGCTGGCTCTCCTTTCCATCTGGGCACTGAAATGTACCTCATCTCTGGGTAGTACTGCAAGCTTGGCCTCAGTGGGTCTTCTAGCAAACCTCGGAGCTACGGCTGACCTCAGTTTGACAGGATGCTGAATAGCTGAGCTGTGGAAATAACATTCGGTGAAGAGGATGAAGGGTTTGGATGTGAACATCAAATATCATCCATGGGACCAAACTGAACCGGAGCTCCCTCTTACTGTGAGAGAGAAAGCCATTTGTAACTCTTGAAAATGATGATCCAAACCCGGGGAGTTGGTCCTATGAGTGCCTGGCCACTGTGTGGTACCTTTGATGTTTTCTCCTCCAGGTAGTTGGAGAAGGGTGTGACACATTCCTCAGCTGAGTTTTGGATCTTCCAAGACTATTAAAAAATGGTGTAACTGTCTCCTAGTTATAAGAAAGTTAAAGCAGATCACATGGACTGGAACACAGCCTTCAGTGAACAAAACAAAACAGAAAAGCAAGAGGATGGAAAGCGGGGCGGCTGATGTCTGATTCCAGTGTGCTCAGCGTCACACTAACCTTGTAAACACTAACGTCAATAGCACCTGTTTGCGCAAATGTTCAATAAAGGGAGGGGATACGAGGAAACTCTGAGGTTTATTATTATTATTATTATTATTATTATTATTTTGTGGCTATTTAATCAAAAAGTAAGATGAAACCAATATAAATGCCATATGCTTCCAATTCCACAGGTGCCAGAGGGCTCATCCTAAGCAAGGAAAAGCTGCAGAAAGAGAGCAAAAATGGCAGGCAGGCTCCACTCCCTGCGCCTGTCACTGGCACAGACTGAGACTTAAGCTCCTGGGGAACTGGAAGGAGAATAAATCCCACGAGCTGTGATCCTGGCTACACCTCTGGTACTGGCTATTTTCCTCTGTTGAGTCTGCAAAGGGGGCAACCTTCAGATGGAGGCCACTGGCTTTGGAGGTGTCAAAGGCAGCTCTGAGTGGCTGCCAAGCTCTGGTGAAGTCAGACCTCTGCTTCCTGGAAGCAGACACTTTTCTGGTTCTGTGTGCATGTGTTGTATGTGTGTGTGTGCGTGTGCGTGTGTGTGCGTGTGTGTGTGTGCGTGCGTGTGTGCGTGCGTGTGTGTGTATGTGCACACACGTGTGTGCACTCACGAAATGCAGAGCATCTGACTGACAAACGGGAAGCACTCCAGGAAGCCTCATCCATCACCCGAGCTCAGGACACACTGCCCAGTGCTGCTGCTGCTGACCTCAGCTGCATTCCAAGAAAAGTGTCACGCATTTCCTAAAGTCCCTCGGGCCCACAGGTCCAGAACTTACTCTGCTAATACCCTGTAGAGTCTGCCATGGGCAGTCCCAGTCTCAACACTGCCCAAGCCAAACTGAAATGAAGAGGAGCAGCTCCATTCCACAGACCCAGCTGAAGCAGGCATGTAGCAGATCCGAGCTTTGGAAGGTGCATAATAACAGCCCAAGGACCATCTAATCGTGGTCACACACACCCTCAGTGTCAGCCAGCTTCTTGGTGGGACCTATGACTCACTCTACTGACCACCTCTACCTTTCTGACTCCAAATCATGGCCTGGCCAGACTATGAACTTCTGCCCATTGCTGCGGGCTCACTGGCTTCTGCTGCCACTGTCTGGTGTGCTCAGTTTACCCAGTTGCTCCCAGAAAAGCTGTGATCCACTGTGATCTACTGTGATCCCTTCTGGTCTTCTGGACTGGCTGGTTGGGTTTCAGTGTCAACTTGACACAAGTTAGAATCGTCAGAGAAGATGGAGCCTCAGTGGAGAAAATATCTCCATGAGATCCAGCTGTAAGGCATTTTCTCAATGAGTGATCAATGGGAGAGGGTCCAGCCCATGGTGGGTGATGTCATCCCTAGGCTGGTGGTTATGAGTTCTATAAGAAAGCAGGCTGAGCAAGCCAGGGGAAGCAAGCCGGTAAGCAGCACTGCTTCATGGCTTCTGTATCAGCTCCTGCCTCTGAGATCCTGCCCCGAGTTCCTGTCCTGACTTGCCCTTTGGTGATGGACAGCAGTGTGGAAGTGTAAGCGGAATAAACCCTTTCCTCCCCACCTTGCTTTTTTGGTTTTGGTGTTTCATTGCAGCAACCTGGAAAATCGTTAACAAAGACAGTGGGTAAATGATCAGCTCAAAGGTGAGCTGGGAGGTTAGGAAAATCAATATTTTAACTATTTATGAAGATCCGGGGTTTCACCCTGCTCCATTTTTGAGCATCGCGTGTGTCTGTGGCTAGGTCCTATGGAAATCCAGTCTCCTAAAGACGCTTTCCTTTCCTGCCTTGAACACAATCTTTTCTGATGAAGGTCTGTGTGGAGGAAAAAATGGCCAGAAAACATCTAAAATTATGACGAGAGATGGGGGAAAACTTTTCTGGCACATGAAAACCAGGAAGTGGGGCAAGGCCAAGCTCAGGGAGGATTCTGCTTTCCCTCTGCTCCTGAGGCCAGCACCCCCTGCCACCTTTCCAAGTCCTGAGCCCCGTAGCCATGGAATCTCTGGTCATACCTGAGCACAGACGGCAGATGTGGCTGCACCCCTCTGTCCGTACAGACCATCAGCAGACAGCAACATGTGTGGTAGAGGAACAAGTTTGTCTACCACAAGCTGCCCTCACAAACCAGACTCAGAACTCATGATCTCACCTAGCAAGTCATGCAGAGGAGGGCTTCAGTGGGGAATCGCTTAGGCCCCCGCTGGTCTTAAGAGTAACCGACACCGGAGAGACTCCGATTTCAGAGTGCTGCTCCACTCTCAGATGGAGTCCCTCAACATGTCTCCTGACTGCTACAGCAAAACACTATGGCCCCAGGAGCCAGGCTTTGCCCAAATCAATTCCTCAAGCCAGGGATAAAAATAGGAAGTTTAATAAATTTATAACCAGGAATGATGGAAAATGCCCACAACCCTAGCATTCAGGAGGCTGAGGCAGGAGGACTGTCATGAGTTCAAGGCCAGCCTGAGCTATAGAGACCCCAACTGATGATGATGATGATGATGATGACGATGATAGGCAAAGGGCCCTGGGACTTCCAGACAGACCTTGCTGGACAGTGGGCTGACTCATTTCCCAGCCTGATCTGACATGATCTGGTACAGTGGGCTGGGGCAACCCTGATCCAGATGTGCCAGGTGAGGATTTGGCAAGCAGCTTCCCACACTGACACTGATTCTGACAACTGCAGCTCACTGGAATGAGATGAAAAGACTGTGGGGCAGGGTGGACATTCCCCTTCGGGGAGCCCAGGATCCAGCATACTTCAGGCAGAATGTGATATGTCCTGGGCACCTCACGTGTGTGCTCTTGCATTATGGTGAGAACATCAAGGCTGACCTGTGTACGCTTCTTCAGAGATTGTAGCGCCCCTGATGGCCTCCTCAATGTTATCCCATGTGTCCCCCCACTTCCTGACAGTGTTTTGTGCCGCTACAGTAATAACTCCCTATGTACATGTACAGTATAAACCACTGATGTGGATGACAAAGCTCTAGAGTCGGTGGGAATCTGAGAGATCATGTGGCAAAGACCCCATGCTGTGGGTGAGAGACCTGAGCTCAGTGAGGTAAATGCTACCCGGGGTAACTCCATACTTCGAAGCCACAGGGTCTGACTCGATGGGTGTCCCCACCCCAGCTCATTCATTAGGTTTCCTCTCTGCACACTGCCCCTGGGTCTCACTCACTAGGTACACACACACACACACACACACACACACACACACACAGAACTCTGCTTCTGCTCCCTCGGCCTCACAGCACCCAAGTCTGCCTCACAGGACTGCTCTGTGTGCACTGGCCCACTCACTCACACACAGTGTTTGGTCATCTCCTGATCTGCCATTGTTACCCTAATTCTAAAGGTGAAACAAAAACGCAGGGAAAGTAAATGTCATAGCAGCAGAAGGACTCACGCATCAGGCCCTATCCTCAGGCTCCTGCAGTCCCAGGGTCTCTAGACTTCTGCAGTCTTCATTGACATTCCAAACACCTCACTTGCTAAGTAGCCGCCAGCGGCATTTCGATCATAAAGATGAGCCTCTGACTCCCGCCGACTCAGGGATTTCTTTACCCGTTTCAGCCTGGAGGTGTGCATTGATGAACACAGATAAACACCTGTCAGCACACACAGTGGTCACACATGTCAGCACACACAGTGATCACACATGTCAGCACACAGTGGTCACACATGTCAGCACACACAGTGGTTACATATATTAACACACACAGTGAGCACACATGTCAGCATACACAGGGATCACACATGTCTGTACCCACACTGTTCTCACATGTCAGCACACACACTGGACTCAGGTGTCAGCACACACACTGGTCTCAGATGTTCCCTCCACATCAGCACCACCGCCCACACTGCAAGCGCTAAAGTCGTTGCATCTGCACAGCACATCCTTACACTGGGGTCTCAAGTTCCATGGACTGTAGCCCTTGTGAGTAGCCAAGATCCACTATGGAAGCTCCTACATAGGAAGGTTTCTGTACCCAGAACACCTCAATCAGATCCTAAATAGAGTCCTTAGACTCTACTTAAAGATGAATGAGTCTCCAACGCGTGTTCCTTAACATCTCCCAATCCTATCCCTGGCTCTTTGCCCAAGATGAGAGGCAGCCATGGGACTTGGGCTTGTTCCACCTGCCTGCTCACTGGGCCCGAGGTCCAGGCTTCACCTCCAGGCTTAGGGTTTCTGAGTCTGAACCAGATTTCTTTCCCCAAATCATGCTAAGAACCGAGCTGAAACTCCCAGGATTGTTATCTCCAGATCAGATTCTCTCCCTGTTTTTCCCAGAAAACTTTCATTCACTCTCAAAGCCCGACTGATCTCCATGGGACGTTCCTGTCCAAGTAGAAATGACACAGGGTACTATGTGCCATACCATCTGCTTCTCCCATGTGCGCATCACAGTAGGAGTGGCCTCTGTCTGTCCCCAGAGGCCCTGAGCTCTTTGGAGCATTTATGCTGTCCGTGTGTTATGCTCCCAGATCCTGGAACAGAAGGAAGTTATCCAAACTCCAGGCTACTTCCTTTCCTGTCTCACGCCCAACGTCCACCATAGCCCAGGGTTGCGTCTCCAAGGATCAGGGCCTAGTAAAACTGTTTCCCACTCCATCCCCTGGGCAACCCTAGCCAGGACTTATTTTGCACTTTCTTATACAATGTAATGAATGAAAGCCAATCACCCTGTTTGACCCTGCTCTCGGAGAGAGCAGTGAAATGCTTTCTTGGTGCAAAGAAATGGGTGAGTTAAATACAGAGCCATCTGCTGCACCTGAGGTGACTGGCCTTCACTGGCAATTGGAGCCTAACTGTCAATGGCATTTCACAACTCGTGTCCAGTGGTCAGCAGGGGCTGGGGCACACAATAGGGATTTGGAAGATGTTGGGAGAGGGAAGGCTAAGAGAGATGAGCCAGCCTGCTAATGACTCAGGGGGCTGGGTCTCAGCTGCACAGAAGAGCTGAGAGGGCCCCTCAGCATTGCGCCAGTGAGCTCACCTAAGCCCAGCTGTGGGAAGAGAGCACTAGAGACAGTTCCCACAAGAGAAATGAAGGTCTTGAAAAGGAAAGGTAACTTAAGTCACATAGCTTGAGAACAGAAAAACATGGCTTCCTTAGCCTTGGGGAAGACCACGAGGAGGCCACCAGCTCCTTCCAGGACCACTGTTGATCAGCTCCCTTGTCCCCTTGCTCCTGCTCCTTAAGACCACTACAGGGTTCTGTGTGGCTCTCACGGCCACCACCCCTGGGACCCTATGAGCCTACTGTCTTTCAGCTATGTGTGCCTGACCCTGTAGCCCATGGGAAATGCCCCAGAGTTACACTTACTAAGATCTCTTGAAAACCATCTTCCCTAATACACTAGTCATTGAACAAGGGGTATGTTGTTACTTTGAGAGAAATACTGACAACTAGGTGTAACTTTTAAAAGGTACAGATGATGAAATACTTAGAGCATCCCTTCTGTTTTGATGTTATCATGGCACTGGATGGATGTGTGTGTGTGTGTGTGTGTGTGTGTGTAGCAGTGCCATCACTAGAGGGCACCAACAGGAAAGCCTCTGTTACCTAAGTTCCACTGAGGCAAGGAAAGGTGTGGGAGAACCACCCTAAATGGATTCTTGCCTGTATATGAACATGTGGCACAAAGCCAAAGAGCTGACTAAGTGTATTAGTCAGCCTGGGACTCTAAGTGACAGTACCTTCCCAGAACAACCAAGCATCAGTATCACATCTTGAGTGAACTGTTTCAGGAATGAAGCTAGAAGGGGGGCTCACACCAACCAAGTGAGCTGCCGTGCACCATCCCTGCAGGAGATCTATGAGCACACCTTGCAAATGCATCACACTCTACACTTGGGGAAAGCCCGGCCACGGGCTCAGTGTCCTGTGGGAAATGTATACAGGCAGGCACTTAGAAAGGGCAGTATCGAGCATGCTCCACCCCTGCACAGGGGCGAGGCTGGCAGAACAACGTCCAAGAGGACAAACATGGCTGACTGAAATCCTCCCTGGAACACCACAGGACACGTTCCCTCTGAGCTCTGCTCTATTAAGAAGCTGATAAAATGCCTTTCTCTCCATTCCCAGGGATCAGCAGGCAGATCCTGACATCCATCTGCTCATCCATCATCAGACATCCATCCGCTCAACCCCATCCTGCCATCATGGTTAATATCTCAAGATAATAATAATAATTTTTTAAAAATCCAAACAACAGCTGACCAATCAGGAGTGTCTGCTGAAGCCTGTAATCCTAGCACTTGGAAGATTGGGACAGGAAGTTCAAGGCCACCGTGGGCTAGACAATGAGACCCTTTCAGTGAGACTCCGTGAAGCAAGGCCTATCTGTAAATGCATACGGCAAGTGACATCAGACTCCTCAGCCAACCCCCTCAGAAAGAGTATCTATCCCACACAGGGAGTGACAAGGGACAAGTGTCAGAATGCAAACATCCTTCCAGACCCATCTGCCTGGTGTCTGCAGGTGTTTGGAAACTTGTGCCAGGACTGAATTGTCCATGTACTGATGAAAGCCAGCCACTGCAGCAATCATGACCCATTCTCTGCTGATCAATCCCTCCAAGTGCTGTACACAGGACTCCTGCTCCGAGAACACCTCAGACACACCAGGCACCCACAGGATACGGCTCTATGTACTCAGTAGGGTCGTGCTGGCAGGTGCTCGTGCCTCTTGGCCTTCAGTGGGCTCTACTACAAACCTCACCAGGCTGGGACAGGGCTCCTGAGCTGAAGTAGAACCCTCTGTAAAGACCTTCTTCTCACCACGGTGTCCCTGCCTTTCAGGCCTGTTCTCATTAGGCAAATGTGGGAAAATATTTATGAATGTTATCTTTATTTTGAATCTAGCACATATCAGGGTTCTAATACTGTGTAATACAAGTCTAATACTATCTAATACAGTTCAATATATGTCTAATACATGTTGAATATTGTCTAACACTGCCTAATACATGTCTAATAAACACATCTAACACATATCTAATACATGTCTACTTCTTTCTAATATGTGTCTAATATTGTCTAGTACATGTCTAATAATGTGGGAACTAAAAGGGGGGCGGGCCTGGGGGAGAGGGGAGAAAGCACCCACACCCCGTCAGAGTTCCACTTATGCTCTGGACAGGCAGACGTGGGAGGGCTGCCAGACGCCTTCCACTCAGCTCCGGGTGGGCATCCAAGCCTCTGACCCACTCGTCGGGAGTGAACAAGGGGCAGCCCAACTTGGGAGCCCTGGGGTTACTCCCTGTAGCCCTGGGGTTATGGGAGAGAGGGAAGAGAGGTTCCCACTCATGCAAGAGTGAGCACAGCCTTGATGAGCAGACTGTCTATGGTTTTAGAGCTTTTTTGTGGAAAGGCAGGGAGAAAGAGAGGAGAGAGAGAGAGAGAGAGAGAGAGAGAGAGAGAGAGAGAGAGAGAGAGAGAGAGAGAGAGGGAGAGGGAGAGGGAGAGGGAGAGGGAGAGGGAGAGGGAGAGGCTAGAGAGAAAAAGAATAAGAGTAAAAGGGGAGAGGAGAGGAGAGGAGAGGAGAGGAGAGGAGAGGAGAGGAGAGGAGAGGAGAGGAGAGGAGAGGAGAGGAGAGGAGAGGAGAGGAGAGGAGAGGAGTGAGAGAAGTGAGAGGTAAGAGAACAAAGGAATGATAGGAGTGAGAGAGATGAGGAGGGGCCGAACAGCCCCTTTTAAAGTGAGCTACTATCTTTTCTGTTGCTAGGTAACTGGGGAAGAGTTTAGCCTGAAGGTCAGAAGCTTGGGACATTGCCTACATGACTGCTAGCCATGCTTTTCTTGTGGGGGCTGTGTGGGGGGGTGGTAACTTAGGTAGGAGCCAGAGTTCCAGGGGCATGAGAGAACTCCTTCCTTCCCATGTAGGTAAATTATGACCACTGGGTCCCGGGGTTCAGCATCTCAGCTCATCTGAGACCAGCATGTCTGTGCATAGCCCAGTGCCCCACATAATACTGTCTGATATATGTCTAATACTGAACTATATCCACATCCTTTAAATTTTTTATTTTCATTTTTTTTTTAATTTGAGACATTTACTTGTACATACAAGTTGTCTTAGAATTTGCCCTACAGGTCCAGGTAGAACTTAGATTTAGAATTGTCTTGACCATAAATTACAATTAAGACTTCTCCTGCTAGGCGGTGGTGGCACACACCTTTAATCCCAGCACTTGGGAGGCAGAGACAGGCAGATTTCTGAGTTCGAGGCCAGCCTGGTCTACAGAGTGAGTTCCAGGACAGCCAGGGATATATAGAGAAACCCTGTCTCAAAAAACAAACAAACAAAACAAAACAAAACAAAACAAAACAAAACAAAAAAAGGCTTCTCCTTCATGGTAGTTGAAATCACAGGCCAAGAGTCCCAGATAGGTTTATAAGCACAGAAATCCTATCCTCCTCAAAAAAGAAGACAACTTAACCTAGAAACACATATTAAATGCCATCCAATGTTCAACAGGCGAACACATACTTTGTATGGAGGGGAGTTATAAAATAGGAGTGAACAGGAAATCTGGGCTCACAGAACATGCAGAATGCCACAACAGGACAGTGCCATGCTCTGGTGATCCATGCTCTGGTGGCGGCGTCCATAGCCCGTGTGGGGCGACTCAGCCAGAAGGAAGGTGACTGGGGTCATGCATGACTTTTACACGCTTCACTAATCACATTGAAAAGGACACAAGATCAATTGATTCTAATAGGTTTCGTTTTAATATAATGCACTCACTATATCACCGTTTCCTTCAAAATGCATTTCGTTTGTATGACTGCTTCATCTGCATGTATGTATATGCACCCCATGCATGCCCCAGTGCCTGCAGAGGTCAGGAGAGGGTGAGTGGCTCCCGGGAGACTATATTACAGAGCTGAGCAACCATGTGCAAGCTGGGAACAGAGCCCAAGTCCTCTGCAGGAGCAGCTAGTGCTTTTCACAGATGAGCCGTCTCTCCAGGCCCCAAATACCATCATTTCCACATGCAGCCTGCATGAAATACTGTTGACGCCTTTTGTGTTTTTATGTTGTTGTCAGAGACTGTGTATATTTTGTTCTAGGAGTACTTCTCAATCTGTAGCCTCCATAACCATGTGATGCTCATAGCCGCCACAATGAAGTCTGGGCAAACTGCATATCTTTCTGGCTACAAGACCCAGAAGACAAAGGAAGAGCCCAGACTTATACCCTAGATCCCAGGAGGGGACAACCTGAGAGTCAGGTATATAGCCTGGGTGCTAATGGAAATGTAAGAAGCCGTTCAGAGGTTGATGTCAAGCTGGAGAAAATACTAGAAAGCCACCCTGGAGTTCTGCTCTCTGCACATGGGGGTGGGAGCGGAGGAGGTCGACCTGCATGTCTGGACTATTCTCCTTTGTGCATAAACAGTCTCCTGCTAAGAAAAACAAGGGAGGGCTGGCTCCTCAGATCCCTTGTGCCTGTCCTTTGCTTGTTGACTCTTACCTGGCTATAGTGCGTTGTCCACAGTAACCCCACCCCCACCCTACCACACCTCCCAGAGTGCATAGCTAGAGTCAAAGTACTACAAGCATCAGACAGAGAGCGAATCGCAACAGAGAGGAGGCTGGACTGAAGCAGGACCCACTCAGGAGAACTCAACCAGATCTACTGACCAGAGTTCATGACCTCTGGGAATGATGGAGGCATAGTCAGGAAGCCACCAGGACTGGTAACAGGACTGACATCACAGAGACCAGCACTCAGCTAACAGCCCAGCCACCTGCCATCTTTGAAAGGCGTGCCAATCCTGCTCAAGGACCCACAGGGGCAGCATGACCACCTGCAGGGCTCTTGCAAGCATCAAGCAGGAGCCCTGTTAACAGGCATCGGATGAAGCAGCAGATGGGCTGATACAAACATCAACCCTACTTCATGACGGCACACACAGGACTGAGGAGGACCCAGCCTCATAGGAGCTGCTCAACTGTTCTATTCATGAGGTGTATAGAAAAGAAAACAAAAACAAAAACAATGACAACAAAACCAGAAATGTTAATTCGTAGAGCCTGGTCATACGCATTTCTCTTTAGGTCCCTTAAACCTGGAGCCATTTTTCTGGTTTCCTTCCTCCATGCTAAGGAACTCACTTTGTAGACGGTGGGGAAGGACTTGAGTTTGGGAGTCTCACTGGGAGTACAGCAAAGTGCTTTCAGACATTATATTTGGCCTGTGGGGGTGCTGGGTAACTGCTCCAGATCCAGAAGCCTGGGTGCAAGTTCCTTTGTCGTGAAATTGGCTAGAAGCTAGGAGCAAGAAGGGAGTGCTGACAAAGCGTAACAGGAAACCCCTCCCAGGCGATGCACTGGAATGGCCTTCCCACTTGGCAACCAAGACTTCCAGCAGGCATTCCTGACACACCTTGGATACAGAACAATGTGTTGTGAAGCACATGGGGAGTCTTAGGCTCTTCTGTCTTCTACCCTGGGGACAAAGGCTCCTCGAGGCTCCAGAACTCAAGGCAAAGAGTGGGTGGCTGCGCACTGTGGGCACCCACTGGAGCAGAGAAGTGTTTATAGCTGCCAGTTCAATTGATTGAGCACCCTAAAGCACAGAGATCAAGAGTGTAGTGAGGCTATAAAGACATTAAAAATGGAACCCCATGGCTAGTTCTTATGTGCCTACACACAGTAGAGTGCCAGGTTCCAGCAAGAGAAGGCAGGAGAGATCTGGGACAGCAGGCTAGGAGGGTTAGTTTTAATTTTCAACCTAACACAATTCAGAATCACTGGGAGAAGGACTTCTAGGAAGAAGCATTATCTTACTTATGTTAATTGATGTGGGAAGTCTCCCACCCACCCACCCCCATTGTGGGCCGCACTGTTCCCTGAGAAGGAGGAGAAGGAAGGGGAGGAAGAGGGGGAAGGGAGGAGGGGGAGGAGAAGAGGAAGAAGGAGAGGAGGAGGAGGAAGAGGAGGAGAAAATGATGAAATTGGGAGGAAGGCATGTTTGAGAGTCCAAAGGGAGTTACAGGGAGAAAGAGGGTAAATATTATCAAGAAACATTGTAATGAAGCACAAAACTCTTAAAGAATAAAAACTATTATTATTATTTCTTAAAGAGATAACTAACTGAACCCCAGCAGGCATTCATCAGCTCATTGCTTTCTACTCTTGACTTCAAGTTTTTGCTGCCTCAGCTCCCTCACCGCGGGCTATAACCCAGAATTGTGAGTCACAAAAGCCCTTTGTCTCCCAAGTTACTTCTGTTGGAGTATTTTTATCACAGCAACAGGAAAAGAAAATAAGAGAGAGGGTATCTCATCACGAAGTCTATGAAGAGCCAGGAGGACCCCCAGAGAACTTGTGAAACCGTAAGAGAGAGACGCCCCGTCAAAGCTGGCTCACCAAAGGGGACAATGCCAAAGTCCACTGAGAAAGTATGCTGTCAGAAGTGGTGAGTCCAAAGTCAGCAGCAGCAATCTCTGGGGACTCCTAGTGACTACAGGAGTCCCCACAACTCCAAAGTGTCTTCATAGCCTCTTCTTGCCTGTTCCAGTGAGAGGGAAGATGGGGAGCCCTTCCTCTCTGCGTGATAATACCCCATATCCCCTCCTCATGCTCCAGCTCCCCTGTTAAGAAGAGATGCCATGCCTTTATGTTCTGCTTAGAAGGAACCTTCAACCACAGCTGTCAGAACTTCACCCGGGATCTGCCTGGGTTGGGGAGGGTTAGAGTCAGCCCTCCGCTGCTTGGAGACTGAGCCAGCTACCTGGTGTCATCCTGCACAAACTTTCCCTGAGTGTTAGCTTTATGCCTGCTGGGGCATGTAGACTCCAGAGCCTGAAGTCCTGATCTTTAATACCTTCAGGTTCGTTCAACCATTCAATGAACACAGTGAGGAAACAAAAGGTTTGCTTCAGCAACAGGAACCTACACAGTTGAATAACACTGCCTTTCACTGTTATTTTCAGTCACTGTGAAGTCTTTACAGTAGACTCCCCTTCTGAAAGCTGACCTCCAAAAGGATGCTCCCATAGAGTGTCCTCTTCCTCAGCCTTGCCATCCTGCCCCCAGGGACTCCACCACCCACCTCTTTTCTAATCCCCTGGTTGTTTTCCTTCATGGTATACAATCCCTTGCCACTGGGTTCTTTACTTGGCTTAAGAGAACAGCTTTTGCTCAAGTAACCCTCACTCCCAGCTCCTAGCTCAGTCCTAGGATTAGAGCTGGGCCTCCAAAACCATGCAGCTTCCCTACCGTATATGTGGAGCTCTGGAGGGTTGTTATGCAGCCTACAGCCAGCCTGGCTGAGGAGGGGGTATCTTTTTTTCTTCAGTGGTCAGCTTGGTTACCAACTTTGGCCCTCATGCCAACAGTCACGGTCTTCCTGACAGGCTGAATCTAATGGCACATGGCACAGCCAACTAGCCTGCCTCCTCCTGCCCACCTGCTTGGCTCTGATCCAGAGTCAGATACCTACTGTGAAGTCCTGTTTGTCCACAGTAAGACCTCTTCCCGAGGAGAGGTTTCCTGGGCTGGGAGCCTGTTAGTCCCTGTGGGTAAGCAGGATTCAGTGGGAAGGGAAATGCTGCAACCTTTCCCATGGCTTCCCAGGAAGGAGCGGGCACAGCAAGGCTAGCAGGCAGGTGAGACTGGCTAGCTGAGTCATCTCAAAGGGATGTGAGGAAGTCTGGGAAACAGAGTGGTCCAGGCCCAAGAGGGAGGCTAGGGCGAGCACCATGGGACAAATCAACAGTGAACCCCAGTGTGCGCCCACAGTGGGGAGGTGAGAGTCTTGGCTAGAGGAGGTGCCCAGAAAGATAATACTGTAGATGATCCCCGGATCACTGTGAACTTGAGGATGCAAAGTGAGCCAGTTTCAGAGTCTGCAAGGCTGTAGATATAAATACATCAGAAACACAAGAGTAAAGCCATGCTATAAGCTGTTCTTCACTGCCTAGCATCTCAAGATCCAGGCACTGGTGCTCAACTGATGGGGAAAATATCAAGTTTTCCTATGGGGCCCAGAGACTCTCTGCTGAGCCAGGACTACACTGAGGCAGCAACATGTCAGAGGCTAACCCCTGGCTCCCCCCAGAATGGGTAAACACACACACACAAACACACACACATCCCTTGGCCACTCCACTTTTCTCAAGAATTCTAATCTTACCTCCCATTGGCCATCCTGGGCTCCTCATAGAGCTCTCTCTACCATATCCATGGGGCTGCCCATATTCTCTAGTCTCCACAATGCCATCTCTTCTAGCATCCCATATGTCAGCTTCTTATCTCACCAATACATCTCAGTCCCAACTGATCACTGCCCACTGACATGCCAATATTAAAAAGCCAAGCCACCCTGCCCCTAGAAGCATTGCAGCTATGGCTGTTATGTCATGTGTGTGTCGGTAGGTGGCAGAGAGGAGAGAGGCTATGTCTATGCTCAGTGTTCTGACCTGGATGTAGGGGTTGTAGGTGAGCCAGCCCCAAGGGCATGAGAGAGCAGACCCTTCCCCTTGACTGCTAGGCAGTGGTACAAATGGGGGAGAAAAATCCTCCTCCCATCCCTCATCCCTTGTCATCTATGGCAGGCAGAGAGCTGTCCCTGGGAGATAGGAGTGGGAGAACTGGCCATGTCCCTCACATGCTGCAGTACTCCGAAGAGCAGGCCCTGCACCTCACCTGAGCAGTACAGTAGAGCTAACCCTAGATGTTGGAGCTTCTGGTGAGCAGGCTCCAAGGGTGTGAGAGTGGGAGAGCCTGCAGGCCCAGATCCAGGGCTTTGAATTGGCCCACCCTAATATCTACCCCGTTGATGAACTGCTGGAGTGCATGAAGGGACTGGTTCTACAGATCCAAAACCCCAGGGTCTCCATGACACAGGGCAAAAACAACAGGATATCCAAGAGGAGTCCCGTTGGAGAACTCTGATGCTAAGGTCACAGACCCTGATGTTAAGGCCGAAGTCAACCATGTCTGGACAGTTCTCTGAGCTCAATGCAAAATGGCAGACTCCCTTTCCTCTGTCTGACCTTGTTTGGAGAGTGTCTCTGAGCACATCCCAACCTTATTTGAAGAATGACCTTGCACAGAGCTTCCTGCAAGTGCTGTATGACTCAGTACCTGAGTCTTAGTCTTTCCCCCTACCCATATGATAATTCGGTGCTGTGTTATGACCAATCAGCCCTTCCTGTATGATAATTAGGCATTGTGTTCTGACCAATCAGCCTTTCCTTCAGATAACCCTAATAACCGTCCTATGCCTTACCCTTGGAGCAATACAATGAGCTGTCTCTCCGAAGCTGACTCCCAGAAGTTCTCTCTGCCATACTCACAGCCTTCTGAGTCCTGCTCGCAGCCTCTGTTCCCTTCATCACATGGGTGGATGGCCAACAACCCATGAGGAAACGGGAGACCCACAGAGCCCCAGTGAGGTTCCAGTAGCAATAGCAGAAGCCAGAGGCCTCACACAAGACCAACATTTGTAAGCAAAGAACTGTGGAGAGAAGAGTACACTTTGGGACACACTGTGACACACTACCGCTTCCATGAGACTTTTTTTTTTCTCTGTTGAGAGACCGGCTGTAAGGGTGGCAGGTGAACAAGAGGGGGACAGGAGATAAGTTGGGTGAAGGTGCATGATGTAAAACTCACAAAGAACCGATACAAAGTTTCATTTAAACATCAAAGCCATTCCCACTGCCTCGAGCTGCCAGAGCCAGCATGCCCCTACCTCTCCACCATCATCAAAACAAAAACAGTTCTCTGATGTTGCCCAGGAGCCTAAATACACAGAACAGAGAGACCTTCTTAGAGTCTCCAAGATGACCCTTGTGGGTTCACTCGTGAACACCTTGCCAAGTAACACCAAGTACTGCACCTGGTCCTTGTTCATCCCATAGCGCCCCTCCCTCCTTAACACTGACTACAACCCACACCCCACAAACCCATGCTCCACTCATGCGCAGGGTTCTCCACAGCATCTCTGGGCAGCACCAGCAGTCGCAGGCACTGGTACCAAGGTCTCACAATGAAACAGGATCCCATGGACAAACTCACTGTCTTTCTATACTCACAGCCTGGCCCTATACTCATAACCACGCCCAGGGTTAACTCTTCAGAGCAGCCACCATCAGATAGGTCAGCACAGTATGGCTAACATGGCCCCAAGGGCAGCGCCTGATACAGGACTGCAGAGGGAGCTCTATATTTTTGCTAATGACTACACACTGATTGCCCAAAGATTTTAGTGATGTTTTCTTTTTCATGTCACATACACTGATGCTATATCCTTGTCACTTCCCATTGATCTCCTCGCCTATATCCCCTTCTTTGCTTCATCTTTCTTTCTTTATGTGGAGATTAAATATAGAAAATACATGGCACTTTCCTTTCTGAGTCTGTCTGATTACACCCAAGATGACAGTCCCTAGTCACATCCATTTTCCTGTAAGTGACATGATTTAGTTCTTCTTTATGGCCAAGTAATGCTCTATTGTGTGTATATACCATGGATTTTTATTCATTCTTCCACTGACAGACATCTAGGCTGGATTCCATGACATGGCTATTGTGAATAGCAAAACAATAAACAACAGTATGCAGGTGTCTCTGCTGAAACACTTCAATATACGACGTGAATGGTGACTTACTGAATAGGACTCTGATGGCTCATGAAATCATAGCAAGGGCTGACAAATGGAATTTCATCAAATTAAAAGCCTTCCTTACAACAAAAGGATCAACGGAACAAAGAGACAGCTCCGGAACAGGAAAAATCGTTGCGAGCCATTCATCCAAAGGAAGACTAATAGCTAGATATGAAAAGAACTAAGAACAATTTAATAACAAAAGAACAGGTAATCCAATTATTAAATGGGTAAACGAACTGAACACTTTTCAAAGTTAGAAGTACAGATGGCCAAGATATATATGGAGAGAGAAAAAAAAAACCTCAACATTTTCAGCTATCAGGAAAAGGAGATCCCATCTCAAGCAGTCAGAATGGCTATGATCAAGAAAATGAACAGTAAATACTGGCAACCATGTGGGGAGAGAGGAATCTTGGCTTACTGGTGGGAGTGTAAGCTATTGGATCCACAGTGGAAATTAGTTTGGAGGTTCCTCAAAAACCTAAAGCTAGCAATACTATATGACCCAGCTATATCAACCCTGGGTGTATTCCTGGAGGAAGCAAAGTCAAGAGGTCTTGCCCAAAGCCCCGCTTCCAACTGCATACTTTCGTCTGTTCACACGTATGGGACACAAAATGAAAATGGTGTTCTAACGTGACATTTACTTGCAGCTGCAGATCCCAGAGCAGCATCCCTGGTGCTGCCCATTCTGCCTGAGAACTCGTAGATAATCCCCCTCGTAAGAAGATGTTTATGTGGAGGTTGGAAGTCTGATATGGCTGTCTCCTAAGAGGCTCTGCCAGAGCCTGACAAATACAGAGGTGGATGCTTTCAGTCAATCATTGGACTGAGCTCAGGGACCCCAATGGAGGAGTTGGAGAAGGAACTGAAGGAACTGAGGGGGTTTGCAGCCCCATGGGGAGAACAACAAGGTCAACCAGCCAGATTCCCCCACCAGGAGCTCCCAGGGATTAGACCACCAACCAAAGAGTACATGGAGGAACCCATGGTCCTGGCCATATATATGGCAGAGGATGGCCTTGTTGGACATCAGTGGGAGGAGAGGCCCTTGGGTCTGAGGGTGTTTGATGCCCCAGTGTAGGGGAATGCCAGGGAGGGAAGGCAGGAGTATGGAGGGAGGGTTGGGGAGGGGAGCACCCTCATAGAAGAAGGGGGTGGGGATGGGATAGGGGGTTTCCAGGGGGGAGACCTGGAGGGAGGATAACATTTGAAGTGTAAATAAAATATCCAATAAAGAAGAAGAAGAAGAAGAAGGGGAGGAAGAGGAGGAGGAGGAGGGTGTTTTCCTGACCTGACCTGAAATACAGGGGCAACTTCTGCCTGCCAACAGCCACTACTCCACTCCACTTTATCTAACAGGCTACTGACACTGGTCACCACCCCACACACACACACACACACTGTTTCTTATGTTCAAGGCCCTCTCTTCAGGGCTTCCTCATGATCTGCTCGCTTTCTCCTGTCTCACTCTCCACCACCAGGCCTCTGATACAAGCTCCTGTCCTATCTGGCTCAGTTCAAATACTTCTATTACCTCCTAACATAATCATCTTCAAGAGTCACACAACTTGGAAAGATGCCCCCCCCCCCCAAACCCTGGGAATCCTGTTTGAGATTTTACAGAGACACATTTAAATGTCACCAACTATTTTCCTCTTCGGGAAAAAAAAAAATCCTAAAAAGCAATACAACCACCTTCAGAACCTGGAGCTTCGGGTGTGAATGTCACCCTGAGTGACAGGAGAAGCCCTGGACGCTGCCACATTCTGGATGGGAGGTGCCAGGTGATGACATGGGAAGTTTCCGATGTCAGTGTGGCACTCCTGGGCCTGGAGTGACCATTCTCCTCAGGGTCCTTCTCTGAACTCTCCTGAGACATCAGACTGTTGGAACAGCTCCAGAGAAGGCTGTCTGCCAAGTCAGACACAGACAAATCCCATTCACACCCACGGGGACACCTGAGGAAAGGGTTATGGCTTCTTCCACTGCCTATGCCACAGTATAGAGTTTGTCACACAGCAGATTCATGGTTAACATGCCTCACAGTTACTCCACGTACCAGACCCCAGGCTTCTTAGTCTCACATTGCCATAAAAATAAAAAATAAAAATAAAAATAAACCTTTTTCCTTTCTCAATTTCATTATTTGTGCATCTGTCCTTAATATCTCTGCAAATTAACCCTAACTCCTACCTGAGGAAATGGCTGCTATAAATCAAGTGGGGTGAGGGTGATTTATATGCCACCTGAAAACTGTTAAGCAATGAGACTGTGCTGCTAAATAAGCCAGCCCGTGCGGGAAATCCATCACTGTCTTTACGTGAAGCTGCAGTTGTGAGGACGAGCTCATCATGCTAAGCGGGGTGTGGCGGAGGATGCAGGAATCAAGCATCACCAGTCAAGGAACCAGCACAGTGGCCACTGGGTCCCTACACAAGACGGTACATAAGGACATTTTAAGCTTGTCTATAAGCTCAGCCAAGGGGACTAGAGAGATGGTTCAACGGTTAAGAACACTTACTGCTCTTGCAGAGGACCCAGTTAGATTCCTAGCATCCACACGGAACATCTCACATCCACCTGCAACTAGCTCCAAGGGACCCAAAGCCTCTGGCTTCTGTATGTACCTGAACTCACAAGCACATACCCATACACAGATACATGCACAGGTACATGATTCAAAATGTAATAAAAATAAATATTTTTAAAATCCGAATCAATACTTTATTTTACCAAAAGTTTTTAGACCTTTTCATTTAGTTCGGAGTATTTTTACAATGAAATGCACCTATCCTATAATGTTTGGGTTGGGGTGGTTTTGGTTTTTTTGTTTTGTTTTGTTTTTACAAATATTCAAACTTCTCAACTTCAAAAGAACGAATTCAGTGACTTTCACTTGATGGCTCCCTTTACATTATTAGAACTTCAGGAAGAAGCCTGCCCTTCCTGACACTAACGCCCTCCTTTTAGATCGCCAATGAGAAGGCCCTGCAAGTGGAGGCCACTGTAGGGCAACACAGAGGCATGTGGGTTAATTCTAAGAGGCATGGTTCTGAATTCCACTAATAAAAAGCCATCAGGCACCAGAAAGGTAGATGGATTCTTGCTGTGAGGGTCTGGTCTTCCCCATCAAACCCGACACCTATGACACACAGTGCCTGACTGACAGGTCACTGCTATGACACACAGTGCCTGACAGGTCACTGCTGCCAACCTCCACTGATACAATCCCAAGCATGCTTCCACCCAGAGCAAGGGCTCACCAGGTAACTTTCTCTCCAGTTCTCCCAGCCAAAGCCCTCACTGTCCATTGAGGGAGGGGGCATGGCATTCTCATGAGCAGAGAAAGAATAATAAATTTACTCCAAAAAGAGGCCAGGTGAGGTACAAAAAACCAGGCTCCAATCCCACAGCTCAGGGTGTCCTGCATCTTGACAAGACAGGAAAGAACCCTCTACCCCAACTCCCTACTAAAATACCCAAGCATCATGCAAAGATGGCAGCTAGGTCCCACACAGACAGCAGCTGGGCACAGCTGTGTTAGTAAAGGAGCCATCCCCACTGTCACACAGGTGACCAGATTGCAGTAACAGATATACATGCTCTGACATATGAGAACAACAGAACAGGCTAGCAAGTCACCAGCAAATCCATAAATGTCCCAAGAAAAAGGCCATGTGACAGGCCTACATATACTGTGTGCACGAAAGCACCACACAAACAGGCGCTCCTGAACAACACTGGAATGTGCAGCCTGTGGGTACATCACAGGCTTCTGAAAAGGAATCCCAGAGACCTGGAGTCCAAAGAAACTGGAAAGGGTATTAGCTGAGACCACAAATAATATAATGGTGCTGTAGACCCAGAAATGCCTGAAGGAAGAGCGGAGGGAAACGAGAGAGTGTGTGGGGGTGGGGGGGGGATGATTCATAAACCTGAAAAAACAAATGGAACAAAGAGGTGAAGGGAGTGTATAGCTGTGGTGTGAAAGACTGTGTAAAACGCTTTTCCTGGGGACACGTGTCTACTCACCCCAGACAGGGAGGGAGCCCATAACACATCAAAGTACTGATACCACCCAAGTCCAATTTGGTGAACCATGAGTTTTACTGTGGTTACTTACAGGGTTAGGAGTGAGGGGTTACAGGTACATCACCAAGGCCCACCTCAGCATGTGTAATAGCTCACAAAGCTGGGGACACTGCACTGCCTGCAGGTAGCTCAACGGGCTAGGGAGTGTCCTTTCTAGGTGGCTGGCTCTGTTGCTCCAAACTTCTAGCCAGTTTAAGTAGCCGACCTCATCTCAGAGTCTTTGCTGCTTGGCTTGACTGAGAGTCTTCTTTTCGGCTCAGCTTCACCAGTTAGAAAGGACTGCTCAGCTTTTATTGCTTTGCTTACTCCAGCAGGGAGGGGCCTGATGAATCTTGTCAGCTTCAGGAACTTTCTGAAGCTATTTTGAGTTGTTTATCTTCCTGCTTAAAGAACTTTCCTACAGGATGGAATATTACAGTCTTGGGGGAAACTTATGCAACAGGTGTCACATGATATTGAACCATATCTGAACAAAAAGTAACAACACCGAGTATATGTATAGCCAGATCATCACCAAGCTAATTTTAAGTGTTGAAAACCAGTCCCTTAGTAAGTCACCTCTTAGCAAAGAAAAAGCTCGTGGGAAAGATGGAAAGTTAGTGGTCCAGGAAGATCACACACCAGGAGCCTATGTCCTTCAGAAGAAAGCCATATGTGTGACACTGTACAGGACCCTCTGCTATGTCTGATATTTTTTCTACATTTCCCCCAAAGAGTGCCAACATCCTTCTTATCCTCAAGGGCATAGCAATCTGGTGTTTCTGTCCTGGGCACAACTGTAACCTAGCACATGAAGACAGAGGATGGGCTCTACTGAGTTCCGGAAACCTCTTTCTTCAGTTCTATGGGCAGGGTGGCTTCTCCTGGACCCCTTTTTTGGTTCCCTCTCTCTCTCTCCAGGTAGCAGCCAACATGTAGCAGAAGGACAGAAGTATGCTAGAGCATACTGCCAATCCCAGAATCCCAGAATCAAAGGCCTAAAACCACTTGAGACAGGGTCCTTGTTATTACCAGCCCTGTTATATAGACCATTCCCCAGTATACATTAGGCTCATTTCAGTCAACATCTCAGCCTGTCAAGTTCATATCAAACGATTCATTCTTACATACCAAGACATTTTACTTTTAAAATATGGCTTCTGAAGTCCGGCTTATATATTGATTATAATGTAATTTTTAAAGAAACATTGCTGAAAATCTTCAATAACCATAATATACTATAATGGTTTATCATCCATTCAAAGTCATTTACCTCAACCCAAATATGTTATATCTAAAAATCTATAAAAATAATAAATGGGCCAATCTTTCCTTAAGTAAGAACCAGCAGGAGCAGGAATACCACTGTGATCCTCGTAAATTCCACAATTACCACACTGCTCGTGGTCATCTAGAAGCTTTTGTTTGTCAATGACCAAGACCAATAGCCAGCCCACCCTTGGGAAATCAAGTTAGGTGTGTGGTAGCCTTGCAGTCTCTTGGAAAGATTTGTGCTCCATCCAGCAGCCTAGGCAGAAAGTGTCATAGCTCTATGTGGACTATTTAAATGCCTGTGAATTGAGCCAGCTTGTCAGACAACTGGTAGACCACTGTTTCTATTACAGGCTTAACTATCAACAACACTCATCATCTTAGGGGATTTTAACTGACTCCAACAACTAACAGGCACATTTGAAAGCAGGATCCAGTATCTAAAATCTTGAATTCTCAGCAAGCATACACACGCATGTACACATACGCACAAATGGTAATAACAATAAAAATGTCCTCAGCACTCAGCAAAGATTGTTATTCTAGATCTGGGAAAGCAACGGACACAATCATTTCAAAAATGCTTAAATCGGGGAACATCCACACAGCAGTACAAACACCTCAATGCCTCATAAAATGTCTAAGGACTGACTCTTCACTCTGCAAAGCTTAAGTGAGTCAGAGATCCAAAGCACAGTCCTCTTGTTATGCAGGCTGCTCTTATTCATAAAAGACTGGCCCTCCTGAGGGCTATCCTACAAGATTGGCTCAGACAAAGATTCTGGTGAGAAATAAGGTTTCCTAAGAAAACACATTTTGGTGGAGTGCAGGGATTAGCTTGGAAGTTTAGACCCCAGTAAGGGGGTGTCTGAGCCACCAGCACAAACATGAAGACACAGCGACAGGCAATGTTGACTGAGACATCTTCACATGTCCACACAGCAACCTAATCCTAACTCTGGGCTGCTTCTCACACTCCTTAGGAAGCCTGCAAGTTGGGTTCTATGCCACTGGCTCCTGCATGGTGCAATCACAGGCTTCTGTGAGATCCAGGAAGGGTTCATTCAGAGGTTACCACACCTGCTGCCTCTCTATATTTTTTTCATCCCTAAAAAGCCAACTCAGCTTGCTTCAAATCCCCACTTGGCGGTTTTGCTTAGTCAGGATAGACTGTTTCTACATCATGCAAACACACTGAAACAAATCCCAAGGAAAAGACCCTTCCTACCCATGGGAAGTACTAGAATAAATCAAGGCCTTTAACTATGCGTGTTCTATGAGGAACCTCCACCTCTGGAGAGACTTTGTGCCAAGAGTCTGACTAACCTCTAACATTCAATTATTATATTGCATTAACCAATAGAAGGAACTTGTTTTGAGCATGCACTGGATCAATTCAGGATGTGGAAGCCATGCCAGAGTCACAGTATCATAACAATCAGGGACGTCCTAACCCTTCCCACCCACCCCATCCTGGACCCACACACTCCTCTCTATTCCGTACCCACTCTCCATGCTCAGTAGCACCTTTAGAAGTCATGCCCATACGCAAACCCCCCAATTCTTAGCAGTAACTAAGTAGTTGGAGATGTAAGCCATTATTCAATTTCAGTGGTCCATGCTGAAACACGTGTGGATGCGGAGTTCCTTCTCTCTTACTTGAGTTATAAGCTAGAAGCTATAGGTTTTGAAAGCTGATGAGCATCCTCACATCTCCTCCCAGTCTTTCCTCTGCCGCAAGTCCTGCAGGGAAGGCCTTTCCTGCTCCTGATAAGAAACATGGCTAACTCCTGGGTTAGGCCACCTGAAGCACCTCGTGTAAACCAGCTCCTGGTGGCTTCTTCGTCGAACCCTACAAAGAGGAGGGTGAGAACTGCTAGGTTGCCATTTTATCTCTACTCCTCAGGAGAACAGCATCCCCTCACCTTTGGTAATTTAGACCTTAGACTATGCTTGCCGATTGGCCAGCACACTGGTATCAACCTTCATTTTTGCCATAAGTTTCATATACAGGTGAACGCACATGATCTTGACTTAATGCCAACACGAATTTAAGGTAGCTTATAAACGAATGGGTAGGAAAAGAATGGCAGAAAGGAGAAAGGAATAGGGAGTGTTCAGTGAGGCAAAGCCATGGTTAATGTACCAAGAGGTACATAGAGAGCACTGGGCAATGTAGAGCAAAGTAGACAGGAACAAACTACAGAAGGGTGTGTAGGGTGTGTTTACTGTTTATCTCGAAATGAGGTGTGCATCAGCCACATAGCACCAGATGCTACTGGGGTGGGGGTGGGCTATGCAATGCTGTCCTGAGATACTCCTTAGCCTTCTTGCTGGAGCAGGGAGCATCCTAAGATACTCCTAAGGTAGCATGGATGTTAGAAGTCCTACAACAGCATGCATGGAAACAGGAATAGGACTTCTGAAGGAAACCTGTCCTCTCCACAGTGCTCCACCGCAGACCAGATTTCAGAGCATACACCTACAGTATTACCACTAACAAACATCTTGCCTGTATACCTTTTTTTTCCTACCCTAAAGAGCTTATAAAATAAAAAACTCTAGAGCACCATGAACTGGGGAGGGGGGGAGGGGGGCACTTCTTCTCTTGATTATCTGGAGCACATTCTGAGATGTTAGGTAAACACACAGTGCTAAGGTTAGCATGTAGCCACTCAGGCTTGGAAAGGATGACACAGGGTAAGAATCATCCCTCACATTCCCAAATAGGAGACTGTAGTCAGGGCAAGCTGAGAGCCTCTTCAAGAAGTTAATTTGACTACTCCCAGCCACAGAGAGCTGTGGCGGTCTCTACAGGGTGGTCCGGTGAACTTGTGGGATATTATTAAGGGACACTGTTCAAACTACAGGGTGAGTCTAAAATCTCTCAGAGAAAAATCAAGAACATTGGCCATAGTCCTCATGGCCTCTTGTCTATGTACCACTCTCACCAGTGAGAAACCGAAGCGAAGAGTACCCAGTTCTGTGGGAGCCGATAGCTCAGGCTCCATACATAAGCACGCTACAGGGCCGGGAATAAGCACAGTACATTCTGGGCTGCATCTCTACTGTGGTACACCATTTTCTATTTTAGTGAATAACTGCCGTCTAAGATACAATGAGACCTATAGGTGAAGAAAAAACACACTGAATAAAGCTATTTTAGTCCTAAAACTATTGATCTATAAACGTACATTCTGGCAGTAGTTTTGAAACACCACCAATTTTGTAATAAAACCCTTCTCGGTTTATGAAATTAAGCCCTTTGATGCACGAGAGGCTTTTCTTCTATCTTTGGTTGGTGGGCCGGGGTAGAGAGCACAGGAAAACAAGCATTCTGCTCACTCAACGACGGCCCAGAGTGTTAGGAGACAGAGAAAGCAAATCTCCGCAGCTCGCAGCATTTACTTTCTCCATTTAGCTCGGGGCCTGTTATTCTTAGTTTATGAATCATATCATATGGCATTCCATTTGCACAACCTCAATTCTTTTTTGAAAGGGGAAAAAAAAGTAGTATAAATAATTGCAGTAACTGGGTAAAAGAGCTCACTTGAAGCATTTGGCCTCTCAGAACCGTCAACCCATAATATTAAAATGGCATCACTTGGCACTCTGTGTCCCTGTGTGTGCACTCTGTGCATGACACATCCCTCCAGGACCCTTCCATGCATGTTAGTTACTGTAGTCACCCCAGGAGCTCCACATCCACCCAGGTTCCCCCACAGCAGCATCACCACCCCTCATCCACATGAGTCTGCCCTGCACTTTGTCAGAGAGTCACACACAGACGGGAAGGATGTCCTGAGGTTACTGTAGCATCGCAGACCAATGCAGTGTGAGATGCTGAGTGAGTTACAGAACAATGTTCCACAGCTATGTAGAGGAGAAAGCCAGGAAGTGGGGTCTGTGTCCTATCATCTGAAGAGGGTAGTGTCTTTCCTTCACAGGCAATAGCCAAAGGTACTACCAAAGCTCTAAACCAAAGGTACTGCAGGGCCACCATCCAGTCTCTTCTCTGCCACACCAGGAAACAGCATTCCCACCATATGTGTATAAACCAAGTGCCCTGTCTCTGGCACCAATCACTTTGAGTCATGCCCCTGCAGACGGGCCGTAGAAAAAGAACAAATTGACATGTTTTCCCCTTATGTCTTCTCTGTGAAATTACAAGATATTGAAAAACCTTTGGCTCATGAGAAACCCAGTAGATGTAAAAGTACCACCCTTTCCTGTCATTTCAGCAGAGATGTCTGTCCCCTCTGTTTTCTGAACTAAACTTGTAAGCTGGTCAGCAGTCAGTCTAGTTTCAACAACGCCCCTGCTCCTTGTACACACACACACACACACACACACACACACACACATATTCTTCATATAAAAAACAGATCTGATCAACATATGTGAATATTGTAAAATTAGGGATCCTATTTCAAACATTAGGTTTTAATCCAAAATTCTATTCAGCCCAAATACACTAAGAAATTTACACCACATGAAGACCATGTTTAACCACAGTCTGTACCTGGGGAAGGCTGCACAGAAGACAGTCAAAAGTCTCTACCTGCCCAAAGGACTGATCGGAGTACAGGCCCCTCCCAATTCTCTTCCCAGGACCTTTGCAGCAGAACTGGGAATGGGCCATGGTGGGAGAATTGGCAACATGGAAACTGGCAAACACTAGGGGATTGGGTTCCCACCACCCCAGTGTCACCCTGCTGAGGAAAGGTGTGTGCGTAGCAGTTCTCACTGGCAGTCAGGCAACCTTGGAGACAGATATGCTCAGGTATTTCGAGAATGCCATCTTGAGCTGGCAAAGAAGCAAGAATCACAGCCGCACACATCAAGATCATTAAGCTCTTTCTATTCAACTTCCCCAAAGAACATGTTTCACTATCACCTTTCTGTGACTTTGGAATGAAATATAGCCCAAAGTCAAATCTCCCAGCATGCTTAGTCTGCGTACAGCCTGTCACTTTGTTGTTGTCATCAAGGCCTGTGGGGAATGAATGTTTTTGCCATTCTGTGAGATGAATTTGTTCCCAAAATGTCTTCATTCTTGGTGGCAGAACAGGCTGTCTCCTGAAGGACGCAGACAAACACCCTGAGGCAGCCAATCCCAGAGGCGAGGGAGAGCCTGCTCATAGCGCCCCACACTCTGCTATCCCACAACCTGTGTGACCACGCTGAGACAAACTGCTAACAAACAAGTTCAGAACCCAGATGTAGGAACCAAATAGCTGCCAACAGTTGCACGGTCTGTCACACTAAAAGGGAAATACACTCAATCAGTTGCCACTAATACCTTGCTCTAATCTTCTTACACACAAATCTTACGAAGCAGGAAGATCAGGAGAAAACTCAATAGTTTATACTGTGTGCTGCATTTTATACAGAAACCAAAGTTCCCACCCCCCAGAAGGTAAGGGTGGAAAGTGTTCAAGCTATACAAGAGGTAATCATGTCTTAGAGTGGTAAACCTGTGCTGCCTAGAACCTTGTAAAGACAGGTTAGCTTTTATCTTAGAGATCGCAAGCTATAATCAAAAGATGAAGGTGAGTTGCTGTTTGAAAAGTTTACAAATTCACCCGGGGTCAGCACACCCTGTGGCCCATCAGCCACCTATATATGAATCACCATTTTGAATAGAGGTGCACAGGAACCAACCCTGAGACAAGGGTATGTGACAAGGGTAATTAATATCCCAAAAGCTGAGGCCAGTGCCATAGCTGTTGGCTGGGTTAATAAGGTACACAGGTCTCTATCCAAAGGCAAGAAATGGGTCACACTATTAAAGGTCACTGACATCGGAAAAGGAAAGGGTCTGAAAGTAAAAGCTGAATTCAACCCAGAACTGCAAACACCCTGAGAACTATTCCACGGAGCCGCACCTCAGTTACAGTGTGGTCTTACACTGCAGTCCCCGTGTGCTTCATAAAGCCGGTGTGCCCATGAGTTTCTTCACAAAACAACAAAGGCAAAAAACTCGTGCTCAGCATGTGCCTTCGTTCTCTTATGAACAAATTCCAAAACCGGGTAGTATAGAGAAACGTCATTAATTAATTAATCCATCTTTTTAGCTCATTCACCAAAATTATCACATGCAATTAAATTAGGGCAAAAGAATTGTATCTTTTACTTCAAAAGCAGCCATGTTTAATTCAGAAAGACTGAACTCAGTGAAGACAGCCTTCCTGGGTCTAGGCACCAACAAACAGCACTCTTAAGAAATGAAAATAAATTATCTTGAGGTGGAAACATCTCCCAAACTCACTTGAAGCTTTGCATACAGCAAAGTGTCTCAAAATACTAAAAACTCATTTTATTCAAATTTTTTAATTTTTTAAATTTTTTGTTTGTTTTTCCAGTAAAAACTCATTTTAGTCCTAAAAGTCCACTGGTAACTTCATTTACCAGAACTTAGCTTGTTTTCACTGCCTTGATGGCATATGGGAAATGGCCCAAACAACTTGACCCCCGCTCCTCACATCACCGTGCTTCTTGACAGTATGCATCCAGCACCTTCACTACTAACCAAGACTGTCAGAAAACACAGGCTTAAACAATATGTAACTGTGTTACATCTATGTTTCTCTATAAATACAGTAAACAAGACACAACTGTTTCAATAAAAAGAAACAAACTCTTTGAAAAGGATGATATCAGTAACAATATATTCACAATTCTTACTTTAAAAGATGTAAATTTGTTTCCCCCAAACCTCGGGATATGTAACATAAGCCTTTCAGCCCTCAATGACCATGCCTGTTTATATGCATAACGTGGCAGTGGAAATATCACCAGAGCAAGTGCCTGAGTGTCATCCCAGAAGACAGAGAATCTAAAAACCTCCATTTCATACCCAACAAAAATATCCCGGCACATGCACCTGTACTTGAGGAGACAGCTGATTTTAGGAATCTGCGAGCTCTGCAAAGCCCTTTGCAAGAAGCAGCTGCATCCACTATCCGTGCCTCGGAGTCTGAGACTTTTCATTTTGATGAAAATAACTTCAATAACAGGCTGTCTGCATGGAATAATCAAGATCTACAGAGCTACAGAAAACACACCTCACAGTCTCCTCTTTAATGGTAAACCAAGTCCCATAATGGCTTATAGACCTTCTTTCTCTCGACCACTTTCCTTAGAAACAATGCAGAGCACTTACGCTCTGCCCACACCATCCATCCACGATGCAAAGCTACAGCACAATACAAGTATGCACCGCAAGATTCCATCGGAGGAGGAGGAGGAGGAGGGAGAGGAGGAGGAGGAGGAGGAGGAGGAGGAGAAGGAGAAGAAGAAGAAGAAGAAGAAGAAGAAGAAGAAGAAGAAGAAGAAGAAGAAGAAGAAGAAGAAGAAGAAGAAGAAGAAGAAAAGTGCAAAAAGCCTGCAAAAACTGCAAAAAGCCTGCAAAACATCTAAATCCGGCATCGTGTTTGGTCACTGGCATACAACCCGTGGTCTCCGATCAGGAAGAGTCCTACCTGTGTTCCTGTCTGGTAAGATGCAGCAATGCTTCTGCAGGATGCCGGGCAGAACCTGTTTCAAAACACATAAATAAAAGGTACTTGGTTATTATTCAGGCAGAGGTAAAGCACTTTGTTAGCTACTCTAAGGGACTCTCTAATAAGATCATTCGGTATGGCATAAAAGTCACTGCACCCGAGATGGACTCAATGATCAACCCATATGGGAAAAGCTGATAACATGCATCTTTCATCAAAAAGGTTAATCAAGTAAGTGTGCTGATTGCATATGGTTCTCCTGGGATGTGGCTGCCACTGAGTAATAATACACACCCTAATGGGCCCTAAAAGATCTGGAACATGGCTCTGGAGGGTCTGCTGTGTGCAGGGAAATGGGCGCACCAATTTTCCAGGTGGCTTTTAAAATATTAGGTGTAATTAGAGCCTGACCATGGACACTTGCTGGGACACTCTGCTGGATCTTCACTGAGGACCTAGCCCCAGTGGCTGTCATCCCTCATCCAGAAAACGTGTGGGGAAATGTAAAGCAAAGAGCTCTGTTAGGAGTCTAAGCTTGGTAACAAAAGGTGAAGGAAGGGTCTCATTTGATTTGAGGGAGAAAATAATAGAAATTGCTTTTGTCAAGAAAATCCTACAATGTAAAGCTTTCGCAGAGCACGGGCTGGAAGGAGTCTGCAACAGGAGATTCTCAGCAAAAAAAAAAAAAAAAAAAAAAAAAAAAAAAAAAAAAAAAAAATTATGACCATGCCTCCTAAGCCACTGAGAGAAAAGCTGAACTCTCACATGCTCCACAAGACCAGGCATGACAGCCCTCGGTCAGCAGTGGCAGCTGTCCAGAGATTTCAGCCAGGACGGTGTGTGACATGAGAGTAATGGATTTCATACGACTGACAGCCGTGTCCCAGGGAGACATCAGGAATGTTACTTCCTCCGCTCCCTAAGAACACCTTGTGTGCAGTAAAGAATGCTTTTTGATCCTAAATATAATCGGCTGTACAGAACAGCATAAATAACTTCTGAAGGTGGATAAAATCTACTTATACAAAACATCAAATAAAATAAAGCAATAAGCAAATCTGTATCTAGTAAATGCTATGGAAAACGTGGGATTAGAGTTCAAAAGCATATCTAATTTTTGCCCAGTTAACTGCTGCATTGGGACACAAACCATAGCTTATGAAAACCTCATCCGATTAATCTCCAAGAGCATGGCAAGAACCACAGTGTCAGCTCTAGCCTATGATCCAGAGCCTATGGTGTTGATGGTCTCCATCAACCAGGACTGTCCCCTGGGTTTATGTCTGACTCCTCCTCAAGAGCAGCCCTAAGCCTTCAAGTCTTAGAGTGCAGGAACACAGAGTAATTCTTCTGTTGAGTATGGCCCTCTCAAGGAGGAAACAGACAATAAACCCAGTCATTACACTGATGAGGTCTCTCCACAGCTGGCTCTGTCTCTCTGAGTCGGTATCATCAGAATTACTACAATGTCACCTTTCCCCTGGGTCTTGAACTGAGAGACCTATGCTTACGCCAGGTCCTAAAGGCCATGCTGTATATAGAAATGTCTAACCTGAAGACCACTATGTTGAGGAATAGTCATGTCCATTTATTGACATGTGACCTTAGAGACTGATCAATGATTCCCAGGGACAGCCACTCTGAGTCAAGGTCTCTGGGTCAAGTCATGTGGAAACCTGGCTCTGGAGCACTGATAACTTCACACTCAACCTTCCTGCTTCCCCCTCAGAGCTTTCCCAGGCTGCTGCTACCCCCCAAAAGCAGCCAGCATAATATAGAGATCTCACTTTTGATCTCTTTGAAGCAATATTCCCTCCCTGACACAGCCTCAATTTTTTCTTTTCTTTTCTTTTTTTTTTTTTTTTTTTTTTTACCATGCCACATAGCTTTCATTTGACCACAAACAGGAAAATATAAGGAGCCTGATCCATGGTAGAATTCACCTTGACTTTCCAACAAAGGCAGACGATTTGTGTTCAAAAATGGCGCCTATATCTAATCTTGACAGTCTCCTCCCTGCCTCCGTCCTGGATAAGACACCTGCACTAAATCTAGGGTACAGCCGCAGACTCCCAAATGCCAGGCACACATCACTCCCTCGCAGCCAGCTTAAGGGAACATCCAGGCAGGACTGTAATGGGTTTCTTTCCTTCTCTCTGAAGGATTTACAGAAGGCAGCCAAAGGAGAATGAAATTATCTTGCCTGCCCAAAGGCACTCGAAAAGTTCAATCTTGTGCAACCTGTCTATTCTTTGAGAGCATTTAACTGCTGAAGATAATTGGAGACATTATGCTATGCTGTCCAGAGTCAGAAGAGAGGGACAACAAATCCAAAGACCCCCAGAATCCCTATCAGCCCAACCTAAGGTCTCAGAGTGGCCATCATTCCACATTTTGAGGAGACCCCGGTTGATAGCTATGCAGTGTGCATTCAGATTCTTCCAACTAGAGATCCGCTTCCTAAATAAGAATTCTAACGTCTCAACTATCTGAATTCTACATCCTCTCTAAGTACTGCCTTCTTAGATCAAAGATAAAAAGATAATCCCACAGGGAGACTGACACTTCTAAACTATTTATCTAAATATTTCATAACTCTATACCTTGGTTTTATATGTCAGGTCTGCAGACTGTGTGCTACCCATGCATAGCACCTGCTACATCCTCTTTGAGAGACTGATATTCTATATAGCAGGATTTTCCCAGATCACAACCCATCTTCTCCTGCATGTGCCCACATATCCTTTTTACAAATATTCCAATTCAATTAGAGCCTACCACATGGCTTTGTCTACCTTTGTTAATTCTTCTAGGGCCCTGTATCTGAATTGAGGCATATTGTGAGGTGCTTGGGGGGAAAAGAATTCAGCCCATAATGTGGTAAAATGCAGCAGTTAGGGAGCTCCCTGTAATGTGGCAAAGCACAGCAATTAGGGAGTTCCAGTGAGGAATCCTAATGTCATCAATATCATTTATTGGCAAGTCATGGAGTTTTCTGGGCTTGAATTTGTCGCAAGATAATAAACCCAGGGCCTCTTCAAAATGTGGCCTGGACTCCCCTGGCTACCAGGAGTCTGTTTTCTCACCACAACAGCATTATCAACATAACCCCCTTGATCTCTCAACTTGACCTCCGTGTTTTCTGATGCTCTCCCTCCATAGTGCCTTTGGGATGGCAACTGACTTGTTCCCACAGACACATCATTGAGAACCTGAAATGAACCACAGTCTACCCTTCTCCTGTGCCCGTCCGTGGCAAACTCTTGTGTTCTTGGATCTGCCCCCCCCCCCTGTACTTCTGAGCCATTCCATCCTGCAATTGTTGGGTTGAGTTCATATTTAGCTTCAAGCTGCCCCACCCTTGTTGAGCCCTCACACAGAACAGAAAACCCCATGAGTGGGTGTCTAGTTGTTTAGGGACTCCAGGAATCAGTTGTGTTGGGTGGGTGCTGAGTAGAGCCTGAGAGAGGATGGTAGTTCTAGAAACAGTCAGAGGATGACACACAATCCTTTGTAGGCCACTACAAGGTCTTATGTCTGCATCCTGGAACCAGGACATTTCTGACAGTCTGTTTGCCCTTGAACTCTCCACTACTCATCCAATAACTGCTGGGTATCTGAGTTCCCTGGCTGACTATCACAAAAACATCTACAATGGAGATAAGGGGCTCCCTACCTCCTTCCTTCCTCCACTCCTCTGCCCAGCTTCCTCCTGTCAAGCTCTCGTTATCCCTGGAGACTCTCGAGTATTCTGGTAGCCTAGCTCTAAACTGAGCCCCATTACTCAGTAGGAATCTGTTCCCCTGCAAGCTGGGAACATGGTACTGGAGAATTAAGGGCATGGTGGTGTACGTGTGATGCTTCACGCTGACCTGAGTTAGATGTCCCCATTTTAAAAGAAGTTACCATGTAAGGATGATCAGCCTCAGAAAGAGTTGGGGTTCTCTGGTAGACCCCATTCCAAAATCCTAAGTGTCTACTGTCTGCGTGTTCTCTTTCCCGAGCCCTGTGGAGTAATCTGCCAAGCATCTGAATCTACATTCCGATGACAGACAACCTAATATTCAGTCCTCTTGGAGGCTGCCGTTCCTTGTTCCCCTCACACTGGGGTCTATTCTCTTTCAAATAATTAGCACCTCCAAGCTCACTCTGTTTCTCAGTGGAAACACAGTCCACTTCCTATTCAAAAAGAAGCCATGCAGCTGGGAGGCAGAGGCAGGCAGATTTCTGAGTTCAAGGCAGCCTGGTCTACAAAGTGAGTTCGAGGACAGCCAGGGCTATACAGAGAAACCCTGTCTCAAAAAAAAAAAAAAAAAAAGCCATGCACTCACTCTGGAATACAGCTAGAGTGGACCAGGTGAGGAACTGTCACCCTGTAATGTAAGCCTGTGGGCCCAATGAGCCCACACTCTGGATTTACCTGAGCCATGATGGAGACTCGTATCCTCTAATTCTCAGAAACTCTAGTATTTCTCTTCTGTTTTCTCTTCCTAGAAATTCCATTATTTGGGCGCAGGGATAAGAGGGTCTAATCACCATGTGCAAACTGCCCGCCTCTCTGCTTTCATGTTATGCTCTTGCAGTGCTCTCCCTGCTTGGTATTCCATCCCTCCCAAGCACCCCTCTGGTCTGCCCATCCCCTGTTATTTCTCTGAGATTTCCCTTTCTGTACATGTCACTTTGATCAGCTTCATCTTGGCTCTGGACACAGCACAGGCTCTTCCCTCCCTGAGGGCAAACATATAAATGGCTCCTCAACTTTTGGCATAGTCTCTATTCTTGGTGATATCCTGGCTGTAAAATCTGATGGTCCATGGTCCATACTTGCTTAATATCAAGGCCTGTGTGCTTTCATCTGATCGCCAACATTGTTAATATAGGATCAAGGCAACATCATATATTCCTAGTCTAGAAAGAGTGAGAGACCAGGAGCCAGGTACCAGTGTGGCCTGGATATTCTCAAGACTGCTAGGCCCATGGCTGTGGGAGGGGCAATACCTGCCATCAAAGACCACTATCTCTCTGAGGCACAAAGTAAGCACCAAAGGTGAAAGGCGAAAGGTGAAAGGTGAAAGGTAGCCTTGGAGTCTTTGGGAGGTCCTGGGTTCATGGTATTTTGTCCTGTTCTTTAACCTGTTAAAACACCAATAGACATTATTCCCAAGTATGAACTCTTAGGAAGTATTAATCTTTGTCATCCTCAGCCTTCTCTCAGACTTGATGTCCTTCCTTCATGAGCAGCAGGATGCTGGGCCCAATGGGCCACCATACTTGGGCGTTTCTGCCAGTCTAAGTTTTTGCAGACATTACACAATTTAACATCCTTCTGAGACGGCACAAGCCCCAGAGATACAGACACATTTTCTTTAGAATGTCAAGAATGCTAATAAGTATTCAATTAACTTTTCCCAACCAACTGAGCTATGAAGAAACAGTCTTGAGTTTCCTCTAGAAAACATGGCATCCCATGTCCCTCATGAAAGGGGACAGAACCATTTACAGAATTCAGCCTCTGAGCTGGGTGTGGGTACTGAGGGCAGGCTGCCTGGCTAACATCCAGCTCCTTCACTTACAAGAATGCCAACTGACTCGAGGTTCTGCCTCGGTGCCTAGCTCAGGATGAGAACACTCCTCCAAAGCAGACTAAGGGATATGAAGGCTGGGACGAAAACTGTCAGCTGGGGGTGCAGGGTCTCATGTTGGTTATTTGCCTTATAACCTGGTCCCCCGGGCCAGGAGCTGAATTTCACGTTCCCTGGGGATGCTGCAGTAACAGTCTAGGAAATAGTTTGAGAAGCCACGTATCCCTGCCAACAACATCTGTCCATCAGCATCTCATGCACCGGGTTATCCCATTAGAGTTCATGCAATAGAAACACCAGGACAAGCTGACAGAGGACAGCCAGCAGAAAGGCTGTGCACAGAGAAAGCAATCTCGATGTGCTTCTGTGACATGAGGAAAGATGGAGGGCTACTCAGAGGAGCTAGAAATAACAGCATTTCTAGAGCAGATTACAGCAACGATCCTTAGCTTACGGGTACCTGATATCTCAAAGGGCAGGGGTAATGTGGACAACTGGAAATCTATATCCAGACCTATGGCACCCATCAGGTTCCTCACCAGCACTGGTACCAACCCCTCTGCACATGGACAATCTACTGTTGCCTCCTTAACCCTAGATGAGTAAGTCATGCTAATTTGGTCCTGTCAGGTTCTAATCACCTCTGGTTGGTACACATGTATGCTATAAATAAAAAAAAGTCCTAAGAATATCCAGGAAACCAGGAGGGGGAATCAACATATGTAGGTTTGTGCATAGAACCCACTGATGCAAACACATATGAGCACCACCAGGCTACACACCCAGCAAGGCCACCCTTCACCGTGGGGCACCAGCACTCCCAGAATGAGCACAGCTGGAGATGTTCCCTATAATCATTTTAAGCAGAACACCTTCTACAAACACAAGTTTTCCAGCTAAATCTCCCACTCTGCTGCCGGCAAGCCCCACATGCTAACAAGGGACGCCCATGAGTCCTTGGTGGCCTCATAGTTAACGGAGGCATTCAAGAGTCACCGGACAGTACAAGAAAGTTTCCACTGCAAGAAAAATCAAACCTGCACAGACCAAACAGAATTTCTTAAGGAATAAGACATTTAAAAACAAGTACTATCAATATTTCAGAATTCTAGAGATGGTGCAGATGATATTTTTATTGTTTTGTTAGCTGTTTGTTTGTTTGTTTGTTTGTTGCTTTGGGGGCAGGGCCTCACTATGTAGCTCCAAATGACCTTGAACTCACAATTCTCCTGCCTCAAATCATGTGGGGGCTAGAACAAGGATCCATAGGTAGCAACACTAGAGAGCTGTGTCTGACTAGAAAGTAAGATGCTACACTCGCAGAAGCAAACCCCAAAGAACAAGAAGGCACCTTTAGGAGTCAGAGTCAACCAGCTTTCAAGAAAATGAAACGCTAAAAAAAAAAAAAAAAAAAAATAGATTCAAGACATTATCTTAGGATGTAGAAAGGAAAACATACTACAGATTGACCAAGAGGAGAAAAAACAGGAACTTAGTTGTGGCACATTCTATCTCACAGCAGAATAGCCTGTTCTCTTCCATAAGCACAATGGTGGACAGGCCAAGCAAGCTAGCCTGAATCCACAGACACAGGGGAAATAGAATCAGGACTTAGAAGGCCACAGAACACCGAAAACACCCAGCCACATCTCAGTGACTAACCCAATACACCACAGTGAAATGACAAGGAGGGAGGATCCAAACACTCCCACAGCATTGAACACGGACAGCAAGAGACACTGAGGTGTCCATGACTCATAACAGCCACAAAAGCACCTCTGTCATGCTCTCATTTCACAGAACCCTCCTTCCTATCACAGAAGTGACACTCGCATCTTCAGAGATGCAGGATTCACAGAATCCAAGGTGATGGGTTTCTCTAAGGCACCAGGTCAGAATGTTCAATTCTGCCTCTGAAAGAGAGGTGGTTTTCAAGGCAACTATGTGTCCTAGGAGTCCAGTAATGTCTTCAACCATAACCATGTGCTCCTATGACACAAAAAGCAACTGGCCTCATAGATCTTTAATGCAGGCATTCAGGGACCCACCATCCCATACCTCCTATAAAGAACGTGCTGTCTGGAAAGCATGAGCACAGGGGGCTTGAGGATGCAAGCAAGGACACCTTCTTTCCCCCAGCAATATCAATCCACCTCAGCGCTGGACCTCTCCCTCCAAGGGTACCACTCAGCCCTGGATATTCCCCGTACACAGAGGCACAACCCTGACATATGTCCAGCAATTAGAAATACAATACCACAGGTTTTCCCAGCAACCCTTCAACACACCCACAACCCTGCTGCCCTGGGGCCCAGATTGGCAGCTTCCAGCCAATCAGAACACTCTGGTCATCCACCAGTGGGCCAGTGAAGACCAATAGCCTCATCCATAGAAGATGCTCCTCTGGGTCTCAGCAAAGAAATCGGAAACTCAGCTGGGCCCTGGGGGGTCAAAAAGCCAGGGTTCCCCCAAGGCCAGACAGGAGGAGTCATCTATGATTGGTGTCACACTCCTGTCCCCTCAGGGACTAGCAGTGTACTCCTGTGGGCATGGCTCACACAAAGCCCTGACTTAGGGGACTTTGGACCTGTGTCCTACCCAGAGCCTTTAGGCATTCTAGCCTCACATGCAGCCTCAAGCCTAGAGCACGGTCCCATGGAAAAAAGCCATTCTGCCTTCTAAAGTCAGATCTGGGGCACTCTTCGAAGACCTGTCCTCTACCTCTGCAGACATTACATAGCAAGAACTTCCAAAGTCAACCTGCTTACTGCCATTGTCTAAGAACTATTGTTATCCCTGTTACAGGTGGGAAAAAAAAACCAACAAAAAACTCAATAGACATTTCCCTTCTTATGAGAAACCATTAAATGAATTTTACAGAAGTTTGGTTTTCTTTTACTTTTCTGAGCTTAACAGTAGCAGAACTCAGCATGTAATGATTCCAGACGGCAGTGACACAAGGCTTGAGCTTCCGGAACCACAGGCAGATGAGCCGAGTAAGAGGCTGTTTTCCCAAAAACAGATGGGAAATAATAATTCAGATCATGAGAGAAGCCCAATTTCTATTCCTCATTAATTTCACTAGAAAGGGCAAAGCCACCAGAAGCACTGGCCTCAAGTGAGGGCACCACCCCTGGCCAGCCCCACCCCCTCCTCCCCCAGTTACCCAAAGCACATTCAACCACTGGAGACCACAAGCTGCAAATACCATGTGGCTTCAGAAACTCGCGGCTCTCTTGGAAGCTGTGGTGAATAGTTTTAGAATGTTGTAAAATGCTGAATTTTCACCTTGTTAAATGAGTAAAGTCTGGTCCCCACCACCCCTCCCTCACCAGAACCCAAGGAACTCCTGCCACATCACCAGTGAGTTCAACTGAGACAGAGGTTAAATCAATGTTCCCAGGCATCGCTCCTGACCTCATGCACCGCCTTCCCTCCCTCTGCATGACACTCTTGCTGTCTTTCTGATCCCTTCCTCCAAGCCTCCCTTGTCTAACTTCAGAAGTATGTGTCCAGTTGCCCACTTGCTTTCAGCGCTTAGATATCCTTGGACAGCTTTGAATGAACCCACTGCATGTAACTAACCTTCAGATTACATGCCACCTCTTCCCAGCTTCTGTAGCAGGACCCTCCACCCTGCCCACCTCCTCTCCGTGCCAGCCCTCAGCCCACAGAACCCAGCAGCAAATCCTTGGGACTAAATAAGCACCTACCACTGCCGCCCAGCCAACTTCCTTTCCTCTCTCACCTTAGTGAGGTCCATGGGTCCAGAAACCTTGTCTTCAGAAAGCCACCCCTATAAGTCCCCATGATGAGTTTGGATTGTCAGCTGGCCATGACCTAGAATCCCCTGTGAGGAGAGCTTCCACCAAGGAATCACATAGGTCAGGTTGGCCCATGGATATAGCAGGGGGTTGAGGGGTTATCTTGGTAGTCAATTGAAGGAAAGGTGCACACATCCACACTGAATACATACAGTACTCTTTCACTGAGCTGGGCTCTGATCTGTGAAAGAGTGAAGGAAGGCAGTGAAACAGAAGCGCCAAGCAAGCAGGGACCCATGCATCCATCATTCTCTCTGCTCTTGGTGGTGCACATCACCCAGTGAGTCCCCACTTTGACGTCCCAGCAAACAAGAATGATAACCTGGAATTGTAAGCCAAATAAACTCCCTTCTCTCAAAAGTTGCTTCTGATCATGGTATTTATCATTGCAACTGGAACAAGACTAGAATTATCTCTCCATTCAGAAGTCACTGCACACACTATACTTTCCCCAAACCCCTCTAACAGTTCCCAGGAGCACTTAGATCTTAAAGGGCTGAAAGGCCAGACATGACCTGATCAGAGCTGCCAATCACAGCCTGCACAAGGTCTGCTGCACCAGTCCCTCACTGTTCCAGGTACAGGACACATGTATGACCTGGGGTTCCTTGCACATAACATTCTTTGTCTGGAAGACTCTACAGGATATCTCAGCTCAATTCCCACACTTCAGAAACATTCTCACTTATTAACTCCGTCACTTGGTCTCAAACCTGCTTCTGCATATTTCCCCTTGGGAGGCTGTCTCCATTCTTCTCTGACTTGCACAACTGGGAGCTCTGTGAAGGCTGGGAACTATCTGGGAACTGCATTCAGATCCTCTGGAAGGTGCAAGAACATCAAGTACTCTTAGTCACTGAGCCATCTCTTCAATCTCTTCACCTTATTTTTTATTTAAGAATTATTAATTTTATGCATATGAGTACACTGTAGCTGTCTTCAGACACACCAGAAGAGGGCATCAGACCCCATTACAGATGGTTGTGAGCTGGTGTAGCTGGGAACTGAACTCAGGACCTCTGGAAGAGCAGTCAGTCCTCTAAACTGCTGAGCCATCTCTCCAGCCCTCACCTTTTTATTTATTTATTTATTTATTTATTTATTTATTTATTTATTTATTTGGTTTTTCAAGACAGGGTTTCTCTGTATAGCCCTGGCTGTCCTAGAACTCACTCCGTAGACCAGGGTGGCCTCGAACTCAGAAATCCGCCTGCCTCTGCCTCCCGAGTGCTGGGATTAAAGGTATACACTACCACGCCCAGCTTATTTTTTAAGTACATGTTGCTCACTGAGCCTGGAATTTGCCAATTGGCTAGACTGACTGACCAATAAGCTCCTTGGATTTGCCTGTTTCTGCATCCTTATGAACAGGGTTGCAGATTTTCTAGTTCCTGAATATTACATGGGCTCTAGGGATCCAAACTCATGCTTGTGGGGCAGGCATGTGACCAACTGGGACGGTCTGTATGTGCTTGACCCAGGGAGTGGCACTCTTAGGAGGTGTGGCCTTGTTGGAGTAGGTGTGTCACTGTGGGTGAAGACTTGAGACCCTCACCCTAGCTGCCTGGAAGTCAGTCTTCCACTAGCAGCCTCCAGATGAAGATGTAGAACTCTCAGCTCCTCCTGCACCATGGATGCTGCCATTCTCCCACCTTGATGATAATGGACTGAACCTCTGAACCTGTAAGCCAGCCCCAATTAACTGTTGTCCTTATAAGGCTTGCCTTGGTCATGGTGTCTGTTCACAGCAGTAAAACCCTAACTAAGACACCAACCAAGGTATCTCCCTGCTCCTTTGAATGTATATATGCATGTATGTATTTTTGTGGTCCTGGACCCAATACTGACTATGTAAATGCCCTTCCACAGAGCCACATACTAGCCAGGACTTTGTAACACTGAAAGGTTCTCTCACCTCTGGGGCCTCAGCAGGCAGTGCCTTAGTCTGGAGGCTGAAAGCTACAGAGCTCTGTGCCCATTTCACTGCTTATCTTCAGCCCATGTGGGACTGAGCCACAGTATGTTCACTTGAAGCACCATAGGAGAGTGAAGTATCAAAGGAGTCTCAGCCCACATGTGACACCGAAGGCTCCTATACAAGGGAATGATATTCCAAGCCATGAGGGAGAAGCACCACCCTACAAGCTGCAGAGGAAGAGAACAGAGAGCCACAGAGGGCGCCTACAGCTACTGGTGGAAATACACTGAGGAGAGATTTCTGCTTCAAAAGCTGACTCTTTCATAAGGAAATGCCTAGCCGCCACAGTAGATGCCTGCATCTACTGGCTTGTCAGTTACCATGGGAACCCCACACTCTAGGACATCCGGGTACCACATCAGCCTTTGTCCTACTTAGAGATTCTATTGCTGTGATGAAACACCATACCAAAGCAACTTGGGAGGAAAGTGTTTATTTGGCTTACACATCCATATCATTGTTCATCATCAAAGGAAGTTGGGGCAGTACCTCAAACACAGCAGGAATCTGGAGGCAGGAGATGATGCAGAGGCCATGGAGGGATACTGCTTCCTGGCTTGTCCCCATAGCTTGATCAGCTTACTTTCTTAGGGAACCCAGAACCACAAACCCAGCCCCCACCACCATGCCTTAGAGTCTATACTCTATGAATACTACTCAAAAGAACAGACCCGTGAGCAGAGTTGTGGACCCTGCCATGAACCCACGGTTCCTTCTGCCCAAGCAGACTGAGTCCTAGGAGCTCCTCCTATGGCAACCGGGGCTCAAATGACTCCAGGTAGTAGGAGGGCAGATGCCTTCCCCCTCCAGCACATGGCCTTTCCTGTGTCCTCCCCCTCTCTGACACTTCCTACTTTTCTGCTGTAGAAAAAGCAGACAGCATTTGCTCCATCTATTTAATTAAATCTAATTAAATTTATTGGCAGTAAGAAAACCTGGTGCACAAAGAATAAATGCCCAAGATAAATCACAAGTGTGTGCCGAGCGAATGGATCGTCTTGGCACAAGAGTCTCCAGGCTGGGTTTTAATGGCCAGTCTCCTTTCTAGTAGAGGGGAACAAGAATCAGAGAGCCTGGGGGGTTAAGAAACATCACTGCACTCACAGAATGGCAGTGTAATCACGCTATCTGAGTGCACCTGCTCAGCTATATACAGTTTGGTGGTCTCAGATGTGCCACCACACAGGGCTCTGTTCCTGCCATCTAAGGACACCGAGCCTCAGGTCCCTGTGAAGGGCAGAAGTACAGGCACTTGTCAAAGACGAAACCCTGACCAACCATGGGTACACAGAAATGTCACAGTTCTGCAGCCTGGGGGAGCTGGGCAGCAAATATATAATCCACCACATGCACAGGGAATACTGCAGCTCCGTGTGTGCACGGCCTTTGTGACCATGGTGAGGCTCTTGACAGAGGGGTTATGTGCCTTCTGCATTAAGGAACGGCTGGGTTCTGAGGAGCTTCAGGCATCTGGATGTCCTGGGTGGCAGATGTTGGTCACTCCGTTCTCTGAAAGCAAGTGTCTGGTTTCTCCATCTAGATCAGCAGTTCTCAAGATCAGATTGCAATCCCTTTGAGAGTCACCTGTCAGATATCCTGGGTCAGATATTTACACTGATTCATAACAGTAGTAAAATTACAGTTATGAAGCAGCAAGGAAATAATCTTCTGGTTGGGGGTCACCACAGCACTAGGAAGGTTGAGACCTGCTGCTCTAGATTTACTCTTTTATCTACCCCTGCCTCCCTCTTCCCTGCCACCCACTGTCCCACTATCTGTAGCTGCAAGCCTGCTGGTGGCAGGGGTTCAGGCAGGATTTGTCCTTTAGTGACTGGCTTATCCCACTTAGCCCAAGGCCATGGAGGGCTGTCTACACTGTGGTTTGTATTGGGAAGTGATTCCTTCGTGAAGCTGATGAATAAACAATGCACAGATGGGCATTCAGGCCTCTTCCATTTCTTCACAAACAGTGTCGCTATGAACACAGGTGTGCAAATAATGCCAGGATCTGTTTCCAGGACCTGAGTAGCTACCCAGGAATGGAAGTGCTAGATGGCAGAAATTCTGTTTTAACTTTAACTTTCCTGTTTTCCACTGCATAGAATCGCTGTGGATTCCCACCAACACCATATATGTAAGTCCCCCGGTTTTGCACTTTGCCTCCAACTTGATGTGTAGTTTTGGTTTGGTTTCTGGTTTTCTGGGATGGGGGGAGGGGCAGTGTGGACAGTCCTCCCATGAGGTATAAAGTTGTGTTTGTCAGGCCTCTCAAGCACACACTTACACACTCACAGGAACATATCCCATCTCCCATCACAGAGCCCTTAGGATGCTCTCATGGTCTTCTCTGTATTCCTGGGCTGGCCAGCACTATGATGTGTTTCAGAATTCTCATTGTAGTATGGCCATTATAAGTATTACAGGAATCCATACTCATCACTAGATTAGATACCACAGTCCTCACAATTCTCCTGCTCTCAAATCTAGACACCTCTCAGATGTCCACGTCAGCCTTCTAGACTGCTAGGACACAGGCTGGCTTTGGCTCCCCCACAGACCCTCTAGCTCGCCCCCAGGCCCAGCCTCTTATCATACTCCAGTTAACAAGTGGAGGACAGGAGCCAGGATAGACACCAGCTGACACTAATAACTATTCCAGACAGCACAGGATTCCTTTGTCTTCCTGTCATACATCCATCTGGTTAATGGCCACATTGTTATATCCTGCTTAGCATGCCAGTTGTCACTAGATGCTTACCATTTCTTAGTCCCATTTGAGACCTCCATCCCACATTTTGTATATCTCTTGAACCCATAAAAAAGGGAAGAAACAAAGTGCCCCCCCCCAACCTTCCCTGTCACACAGTTCTCAACACCTTCAACTTTCGAATATTATCACTATGGCAGGCTGTGAGCTACATCCCTAACGAGAGCCTACCTAGGGATTGGGATTATGTCTCGCTCATGCGTTCCTACAAACTTCATCTCAGCTCTGGAAAGGAGTAACCACACTTCATAAGCATTTGGGGGACTGGCTCTCTAGAGTGTGGAGACACAAAAATCACATGACCCCTCCAGCACACAGGGAGGAGGTAGAGTGGGGAACACTGGTATAGCAGCCTGAAAACCTAGTAACACTGATTGTCACTGTTGGAGGGAGAGGAAGAAATGCCCCAAGGAGTATACTGTTGAGGCCTGGAATTAGAGCAAGCTCCCTCGGGGTCACCTTGGAAGATCTAGTACAGTTTATCTACCAAGGATATCTTTATAGGAGACCCTGGTGGCAGAGTCTAGGGTTGGGGGGAAAGAGATGTGGACATCAGGGAATGTGGACCATGGAAGAACAACAGAAGGTAATTTGTGTTTAAGGGTCACAGTGGGTCAGGAGAGAAGCAAGGATCGATGATGCAGGGACTCCCTAGAGACAGGCGTAAGAGTGGGAAGGGAAGCATTCACGTGGCATGCCCAGGGAAGTAATCCTGAAGGGAGCTGATCAGAGAAAGAGAATGGGAAGAAGCCAGGTTGGTCTGGGTTCCCGACTTTCCAGGGGGATGGAACAGCAATTTCTGAACTATATCTCTATGGTAGAACTCAGCACTCACAGAAGCTAGAGCACTGGATTCTGGAGTGTGATGTTCATCCATCCACACATCAGACTGAACACTCTTGCAGAAAAGGCAGGCTATGTGTGCTTACTCCTGGATAATGACTTATGTCATAACCTAAGTACACAAGGGAACTTATTATAGACTTTAGTGCAGCAAAGGAACCCAGGCAAGATAATCTTGAAAGTACCCTACCCCGGCCCCATAGAACAATGGACTTTGCATCCCTCCGTGGGATCCTAGAATCTCCCAACAGGCAGTCTATGAAGATATGCCAGCCAGCTGCTGCCACAAGGAAGCTATCACTTCCAGGGTTGTTAAGCAATCATACATGATGGGAGATAGCTACTCAAGCCATGATTAATAGCTATTCTTTCACAAAGAGAAGCAAAACAGAACTCATGCTAGAAACACAGCAAGCCTTGCTCAGACAGGTGAGCAAAACACCGAGACAGGTGAGGAAAACAAGATTACCAGGCAAGGCACCTGCATGGAAGAGGAAACAAACACTTCCCAGCAGCAGCATCCCCAAACATGGAGCACCTTGGGATAATCCAAGCAGTTACCCATGTGCTGAGTGAGCAGAACAACAGAGCAAGCAACCAGGGTAGCAGCCTTGAGGAACAAGGCCCCAGGCAGAGAATAAAAACCTGGGTAAAGAAGTCCACGGAGAGGTGGCAGATGAAGGAGGAGATGACCTCCCAAACTGCAACACACTGGGGAGATCTTTGTCTGTTCTATGTGGGGTTCACAGCTCATTCTCAACATCCTTGGGTGCTGGGCCAATACAGAAGGGGCATAAGCCAGTGGAGTCTCGTCCTTCCTTTGAAGAGCTGCGGGTGACACAGTGACAGGTCAGCACGTGGAGGAATCTACGTTTCCAAATGGATCAACTCAACGAAGCCAACGAAGCCAACGAAACCAGGCGGGCGTAGGTGGGCAGTGAGCTTTCTGTCACAGTTCAGGAGAGAATAGGATGAGAAGCCATGGTCACCCACACTCACCTCTATGGATGGGTACACAAAGCTGCTCTGGCTGCAACTCTACTTGCAAACTAACTTTGAGAAACAAGAGCAAAAGAAGAGCTAGGCTCCGTGGCCAAACTGCCTAGCAAGTGGTGACATCATGGGGACAAGTGTCTTATGTAGCAAGAGACAGGAGGCAGGGCCTAGCTGAGCTCCACTCTCAGAGAGCTGTCGAGCACTTCCAGGAAGGCAGATGCTATGTGGGAATAGCAGGTTTCTAATCCTAAAGTACCCAGTGTTCCTCCAGCACAGCGTACCCCACTAGCGTGAACATCCAAGAGCAGAACAAGTATTTTCTCCATACTCACAGTGAACTGATAGGTGTTCAGAAACACCGAGTGAACAGGGTTCCCCCCCCCCCCTCTGCTTGATATAATAGGATCACTTTCATTCTCACTTCTTCAGGGAATAACCTGGTCACCGCAAATGGCTTCTAAATCCTTGATAAACTTATAGACATCCTATTAACACAAGAACTCAACATAAAAGGCCTAGTGGGGGTTTTCATACACCCGAGTCCACACTGATCAAAAACATCCTAGAAACAAAATCACCTCAACCCCAAGACTCTACATGCCATTATGGAGGACTGAGCCACACCTCAAAGACAGTAACCCTAGAACCTTCCTGGAACTGTAGCTCTCATTCCTCCCTTAGCTGTGAACCTCATGCTCAGAGTGCCTATACGCAACCTACCCACTTCTTATACTCAGAGCACCCGTGTGAAACTCAGCCACAATTCTCTAACTCTGTCTGTTCTAGGTGCCTAGGTGCTGTTTGGTGTTCCGTAAGTTTAGGAGATCTCCAGCCATTATCCCTTGGCATTCCCTTCTCTGTTGCTTGCTCTCATATTGCCGGTAGCCCCTTTGTGCATATTCTCAACTCAGGGAGCATATTACCATCTACTTACCGAAAACTTCACATTTTCTCAAGGAAAATGCAGGCCGAGAGATCTACAAGTGCATACGACGACAGGAGTGAGAGAAGTCGAGGGAAAGGAGACAATCACAAACACTGCATGAGAAAAATGACTCGCTGCTCCCAGGGGATGCCTAGTCAGGTTAATGTCTGGCTTCTCAGAAGAACCAGCAGAGGAAGCGATAACAGCACCAAAGTGAGATGACATGTTCAAAGTGCCCAGGGCAACAAAAATAAAACTACCAATTTAGAATCCCACACCCAGAAAATGCTTTCCTTCAAAATTGAAGGCAAAATAAAGCAAACGCTGAATTCATGTGAGCTGATGTACGTTCTGAGACATTCTGAAGGAAATACTTCACATAGAAGCAAATGAACCCTGTAGGCAACTGAGGTCCATGGAGACAGAGATGAGAACCAGCAGTTAATTCATTACATGGAGAATAGATGTGTTCCCACCTCTTAATGAATATGAAGTGGAATTGTATAAAATAGTGTGCAGAGAATACTGCTAAGCCTGTAACACACAGAGATGATGTGTGACATTTTGCCAATGTCAGAACAAAGGGCATGCATGTAAGCAATGCTGCTTCGCTGCAAAAATGGAAACAGATGGAAAAATGAAAATCTAACGAGATATCACTGGGTTTGTAACAGGAAGATATGTAAATAAGCATGTAAAAATACTACAGAAAGGTAAAAACACAGAGACATGTAGGAGTAATATTTCTAAATATGACTAGAATTAAGCTAGCATAAACCTAAAGTCATTGCTTACAAGTTAAGATATATATTTTAACATATACATATGTGTGTATACATAATCCTAGCTAAATACAAAAGACTCAAAAGTAATTATCTACATTATAATGCTGTTATAAAGTAATCACTGAACCAAAAGAAAAAGCCACAGATAGAACAAAGGAGAGTAAAACATATGAGCACATGGATAGCATTAAAAGCAGGTTAAAGGTTAAACAGACACACTAAATGTGAATGAATTAATAATCAAACCAAATGGAAGAGACTGTCAGATTAGAATTCAAAACAAAACAAAACAAAAAAACAAAAATGAAAACAAAGACCCAGATCTACAGTGCCCAGAAGAAACACACTTTAGATAAAGATAAAGGGGAAAAGCTTTGTAACATGAGAAGATTTAGATAAATTTAAAGTACAGGGGTAGAGAATGCTGAAATATCAAAGGATAGACACAAGAGAAGTGGACATCTATATTGACAACAGACAGAATACACTTTGAAACAAAAAGTGCTACTAGTAACAAAGAGGACTATTTCAGTCAACTCAGAAAAGATATATGATAATTATAAATATACTTCTGTTCCCCATCGTAAAAATCATACGACTCCACTTACACACCAAGCAGACCAGGGAAAGCCATGACACAGAGGTAGGCTGTTAACAGAGAGGGCCACAGTGAACATGAAGATAGGAACTCAGCCAAATAAGGCTCTCTCTTTGGAGATAAAGATTTCAAGTTGACTGTGGGGATGGCTGCACATGTATCTGTGAACATACATAAACCCTGTGGTGTGTGCTTTTATTTCTTTTATGTGTGTGCATTTCATCTTAACCTTCCTCAATGAAAATGAGTTTGATGGTACTTAAAATGTTTCCTCTAGCTTTGAAATTAATCAAAAATGTGTTTACTTATATTTTTCAGAATAACATTTAATTATTATAAAAAGCTAGTTTTCCCAATTCCTGAGGCTAGTAGGGAAAATTACAATCCATATATACATAAAAGATATTTTAATTTTTTTAAGCCATGAACACAATGTCATAAATTTAAAAAAGAACAATACAAAATATGATCTACAATCAAACATGAATTGGGATGAAATCTCCCAATTAGCATGTCAAAAAGCAAAATCCAGTGTTGAGGCTTGCAAAATAAATAGACCCAGACAGAGTTAAGGTATCCTTGTGAAGACCCTAGACCTCAGGGCAAAGCTGTCAAACAAGGTAAAGAAACTCCATACTTTTACCAGTGTAAATAATGAAAACTAAAATCAGTCATTAGTCTAGACGTACTGAAACAGCTAAGGCAAAAACTGTAGTATGTGAACAGAGGCGAGTAACTGATACACAGCCCACACAGGCGTGGGAATCACCACTCAGCTTCCAGGCCATGTCACAGCAGGTTGATAGCATTCACAGAGCTGGGAAGGAAGCGAGAAACGCTCCTGCTAGATATCTGCAGACATAATGAAACTAAGTCACTTCCACATCTGCAGACATAACGAAAACAAGTCACTTCCATGCAAGACAGGAGCAGCCAGGTCTTCCTGACCAAATCTAACACAGTGTAGCCAGGTTCCCAGTACAGCACTCTGACTCTAATGATGAATAACAGAGAAAGGGGAAGAGACAGATTAATATGGAGAGTCATTCTGTAAATATAAAACTAATTCTTAAAGGAATGTGGTGTTGCTATGGAAATGGGAGGGGGAAAATCCAGACATAACTAACAACAGGAACGGAAATGGACTTTCTGATAAGGTTTCCTTGCTCACAGACTGGACAGAAGACAGTCTAGTCAATTAACTCTTAACTCTGGTGTGAGACTAGAGGAGCACCATTTAAAGAAGAGACAGTGGTTCCTTGTGTTTTGCCCCTGCTTCCATGAAGAAAGGATAAGGGATCCAGGCCGTCGGTGCCAGCATGGACATCTATGTAGCTGCACAGGATCCTGATGCTAGAGCCATGATATGTCTTTAGTGGTGCTACAGAGGGATGAGGGATAGCATTAACAAGGAAATAGCTCTGTAGATACGAAACGGCCTAATGTTCAACAAGAAGCAAAGAAAGACAAGAAACCTGAAATTAGCATCCAATCATCCTCTATGCCTTAATCATGACAACTTTTCAGGTTACAATGAACTGTCTGCCTCCTGAGGGACCCCTAGTAATCGTGCTATGAAGTCCTGACCCAGTTCATTTGGGGATCTGAGCCCACAATGTCCAGGCCTGATGGCTACTATGGGGGTCACTGAGGTCTTGTCATCTCACCACACACCACAGAGTTGCATGGCCAGAGACAGCAACATGGATTTAGGAAGGAATCTTGGGAAAATCTCCAAAGTGTTCCTGGTAGGATGCAAAGTCTGCACATTCATCCTTAACTCAGAGAACATAGTTGTCATTGTTATTATTGTTGTTGTTGCTGCTGCTGCTGCTGTCAGGGAAATTACGAAGCCTTTGCCTCACTGAGGTCTCTGTTCTTCACAATTAACTATGTCTGACCATGACTCCCAGAGAAGAAAATTGGGAAACATCCATTTTAATTACTGTACAGTCAAGCTCTCAGAATATAAATATAAAACCAATTTTCTTTACGAAAACAAAAAACACCAATTTTCTTGGTTAGAGAAAAAGAACTGGGTGTGTATCTTATGAGACAGAGGATCTGAAAAGAAGGTACTACTCCCATGATGAAAGGCCTCACTCCCTTAACTATGGGAAATCTTGCCAGGACACTGAAGAGCAACGGTGTCCTGGGGAGGCACTTTCCTGTGTGCTCACACATGCCTAGGGCACACCACACTTTCCTATAGAATGTCTTCTGTATTCACAGAGCATATTCTGAGTCATAATTGACTCCGTGATAACAGTACCTGTCATATGAGTGTAGCATGTGACGATTTAACAACAGGTGTACATGGGTCTCCTGACAACTGGACCTACAGCTCTGGTCTATGCAAGGGTGTGGGGCTATGCAAGAATGCACAAGAATAAACAAGGACTTATGAATAAGTAACAAGAATATTCTTCCTCTCAGAGGTCTGTCCCTTTCTCACTCACAGGTTGATTACACTCCTTAAATGTAATAAGGGACAAAATTCCAAACCACCATAAGTATAGGAAAGAAGGGCACACGATCATATTGAACACTGACGTCTACAAACAGTTCCCAAGTACTTGCCTTTGAAGCAAGAGGCCTGTTTGGAAATACTGTGAATTTTTTAAAGGCACCTTATCTCAAATGTAAACAAAGCTTGCCAAAATTGTGGCAAGCAAAACTCCACGTGCGCTTTCATAGACGTAAGATGGTTTTGAATTTTGTCCCCAACGTTCATTGTCAACCTGCAGGGAACACTTGGAAACCAACTGAAAATGGCCATCAGAAGCTGTTACCAGCTCAGCTGAGGAATGTGACAGTAGGTGACACTTGTCCTCTTAAAGGGGTTGTATATCAGCAGTAAACCCTATCCTGTACCAAGGACACACACACAGCCTATGATCCTGTTCCTTGTGTACTGTTACCAAATAAACCAGTAACCAAGGCCTCTGAGACCCGGTTGTCCCATGGTGAGGGGACTGCAAAAGCCTCGGGTAGAAGGGATCAACACTGGTGTATTAGAAACATGCCTTTGAATAAGTTGCCTCTGCCCTCTCACTGATAGCCCTAAACCCTAAAGCCTCACCTGCCTCTGCCCTCACCAGCTGAGAACCTATGACACAGCTGGTGGCCACAGAGGCTCCCAGAAGAGTGAACAGACCCCTCTGCTACACTGAGGCTGCCACCTGGGACACTGTGTGCCAGGGACAGGAGCAGTGACCCAGTTCAGTATCCCAGACTCGGAAAAAGCCCTAGACAAAAATCAAGAGAGTTTTGAGAGGTGTTTGGAGAGGAACCGGGGGATTTGAGCCAGAAGGCTGACGGGTACAGGAGGCTGCAGGTCATGTCCCTTCACTGTCCCATCCTAAACAAACAAATGCCATGGACCCTAAAATTACCTCCTGGTCTAAGGAGAAGTTTCTTTTGTACTATAAAGACGAAGGAGAAAAGCCCAAGAGTGCTGTGTTATAGCACTGTGCCAGTCGCAAGGTTTACCCATCATCTCATTCCCATACTGCACTGTCATTTCCAGCAGAGCTGACACTGGTGTCATGCCCTGGAGCCACTGAGGCTAAGTAAATCCTTCTTGTCATCGAGTTAAGCAGCCTCAAGTAACTCGTGACTGTAGTGGAAAAATGAACTGATATGCTTTTAAAGCCGTCCCCTTAGCAACTCTTAGCATGGATTAAGAGGGAAGGTCAGAAGGAAAACAATGCTCGTATTTTAAGTGAGCACATTAGATAGCCCTGTCCTACTGTGCACACTGCCCTACTGTGCACACACCACCGTCCTTCTTGTCTTTAAGGAAATAAGCCTGGAAAGTGGCTGAGCAGAGCCATCATCAGATGGGTGACGGTGTCCAGGAAAGCCCAGCCCTACTGAGACGGAGAAGACTCAAAGCCAGATACCCAAGCAGGTCAGCGGTCCTTTTTACAAAGAGAAAAGCTGTTGGCGTCATGTCAGCTGCTCTTGCAGACCTTAGAGCCATAGTCAGCCCTAACAAGTAAAAACAGCATAAACGCACATGCGTGCTGAGGAAGGGGAGCACGGGAGGAACGGGATAAAAAGGCAGATGGAGAGTTATTGATCGTGGCTAGCGCGACGCCACGCGAGGTAAGCTTGGCTCCGGGCGTGTCACCGAATCAGATCAGTGCAGAGAACAGCACAGAGCTTAACAGGGACGTGAAGGCAGAAGCAGCTTCGTAAATCAAGGTGAGCCCCCACATCCAGCTCTAAAGTGCAATCTAAGAATCAATCACCACCCTCAGGAGCTGATATAAAAGCATTAGCTCACAGCATGAGACCAGCATTTCCAAGGAGGCAAGGGCTCAGTGCTGAGGCCTTCAGTATTAACCAGGCTCCAAGGGAGACCAGCAGGAGAGTCACTCAAGGAAATTTCCACGCAGAAACCTTGTTGAAGCCACCACAAGTGAAGCACCCCCACAAAGGTCAAAGCTACTGGGCAGGCAGGTCTTGGATGGGTATCTGTGTGTGGGCACATGAGTTAAAATTTAACATACCATAGAAGCTTCTGGATAAATGGTCAAGCCTCCTAGGTCAGTCTCAGAAGTTTTTCTGCCCCAAAGATACTCTAGAAAACCAGAATTTTAATTCAGAAGGAGGTAGGACCCCACCAACTGCCAAAATACTGCTGCTGCTGCTGCTGCTGCTGCTGCTGCTGCTGGTAATTATGATGGTGGCGATAATAATAATACCAAATGCAAAAAAAGAAGAAAAATTAAAAAGACTCTCTGTTACTCTACATTGAAAGAAAGTCTGAACAGCAATCTTCATCCCCAACCAAGGACATCAGCTCTGAAATACCAGAGACTACATTGCCATTTGTGTGGAACACCATCAGCCACTCCATCGATGACAGGACTAGTCAAAGCTCTGGCCCACTGAAGCCAGAGAAGAATGCCACTGGTATCAAATGCTGCCTCAGACAGCCCAATACAGGTAAAGGAAGATACGATCCTAACACAACTGAACATCCGTGAACAGGAATAATCTGTGCCAAGTAATCCATATGGTCCATACACTCAGACAGGATGGAACACGCATAAGCAACTTAACTTACACAAGGTGAGACTCTCCCGATCCCCACACCAGCCATTACTGATACTTTACATGGCTGTAAAATATGGGATGGTTGACTTTCTAAGTCTCTGAGTTCATCTCCAGAGATATAACTTACACTGCTAAGCTGAAGATGATTTCAGAAGAGAGGAGAGCTGAGGTGCCCAGAGCCAGACTATAGATACCAGGCATAAAGAGAGAATGGCTAGACAGAAAGGCACCCAGACAGGAGAGTGACTTCTCATGGTTATAGCTCAGTGGGGTAACGAATATCAACACAACCAGTCAAATATCTAAACAGATTTGTGAAGGAGATTTTAGGTACTCTCAACAAAGAACATGATAAAAATCTGCGGTGACAAATATGTACCTACCTGTCACCCCACTGACTACATGCCTTCTTGGGTCACACTGTCCTCCACAAACAAATAGAATAACTATGAGTTGATCAAAATGACTGTTTTTTAAAAGCTGGAGCTTCAGGTCAAATCATTTATGTATATACCTCAAAACACATTGTCACAGAGACCTGGGCAGGACCTGTTGTGATTCACTAACTTCCCAGGTGCAGACTAATACAGATACAGTGAATTCCTCAGGTGTAGCAGCTATTTCTATAGTAACCCATGAGTTTCTGTCAGTAAACTTGGTATATTCAATCCTATAACGCCTACCAGTGAGAGATGAGACACAGAGCCTCTGCCTCAGTGCATAGCATGGGGTTCACTTCCTCTTCTGAACAGGCTCAGAGGTCCCTGCTGCCCATAGCTCCGGAGTCTTCCCTTCCCTGCTGCAGACACACATGAGCTGGCCAGTTTCCGAATTTATATGACATTAGGACTGTGTCACACATCTCTGCGGCTCAAATGGTATTTTTAAATGTTTTAATGAGCAGAGTCATAATCACAATAAGTTCCCGAAACCATGTAATAATTATTTACACATACATTTCAGGCGAGCTATTGAACTATTGAGCTACAAAGCTATGAATATACTGCATACTCCAACACAGGAGGCTGGCCGGGGCCGGGGGGGGGGGAGGATGAGAATTTACACAGTCCTTCCAATTGAAATAATATCCTAATGATTTCACAAACGGTAATGAGATCATCTATACTGAGCCACAAATTACTACCTGAAGAGTAAAATGCCATGTCAATCACCAACAGACAGACAGACAGCAAAGGATCCAATAATAGAATCTTCTAGAAGCCAGATGTGCCCTACTTAATGAAATGAGGGTAACAACACTATCCCTTCATCTGTTGCAGTCCATGTGACTATCCCAGTAGTATCTACAGACAACAGCCATGGTTAGAGCTGTCAAGCACATGTGCAATTTTCTGGATATTTCTTTACCTGGTTTGAAGTTCTATATTGATATTATACTGAAGGTGATAAAGCTTGGAAATTTACTGATAGTAATAAAAAGCATTTAACTAAAATGAACCTATTAATAGAATCTAATTAGAATTATACCCCTTTAGCTTGAATTTCAACCTTCTATATCAACTTTATATATTCATTTTGGATTGTTTATTTATCCTACATGTACCTCTTCAATCTCTTACTCAATAAGGCTTATACCTACAGCAATGCTTACAGTAATATCTATTGCAGTGTCTATAATATCTATAGCAGTGCCTCTAATACCTTGGAAAAATACAGCAGTGTCTATGATACCTACAGCAATATCTAAAATAAATACCGACAGTGCCTTCAGCAATGTAATATCAACAAATATCCCTACAATACTTTTATCGATGCCGGTAGCACTATCTAAAGCAACATCTGTAATACTATTACCAATGTCTACCACTGCTATAGCAATGCTAGCAACAATATCCATGGCAGTGCCAATAATACCCACACCAAAACCTATAGCAACGGCTATGAGAGATGCCACAAATTTGAGAACTATGTTCCTTAAAAAAAAAAAGACAGATTGATCATTAAAGCGTTAAGCTCCTTATCTAAGTACTAGGTGCAATGCCACAGTGTGAGAGAGAATCATTGAAACTCCCAGCTAAGAAACAGATGAGTCAAACTCTAGTGTTCAAATTCCTGCCTTGTTTTACATTTCTACTGTAAATTAATTTTGTGGAACAAAGATTGCTTTGTTTGCAAATGCTACCTGAACCCACGTAAGCACCAACCTGTGTGCATACGATCAGTGCAAAACCACCATCTCCTCTCAGCTTCATGTACGATGAGTAAGGAAAACTAGCCAATGCTACTATGATGCTTGTTAGAGTAGAAAACTGGAAGCTGGGAATCTAAGCCAGTTGTCTTAGGGTTTCTATTCCTGCACAAACATCATGACCAAGAAGCAAGTTGGGGAGGAAAGGGTTTATTTGGCTTATGCTTCCATACTGCTGTTCATCACCAAGGAAGTCAGGACTGGAACTCAAGCAGGTCAGGAAGCAGGAGCTGATGCAGAGACCATGGAGGGATGTTCTTTACTGGCTTGCCTTCCCCTGGCTTGCTCAGCCTGCTCTCTTTTAGAACCCAAGACTACCAGCCCAGAGATGGTCCCACCCACAATGGGCCTTTCCCCCTTGATCACTAATTGGGAAAATGCCTTACAGCTGGATCTCATGGAGGCATCTCCTCAACTGAAGCTCCTTTTCCTGTGATAACTTCAGCAGTGTCAAGTTGACACAAAACTAGCTAGTACACTAGTGATCATGCACAGAGACATGTACACACTATCCATAATAGCCCTGGTGTAGGATGAGCCTCGGCAACCTGCCACAGATGATTAAGACAATGTGATACATGCAGAGATGTTTTATTCACCCACAAACAGAGTTTGTTGTTTGCAGGGAAATGGATACAACTAGGGATTATCAAAAACACAGATATTGCATGAGCTATCTCGTGTCTGGAATCTAGGCAGGAAAGACATGGAAAATCAGGAAAAGGGAAAGATATGCGGTCAGAGAATCCAAACAAGAGAGTGAATAGCAAAAATGATCAAATTACATAGTAGGCATTTGTGGAAAGCTCACAATTAAACATATTCTGCATTGTTAGAGTGCACCATAAAAAACACATCGTAGTAATTAGGCTAAGACTTGTCATTCGAAGCCAATGAAAGTTCTAACTGTCCCAATGACTCATTTCTGATCTTCCACTGACAACTTGAGTTCAATTCCATTTGCTTGGTTTCATTCATGTTTTCTACAGCGCAGGTGGTTAGAAGAGTTGTCTACACAGAAGCGGTACTTTAAAAAGCTGAATTAGCTCCTGCCAGGCCCAAAGAGACAGTTTACACCCTGTTCTCTTCATCTGCTTTTTCTGATCTCAGAGGCACATCTGGAATCTTGTTTTCTTTTTTCTTTCTTTTTTTTTTTGTTGTTAAAGTTCTTTGTAGACCAGGATTTTCGGGCTGTTTCCAGAATACTGGGCAGCATTTTATTTGTAGTAACAGCATAGGTGGTATTCCTAGTCAGGCTCAACAGTGAAAGTTATCAGACATTTAAATGGATGTATCACCTTGTTTTAAACATTGTTTCCAACAGCTTTAGCTGTCCATAGATTTTCAGAAGATACTATTCCCTTGAATCAGAACCATTCATTTAATGAACCTGGTAACCATTTCTCTCTCTCTCTCTCTCCCACCCAAGCATTAATATAAAACTTCCTTAGAAACCTGAGCCCCCAGCTTTGTGATTTTGGGTCCTGCAAACATTAGGATTTCATGAGTTAGGTCCCTGGACCTCATCCTCTGTCCAGGATTTTGTGTGATTCACATCACTCACTGTGTAAGGAGTTCAATTCCTTTCTAACAACATGAACTACGATAGACAATCATGGAGGCCAGTGGCCACAGGGGCTGTCACACCATGCTCATTTCACATGTAATCTGCTCTCAGCTTTGGGCTCTGCAAAGCATGCAGACTAAATCCCCTTCTAAATCACAACATTCCATCTGAGGACAGCTCCCAGGCCACCATCTGCTCAGGGTAGCAACGCATAGCTCCAGCTGGCTCAGTATCTAAAATAAACACACGAGAAGGCAGTACTGTAGTCATTCTTCCCTCTCGCAATGCACTTAATAAACCATTCCTCCTAAAATACATACATACAAACATACATACAAACATACAATAAACATACAACAGGCAAGCGCTTCGCCTGGTACAGAGAGGCGCTCTCCTCCTTTCCCCTTCACTGTGACTCACTGGACACAGTCTCCTTCTGTATCTGGGCTCCGAGGGAACCTGCCCAGACTTGTCAGGGGTCTGAGGTTAGCCCCTTACAGGCTTTCTTTAGCTTTCCAGCCAGAAGGGGAGGAAACATTGATCTTTTCGCAAGTCTTTTATAATGACAAAAAATTAAAGAAAAAGCTTTTTCACAGTATTACATTCCTAAATGATGCCTTTTAAAAGTATAGTAAAATAATCACATAAATCAGTAACGGTCCTCTTATGATCTTGAGTATTGTGCTTTGCTCATCACCCCTTGTGCTATCCGTCATTATAATAATTCGCATGTTGATGGCCCACACTGATCGGTTCGGTGTGACATCACCACACATCCTATACCACCACCTCTCTGCTTTCCATCCCTTCTTGCTCCAGTTGTCTCCTTCTGTCTTCTACTTTCCATCCCTTGTTCAATTCTACCTCCCTCATTTGTGAGACAGAAGCCATGTGATAATGCTCTTTCCCAGATTGGCTTATTTTGCTTAATGTTTCCATCTCCACTGACTTTCCTGAAAAAAAAAAAAAACAAAACATAATGCTATTCTTATTGTCTGCATAAAACGCCATTGTGTGTATGCTGTTGTGCATGTATACATATGGTTTTCTTTATCCGTTGATGGGTGTTAGGGCGGGTTCCCTGACTCAGCCATTGTGAACAGGACATGATACACCAGGCTATGTAGGAGACTTCATTTCCTCACATACTGTGCTGTTCTGATGCTGAACAGCCCCATCAACTCATACATCTGAAAACGTGATCCCTGGTTCATGGAACCATTTGGAAAGGACTAGGAAGTGAGGCCTTGTGGCAGATTTATCACTAGGGGTGGGCTCCAAGGTTTCAAGAGACTAACTAGATTCACAGTGCTCCCCAACCCTGACCCCTGTCTCTTCATGCCTCATGGTTCTGACTCAAGTGTGAAGGATCTTGGATATTCCTTCACTCTGCCATCATGGATTCTAGCCCTTTGAAACTGTAAGGCAAATTAAGGTGTCTTGGCAATGTGTTTTTCTTTTTTTTTAATCACTGCAATAGAAAAGTGACCAAGAGAAATGGTTACTCAAGAGTGGGTCAGCTGGCTCTCATGGTAATTCTATTTTTTTTTTTTTTTTTTTTTTTTTTTTGCTTTTTGGCTGTGGTAATTTCCATGCCTGTCACCAGTATAAAAAGTTTCTGTATAACATTGGCACGGGCTTGTTTATATAGCATTTATTATGGTAGATATTTTCCTTCTATGTCTAGTTTGCTCTGAGTTTTATCAATGAAGGGGCACTGAATTCTATCAAAGGCTTTCTCTGCATTCACTGAGATGATCAAGCATTGTGAAATTCTTTATTCTGTGTAAGTGTGTTGCACAGAGCTTACTGATTGGCATATTTTGAGCTATCCTTGGATCCATGAAATGAACCAACTTGATGACAGTGCATGAGGTCTTTTAAAATGTTAACTCACGGCTTCTCGGCCTTTTGGCTAAGTTCAAGCTTAAAATGTTAACTCAGGCTGCAAGTATTTTATTGGAAACTTTCACTTCTACACCCACCAAGGTTGTTGCTCTTTAGTTTCTGTTACTGTGACGTCATCCGGGTTTGGTAATAGTTCACAGAGACAATGATATGGAGCAATTGAGGAAAGCTGAGATTAGTTCTTCTTTAACTGTCTGGCAGAGTTCTCAGCTGTAAATTTTAATGAATTACCAGCTCAATTCTACTCAAGCTTTGGAGAACCATTTCCATCTTTGTCCCGCCAGCTTAATCAACTGTCTGCTTGAAGTGAATAAGCAAATTGACACCTTTCAGCCTCAGAAGCGGTAATGGGAATTGAAAGCCGGGTATTAGGCCTTCAGCAAACAATCTCCACACTGATTATTTTGCCTAACGTCATGTGAGCACCTTGGCTACTTAATCATTTTCGTAAAGGCGACAAGATGCATAAAATACCAACAAGCCTCAGTGAGAGCTTGGGAAAATCCAAACTATGGCTTTACATCCTTAACACCAAATGAGATTATTTTCCTTGGTCTCGGTTTTTCTCTACCACAGGTAGGTAGCTCCAGGTGCTGCCAGAACTGGATGGGGCTCTTCCGTTAGAGTAAAGCTGTCGCTCACTACTTTTGCTTTCTGCAGTCTCCTTCCTTGGTGGGACAGTCAGCCCAGAGCACCAGAAACTTCTGGGGAGACACAGGGCACAGCTGGCTACTGGAGGGTCAGCTTTTGAATAATGTGGCAAAGGTAGGGCACACTCTCAAGTGGCTGTCAGAGGATGTGATAATTCCCCCAGAACACTGAAGGAAAGGGGCGGGGCTGCTGCTTCCACGTTGAAGAAACAAGGAAGGATAAGTCTTGTTTCTAGTCGTTTTGCCCTTCTGTGGTGGCAAGGAGATTTCACCAGTTTCTGTGACAGCACTGACCGCAGCATCTCAAGTATGACCTTTGTTATCTAAACTCTCAAGCATATTGGTTAGAATGGCATTTGGGGATAACTCCAGGTTTTACGGAAAATCACTTTGATGACCAATAACTCGCCATTGCCGGAGGTGCCACTGGCATAATTATTGGCATAATTGGATGGCACCTCCTGTCTGTTTGCTGCTGCTGGGAGACAGCCCTATTCTCCAAAGATCTGTACAGGAGTCTCCATCCCTTTCTCTTATTTGACATGCGAAGGCTATGAATGTTTTGTCATGTACTAGGTGACTTCACAGGGGGAACGAGGGGGGGAGGGTGAAAGCAGTTCCAGTGACATGTTCCTCTGCTCAAGTGTGGTGCAAGCAAGCTACCAGAGAGCACCATATTCCTCTGTTCCAATCTCAGCCGGCCCATGGAATCAGACCGAAGCCATTCTCCTCTTCTGCTTCTTGGCAGAACTGTAAAGACAACCTGTGCATCTCCTTTCATGTCCTCCTCCACCCCATGCTCAGTGAGTCCTGCATCCACATGCCTGGTTGCTGATGGCAGGAACAGGAAGGAAAGGCTGCCTGCCTGTGTGCAGAATGGCTGCTGAGACTGGCCAGCTTTCAGCAGACAGACAATAAGATGGTATAATACAAATGTATTGTATCACAGAAGATAGCCTTGTTGGACATCAGTGGGAGGAGAGATCCTTGGGCCTGAGGGTGTTCGATGCCCCAGTGTAAGAACCTGAAACTCTGCCCCAGCAAGTGGGTGTGACCCTCAGGGGGAAGCTGGGGTACAAAGTGCCTGGAGGTGACTGGGTGTGACTCCCGTTATGTATATAAACCAACTCCACTTGATGGACACTCAGCATGAGCCCAGGTTTGACTTTCTCTTGAGTGTGAAATGGCAGAGATGTGCAGGTACCTCTGTGGTGTGCCGGCTTTGACCACGGGGATTATCTTTAATTAAGGTATTTACAAGCATCTCATAGCTGGAAGCCACAACAGTGTGACAGCCTCTCATCCACAGACATTTTCTTATTAAGGTGGAAGATAAGAATTAATAAAATTAAAATTAAGACTGGAGATATATAATGCAAAGGAAACCTTGGGGCTTTAACACAATGAAAGAAACATTTTCAGAGCCTCCCTAGTAGTCGGCTCTGGGAGGGGAGCATCTGCCGGGGAGGGAAGCAAAGGTTAACAGATGAGGTGAGAACCTGACCCAGAGGTCCCAGACTGCGGAAGAACTGGCTGCCTGCCCCTTAGCTCAGAAGGGCATGGCTCTGCCAGAGGCTTTGGTAAGACTTTCACGAATCTTAGCTATCATATAAATGAAAACGTAGGGCAAAGGGTTTTCTATGAGGAACCTGTGATGAGGTCTCATTAGCTTGTCGCTGGGCTGTTCGGGTGAAAGAATCACTCTTCGCTCCGTCTGCAGTGTCACTGAGAAAACTGCAGCAAATTAAACACGCAGCATAATTTCAGAGAGAGGCTAAAAGGAGCCCGATTAATTTCACATTACTGGGCCAGGGAGATGGATGAATGGGTCAAGATTCTTGCTGCCAACCCCAGCAACCCAAGTTCAAGTCCCAGACGATACTGGGTCATCCTCTGACCCTTACCTGCTTGCCATAACACAGTGCACTCTCATACTCATCCTTCCCCACCCGCCTCTTTCTCATAGATAAATGTAAAATAATGTAACATTTCATACTACTGTAAAACAATTACAAAGTATCCAATGGCTACCCCAACTCCAGGTTATGTTCTCCCTACTGCATAGTCAGATCTTCACAGTTTCAACACATAAGGTGTTAGCAACTTATTGTAGAAACAGCAGGGGGAAGGCTTTGGAGAGGGGGAAACATACACACCAGAAAATAAAATAAAATCATCCTTCCTTCCTTCTTTCCTTTCCACCCTTCCTTTTTTCCTTTTTACTTTTTTCTTTTTCTTTTTTTTTTTTTTACTTTAGATCACTTCTTTTTTCCAAAATTTTATTAGGTATTTTCTTCATTTACATTTCAAGTGCTATCCCCTATACCCACCCCCACTCCCACTTCTTGGCCCTGGTGTTCCACTATACTGGGGCATATAAAGTTTGCTAGACCAAGGGGCCTCTCTTCCCAATGATGGCCGACTAGGCCATCTTCTGCTACATATGCAGCTAGAGACATAAGCTCTGGGGTTACTGCTTAGTTCATATTGTTGTTCCACCTATAGGGTTGCAGACCCCTTCAGCTCCTTGGGTATTTTCTCTAGCTCCTCCACTGGGGGCCCTGTATTCCATCCAATAGATGACTGTGAGCATCCACTTCTGTGTTTGCCAGGCACTGGCATAGCCTCACAAGAGACAGTTATATCAGGGTCCTTTCAGCAAAATCTTGCTGGCGTATGCAATAGTGTCTGTGTTTTAATTCTTCTCTCGTATATTACATCCTGACAACTGGTTCACCACCCTCCCCTCCCCCCAGTCATCCCCCTCTACCTCTACCTCACCTCAGAAAAGAGCAGGCTTCCCAGTGACATCAACCAAACAGGGCATGACATGTAAAGATAAGAGCAGACACACACCATCACATCAAGGCAGCCCGGTAGGAGGAAAAGGGACTAACAGGCAAAAGAGTCAGGGACGGGGGCTGCAGAGATGGCTCACTGGTTAAGAGCACTGCCTGCTCTTCCAGAGGTCCTAAGTTCAATTCCCAGCAACCACATGGTGGCTCACAACCATCTGTAATGGGATCTGATGCCCCATATAAAATAAATAATCTTAATAATCTTAATTAAACACTTATTAAACACTTAAAAATCTTAATAAAATAAAAGACAGACAGACAGACAGGGACAGCCCCCTCTTCTATACAACACTTGAGTCCCTCATTGAATCCCAGTAAGAACAGGAGGTACTTTAAGAAATATACAGTTGAAATTCTGAAGAAGCAAAGAATCAAGGGTCTACTTACTGATTTTGACACATAAAAATAAATATGCATTATACATGTTACCATATATAGTTAGATACTATCTAATATATAATATAGCACATGATATAATTATATAATATACAATAAGATATGATCATATTCTATATTTATTATATGATATTATTATTATAAATATTACATACATGACTATATGGAAATCCTTTCTTCTGGTAACACTAGTCTACTCAGAAATTAAAATTACATTCTCTTTTCTATCTTAGAAAGAAGAAGCTAACGTGGGAGCCATATGAGAACCAAAAGCAGCAGCAGCTACTGCAGGCATTACATACATCTGACCAGATGGACGGCAAGCCCAACATCACACCCTGTATAGATGCACTAAACTAGCACAATGTACTCCATAAATGTGCATAATTACAACACCAATCAGTGTTAATAATGAGAGACCGCAAGATGAAAAATACCAGCCATAACAGAAGAATGTATGCTCTAAACAACACACTGGTACAATATTATAAAGGGGCAAGCTAGTCACACTAACTCTACCCCTAATTCTTAGGAGGTAAACATCTAAAGAGATACCCTGTTGTAATAAAGTTTTTAAAATTATTATTATTATTATCATTATCATTAACTTGCCTACAGGTGTGTCAGTGTACTGTGCATGCAATGCAAGCAGAGGCCAGAAGAAGGCATCAGATTCCTCGGAACCAGTGTTACAGGCCACTGTGAAGCGCCATGTGAGGGGTGGGGACTGGCCCCCAATCCTCTAGAAGAGCAGCCAGTGCTTTAACCACTGAGACATCTCTCCAGCCTCAATATTTTTTTAAAAAACATAAAGGCATACATTTCTGGTCATGTGAGCAAACCACATCAAAACCTTGTAGTAAACACACAACATGCAAAGACACCCCCCACATACCCCCCCACACACACACAAAACCCAAGCATCTACTAGCAGGAACATGAAACTCTTACAACATAGTGAATAGCAAACTTGGCTATATAGATGGATTAACGGCAGCTCTAAAGTTTAAATACTTTTTTTGTTTGTTTGTTTGTTTCTTTGTTTTTTGTTTTTTGAGACAGGGTTTTTCTGTATAGCCCTGGCTGTCCTGGAACTCACTTTGTAGACCAGGCTGGCCTCGAACTCAGAAATCCACCTGCCTCTGCCTCCCAAGTGCTGGGATTAAAGGCGTGTGCTACCACACCCTGGCATAAAGTTTAAACACTTAAAAGCTTAAGAAAGAAAGAAACAGAAACAAAGAAAGAGAAGAGAAGGGAAGGGGAGGGGAAGGGGAAGAAGGAAGGGAAGAAGGAGGGGAAGAAGAAGGAGGGGGAGAAGAAGGAGGGGGAAGAGGGAGGGAGAGAGGGAGGGAAGGAGGGAGGGAGGGAGAGAGAGAGAGAGAGAGAGAGAGAGAGAGAGAGAGAGAGAGAGAGAGAGAGAGATTGAGATTTGATGTCTTATCAACAGTGTGACACTTCACATCTTTATGCATCTGGATTCTGTGGAGATGCTCTGGAACCCAGAGCTAGTAAGAAGACCTCCCAAATTGAGCACACTTTAGCTACCATGGCAGAAATGAGCCTGCTATGGATCTTTTCCTCTGTATGTAATAAAGCTTCTGACAAGCTAGTGAACTCCCAGTGGAGATGTGCAGGGAATGGGCCACAAGAACCTCTCCAGGGCTGCTCAGGAATCCGGAGGATGCAGAAGGCCATGGGGCATGTGCACATGTAAGGGCCCCAATACCTCTGCTCTAAAACTCCACCTTCCCTAAAGAATTTGGTTTCTCCTAATAGGGGCCCTCTGTCTACCCTGTGTCCCTGTAGTTGGGAGTCTGGGCCCTGATTCTCCCTCATTATTCTGCTGTTGCCAGGTTGAACCCCAGGACCCTAGGCACAGAACTATGGATGTGGCCGATAAAGCAATGTCCCCTCTGCGTTCTCTATCAGCATTAGAACACTACATTGTTTTTGTCTCTATTTGTAAGTTCAGAATATGGTGATATGCCCCAGTACAGGGGAACGCCAGGGCCAAAAAGTGGGGGGTGGGTAGGGGAATGGGGGGGAGGGTATGGGGGACTTTTGGGATAGCATTGGAAATGTAAATGAGGAAAATACCTAAAAAAAAAAATTAAAAAAAAAAAGAATCTATTGCATGAGAAGTGTGACTTAAATGTTACCAAACGGCTAAGTGCTTTAATTGGTAGTTAAATGTTTGCAGAAGTTCCCTGTGAGATCCATAATCCTTTTATTCACCATGCATATAAATGCATGGAAAGGTTGGCTGCTTAATGATAAAATAAAAATCAATTATTTAATAAGTGCATTAAAAACTGAGTATTTAATTAAATAAAAATTGAATCATCAACCCGCCTCTCAAACAAAGCTCTTACAAATGAAAGAACCCATGAATAATTAACGAGCATTCTCTTCCAGCTGTATAGCAGGCGAGACACGCTAATTAAGCCTTATATTGCAGACAAATATTAAGGGTGGGAGAACTTTTTGAATTGTTTAAATAGATTAATGTGTTAGAAACTAGAGTCTTTAAAAGATCAGGAAGTACCTGAATAATTTCTCAATAAATAAGTATCAAGAGAATGAAAAGATAAGTCAGAGTGAAAAAATCAAAAGGCACATTGGGAGAAGGCAGTTAATATTTACCTGAAAATAATAAAATTTAATGGTAAGAACAAACAACTTGATCAAAAAAATTGTTTTTCGGTTGAGGTGTTAACAGACCTGTTACAAAAAAAAAAAAAAAAAAAAGTGCAGATGGTATTGGTAAGCATGGGAGAAGTTACACCTATGTCAATAAGGAATCAAAATCAATACTGATAGTCTATCAATAATGTCCAATCTTCCAGACAGCAACAATACCAAATGCTAGCTGAGAGATAGCCCCAGCCTTACAAAACTCAACTTACCAAAGGAGGTGAAAACTCCAGGTCACGTAAACACCTGCATGGAGACACTCATTGCAGCTTCATATTGTAATTGCCAAAATGTGAAAGAAACATTTTGACATTTGCCAAAACCTATAAAATGTACAGCACCCAGAATGCACCCTAACATACAGCGTGACAGTCATCAGTCCCTGGGTGACAGATAGGCAGACCTGTGTATTATATATGCACCCTGGATCCTGCAGTCAGAGACTCAGCAAGCTGGGGAGATATGACCAGGGGTAAACTGAGAGCAGAGAGGCCAGAGGCTCTGGCAGAAACTCTTCCTAGGAACCAGAAGCCAAGATTCTCCCTGAAAGTCTGTAAATGACTAGACTGAGAAGTGTCTGGAGGCCACCCTCCTTGCCACTGTTTGGGCAAATGACGATATAGGCACATGGGAAGAATGCTAGCCATGGCACAGTCTCTCTCATGGACACAAGTACTACTCTCAGGCAAGAACTATGAGGACAGCCAGGTCCCAGGGAACAAGAGAACATCCGGAAGCTAGGGTAAGCAGAAACCGCATGTGGGCCTTCCGCGCCAGCTGCTCGGCACTTCCAGCAATCCCACATGGAAAGTACAATCCTCAGCCCTCCAGAGGGAAGGCTGGCAGGTGGGGTCTCAGACAGAAGGCTGGGCCCACAAGATTTCTCTCACACTTAGCCTGCCTGAATCAGTACAACTAGCATTCACTAACTTCAGAACACACTGCAAGGGGAAACGTGGAGGCAGCTGGAGGAATACATATCCATCTCAGTGAGAAATACCGACTGAGATATTTTATATACACACACACACACACACATATATATATGTGTGTGTAGGTAGATGGATGGATAGGTATGTATGTGTGTGTATTTATATATATATATATATATATATATATATATATATGTGTGTGTGTGTGTGTGTGTGTGTATACACACACACATACATACCTATCCATCCATCTACCTACCTATCCATCCATCGATCTGCCCACCCATACATACATATACCCATCCATCCATTTATCCATCCATCCATTCATCTATCTACCTATCCATCTACCTACCCACTCAACCACTCATTTATCCATCCATCTATCTAGCTACCTACCTATCTAGCTATCCATCTATCTACCTATCTCTTTCTACTCTGGTATTTCAATTGTTTGCTTGCTTTGTTTAGAATACATCTTCTGACTAGGATTTATAACTGTCCTTTCTTATTCTGACACATTCTAGATCTTCTCTGCTGTTTTTCATTACTCTAAGTCAGTGGCTCTCAAGCTCCCTAAGGCTGCAACCCTTTAATACAGTCCCTTGTGTTGTGGTGACCCCCCAACCATAAAGCTATTTTTTTGGCTTCTTCATAACTATAGTTTTGCTGTTGTGAATCATAAGTTTAGAGACAAGGGTTGGCTGGAGGGGTCGCGACCCACAGGTTGAGAACCACTGCTTTAACTCACTCACTAGGCCCTTAGTGTGTTTTTTCTTTCCCTTTCCCTATTCCCTCGCACTTATACTTCTTCCTGATACCCTTAGATATTTCAAATCCATGAACCTCATTTTCTCTAAGCAGTGCCCTGGTGCTGCTGTCTCTAAGGCCCACTGGAATGGAAGTGAGCCCATGTCCTCCAGTACACGGAGACTCTGGATCTGTGTATGTCAGTGCAGTCAGTGAGTCAATGCTCACACCACAGAATGTGTACTCAGTGAGAAATGTGCCACATAAAACAATAAAAGGGGTATGTCTTAGTCAGGGTTTCTATTCCTGCACAAACATCATGACCAAGAAGCAAGTTGGGGAGGAAAGGGTTTATTCGGCTTACACTTCCATACTGCTGTTCATCACCAAGGAAGTCAGGACTGGAACTCAAGCAGGTCAGGGAGCAGGAGCTGATGCAGAGGCTGTGGGGGGGATGCTCCTTATTGGCTTGCTTCCCCTGGCTTGTTCAGCCTGCTCTCTTATAGAACCAAGATTACCAGCCCAGAGATGGTCCCACCCACAAGGGGCCTTTCCCCCTTGATCACTAATTGAGAAAATGCCTTACAGTTGGATCTCATGGAGGCATTTCCTCAACTGAAGCTCCTTTTTAATGTGATAACTCCAGCTGTGTCAAGTTGACACAAAACTAGCCAGTACAGGGTAGAAAGGAGAATAAAATAAACCAGGGGGCAAATCCATCCCAACACATATGCAAAACACACACATACACACACATACACCACACATACACACACATACATATACCACACATACACACACATATACACACCACACACACATGCACAGATATAAACACACACATACGCATATATACACACATATATATGCATATGCACACATATATACACACAAAGAAACAACAAGACACAACAAACAACTTTGACATCTCTACAAGCTCACCGCTTCTCAGTCCTGGAAACCAGAGAGAGGACTGCTGAAATGCTAAGACCTTGGCGCCTTCTTGAACAGCTCAGTGAGCACACAGAAGACTCTCGTGAGCAAATGAATAAGGTAAGGAAATCAATATAAGACCTAGATAAGAGATTTTTTTAAAAAACGATTAAAAGGTAAGCAAATGGAGGACAGCGTTGTCTTCAAAGGAGGAGTTCATGGAGGAAGCTGACATTCTGGAGAAGCACAAGGAGGAAATATTGGCAGTGAGCCCATCGATTAACTGAAAGGACAGGGAGACACTCACCAAAGGACAGGGGGACACTAACCCTCAAATGAATAGACCACTTTGGGTCTCCTGGGTCTTCGTGTTTCTGTATGAGATATAAAATTACTTTTTCCATTTCCGTGAAGAATTGCATTGGGATTTTGATGCAGAGCTCACTGACGCTGTAGCTTGCTTGTAGAATGGACATTTTTGCAGTACCCAGTCTGTCAACCCACGAACACAGGGGGGCTTTTCATCCTCTGTTATCTGCTTCAATCTCTTTCCTCAGTGTCTTAAGGTTTCTATTTACTTTTGTTTTCCTCGTATGAAAACAGACCTTTTGCTGACATAATCCATCTCGATCATGGTTTCCTCTCTCTGCTCTTTCCAGCTCCTGCCTTCTTTTACACCTAACCATATCCACCCCCTTATTAGAAAAAAGAAACAGGCTATGGGCAGTAATAAAATAAAATAAACTCTAACACACTGCAGAGCAAACAAGCAGAAGGAAAAGAGACCAAGAGAAGGCACGAGATCCAGAGACCCGCTTGTTCGCACACTCAGGACTCCCATAAAACTCTAACCTAGAAGCCATGATGTATATGCAAAGAGAAAAGAAAAACATATATTAAAATAAAAATATAAATTAAAGAAACAAAAAAGGAAAAACCCTTGACCTGACATTATGAATCAAGAAGTGCCCACAGACACCACTGAGCTCAGTTCTGTAGGCCATCCACTGCTGGATATGCATCCCGCCCTTTACAGTACGTTGCTTCCCCACTGAGGTGCCCTTGAAGAAAACAGGAGATCATTTTTTGAGCAGCTACTTCTCTGATCAGCAGACTACCTAATACCTTATGTAGAAATCTTGGCCCTCACCATTTATGTTCCTAACTAAAAGGTGGTTCTTTCAAGTTCTCTACATGTTAGTGCCTAAGCCTGGTACAGAGAGGGAACCACACATAGTGACACTACTTTATTGTCATCAAAACAACAACAACAACAACAACCCCAATTGGAGCTCACTTCTGAATTGGGGATGGGGCATGTGTGCATCTCTCCTTTCAGCAATGACTCCCTCCGGTGCACACACTGGCAGGCCCCATGCATGCTGCCTCAGACTCTGTGAGTTCATGCATGGGTATCATGTTGACTTAGAGGACCTTGTTTCCTTGGTGGCTTCCTTCGCTCTACACACAAGGTTTTCAATTTACAAGTCTTTCACTTCCTTGGATACGTTTATTCCAAGACTTTTTATTTCAAGGCTATTGTTAATGGGATTGTTCACAATAGCCAGGAAATGGAAACAACCTAGATGTCCATCAACTAGTGGATGGGCATTGAAAATATGGCATATTTACATAACAGAAATAGTATGCTAAGAAAAACATTAACAAAAAAAAATGAAACTCTGACATTCACAGGTAAACGGATGGAGCTGGGGAGAAAAACATCACTCTTGAATGAGGTAACCCAAACTCAGAAAGACAACCATTACAGGTTCTCGCTCATCTGCAGGTGTTAGCTTTGAATCTTCTGATACATGCTTTCCATTGTGAAGACTTGTAGGGGTCAGGAAATTTGCAAGGGCCTGGCCTTTCAAGGGAGGGGAGTCAGAATGTAATGTTATAAAGGCTTAAAGGAGAATAATGGAACAGGACTGAGGTGAAATTAGGGCCGGGGAGGGGAGGTAATATGCGAAGGAACATATAACGCTGGGCACATTGTTCAAAGTCATCTGGAAACCGACTACTGTAAGAAACACTCAATGAGCTCACGCATGTACACACACACTTAAGATGAAGTGACCCTGTAGCTAGGTAACAGTGTCTCTACTAGACCCCACAGGCTAACAAATAAAAAGCACGTTGCCAGAAATAGGTAACTTTTTGGGAGTTGTTAACCACTGAGGTCCCACAGACCCCCACATATTATGGGGTATTGCCAGTGCTTGTGGTCATTCTCCAGTATTGAGTGTAAGACTTTATTGTTGGAGATAACAACATACTTGAGTCCAGAAACATGGAGAAATCAAGTTGGTACTCATCTGGAAGTTTCATACCTACTGGCTAGCTTTCATGGTGCTGGAAAGTGCTGTACATGTTACTGGAGGAGAAAAGCAAGCATCGGTGGTACCCAACAATCCACACGGTGTGCTAATATAACAGCTGACCTTGCAAAGACATGCCCAGTGGTGGCATAAACATCATGAAAGTAACTAACCACACTCAGCTTGGATTTTTTTACCCAATCCATAAATGAAACTCTTATCAAGCACCATCATCAGAACCAAGACCCTGTGGCTAGTCAGGTCATAGGTCCTAGGGAAGAACCTGCCATTATAAAAAAAAAACCTAGTGTTAAACTAAATCCTAAAGACTTCTTGTAATACCCATAGATTTACGTATCTTTCAACACTCATTGAAGAAACTTTGATTTGTGGTAGACAGTGATTAATATTAGAAATGCAACTGGTCAAAGTCCAGATAATAAGAGACTGAAGAATTTCCATATTTAAGTGGGACACTTAGTGTATATCACACTATGTGGGACATCTATAAAACACTCAAGGTTTAAGGTTCATCATGCAAGAGGAAGAAGAAAGAGTGTAAGAACAGGAGTGAGTAGGTGACTCTAAGAAACAGTATCTTCTACATACAACAGAGTAACTGCACATAGGAACACATGGTGGTTGCTACAAGCACACACAAAACTCATGCATGCCTACAACAGACAAAATTCCAACCATGGTAAGTCAACCACTGTACAGTGGAAAGGCACACTGGGCAGAACAATTGGATAGGATGGGTGTTTAAAAAACAAATAAGTCAATTAAAACAAAGAGGACAAAGAGTTGGGTGGGTAGAAAAGGGGGGGGTCTGGGAGGAAATGGGGAAAGGGTGAATATGATCATAGTTCACTATACAAAAATTCCCAGAAAGCTAAAAATACCTTTTAAAATTCACTTTACATTCTGACTGATATCCCCTCTCTCAGTCCCCCTTCACACAGCCCCCCATGTCCCTGTCCCTTTTCCTCTGAGAGGGTGGAGGCCCCGACAGGGATGCTCCTACCCAGCACATCAAGTCTCTGCAGGGCTATGTGCATCCTCTCCCACTGAGGCCAGACAAAACAACACAGCTAGAAGAACATATCCCATGTACAGGCAACAGCTTTAGAGATACCCTCTGCTCCAATCATTGGGGGACCCATATGAAGACCTACATATGTATGGGGGTGCCTAGGTCCAGCCAATGTATGCTCTTTAATTAGAGGTTCTAACATATTTATATAATATATTAATAATATTATATATGTGTATTACATACATATATAATATAATAATATAATATTGTGAAATTTTATCTCCATGTCCTTGGCACAGGGAGTCGGGCAAGTGCCTGGCTAGGTCTTTTTATAATTATCACATCTCTGGTTGTAAGGTATAGAAACAAAAAGGCTTTTTGCTGGCTATAGAGAACAAAGAGCTTCTTTCTGGCTGTATTTTTAGAGATCAGGGAAAACAGGCTTGAGGGAACGTTCAGGAGCTTTTCCTCCCAGGGAGAAACGCTCTAAGTCGGGGTCTCACAGTACTGGCTGGTTTTGTGTGTCAACTTGACATAAGCTGGAGTTATCACAGAAAAAAGAACCTCCCTTGAGGAAATGCCTCCATGAGATTCAGCTGTGGAGCATTTTCTCAATTAGTGTTCAAGGGTGGGAGGGCCCATTGTGGGTGGTACCATCCTTGTGCTGGTGGTCTTTGAGCAAGCCAGGGAATCAAGCCAGTAAGTATCGTCCCTCCATGGCCTCTGCATCAGCTCCTGCCTCCAAGTTCCTGCCCTGTGCGAATTCCTGTCCTGACTTCCTTTGGTGATGAACAGCAATGTGGAAACGTAAACTAAATAAATCCTTTCTTCCCCAACTTGCTTCTTGGTCATGATGTTTGTGCAGAAATAGAAACCCTGACTGAGACAAAAATATTTCAAAATATTTCTTAATTAAAGAAATATGACCAGTACCAGAGAGACTATCAAGAACAAGGTTGAGGCAGTACATTCCGATAAATATAAAGAAAAAAGGTAAATACACATGGCCAAAACTCCCACGAACTGTGGAATATGTTCAAGATATTAAATTCAAGAATCTATGGTGGAGAAAAAAAAATGCTAACAAAAATATAACTTACAGAGAACCCAGTCAACAAAATTACAGCAGAAAAAATCCAAACAGAGAGAAAGCACCACGCCAGGTGAGGGGCATTGAGAACCGCTCTGCAACCTGTATCAGTCAGAGTGTCAAAAATACAAAACTAAATATCAAAATATGTAAGGAAAACCATCAGCTTAACTACAAAGGCAAAAATATGTAATGTCGGATGTCTCATTAGCAATTCTAAAGTCCAGGAAAGCATGGAGTGACATATGTCAAGCCCTGAACATAAATAACTGTCAAGACACTATTACTGCATCCTGAAAGTTATCTTTTCAAAATGATGGGGAAATAGGGATATCATGCAGCATACATAAACTGAGGCAATTCACAACAATGAAGTCAGCTCTGCAGAGATACTCCAAGCAATACTAAACATAGAAGTGAAAGAGAAAACACTAGTCTCAATCACAACAGTGTATGAAAGAATACATTTCATGAAAAGAATAAAAAAGCAAACAGAAAGTAGTAATGGATCCATCATGTATAATTCAGCAAAGCAGCAAAAGTCTAACACAGATTCGGGTAAAAATGAAGGGGCCTTGAAGGAGCCCTTACTCGCTGCTGGCCGGAATGAGGACTGGAGCAGACACTATAGAAACCAGTGAAATTCCAACAGCCATGTGAGCAGCTTGAACACCCACTCCCGGGTGTGCTCGAAATAAGTCAACACGTTACAGAGACGCTTGCACATCCACGTTTACTGCTGAATTGTTCTTGATAGCTCCGGAATGGAACCAGACTAGCTTCTTTGGATAAGCGAAGAAGAAAATGTGATGCACACTCCTTGAAGTTTTATCCAGCAGTAAAGAAAAAACTGAACTCAAGATATTTACAGCGGGAGAACTGACAGAACTGGGCATCATGGTGTTAAGTGAAATACATGATACTTAAGGTGGTATCTGGATTGAAGCTGTGCAGGTGTGTGAGCATGTGTGTCCATGAATATATGTGGCTGTGTGTGTAAGTCATGTATGTGTGTGAGCATGTGTCTGCATATTAATGAGGCTATGTGAGTGTTATGTGAATGTGTCAGACTAGGAGATTGGCTATGTATTAATCCATACGTGTGAGGGAGAGTGGTGACTGCTTGTAAGACTGTATGTGAGTGTGTGGGTGTGTAAACATGTGTGAGCGTGTGAGACTGTGTGAACGTGAAGGGAAAGATACAAGATACTGAGCACTCAAGAACAAGCCTGAACTCACAGAAAACACAGACACTATCCACACAGCGGAGCGTTCTGGGAAGGCCAGTGCACCTTGTTCCGTATTCCCAGTCAGTTTAAACTAATGAGAGAATAAATAAACAAGTGAAACCAAGCATCCACATAAAAATCTAGAAAAATAATCACTGGTTAGCAAGGGAAGAGAAGGTGTGATCAAAACAGAAATCAAATGGGAAAACAGACACAACAGAGAGCAAATAACAGCAAAACTGACCGAGGTCCTAGCCAGCCTCACACAAGGGGAAAGGGAGAGGCGTCAATAAGACCTGCTGCCATCAGATTGCTTGACTTTAATTAAACCTAAAAGGCACTACAAAGCCATAGCAATAAAATGGAGAGCAAGCAATTTAAAAAGATGTGAAGATCAGCTGCCCCCAGAAGCTTTAGAAAACACAGTAATCAATACCTAAGTTTGAAACCTAAGATAAGGGTTTAGATAAACAAGCTTTTCCTGATGTGTCTTGAGAATAAACAGGAAATCTGAGAATCCCAGAGTCTTGAACCTATAGAGTCTATACCTTTACATCCCCCTAAACGCCAGGTCTGTGTGGTTTCGATGAAAAATCTACTACAACATTTAAAGTGTCTCTTTTAAAAAGCCAAACTGTGCAAAAATGATTCCACAGTAAGCAGAAAGCCACTGCACCGCACATGCCATTCTGTGCATCGGGCATAAACCTAAGAGTGAGTCCCAATGAAGCAACAGCAAAAGCAGAGGCTAAAATACTGAAAGAAAATGAACTAAGAGATCTTAATCAAAGCATGCCGGATAGGATGCATCATTCTTACGTTGGTTCAAGTAGAGCCAGGCCCCCAAATTTAAGAGCAGAAGATATAGTAGCATTCCCAACACTAACAGGCTGAAAGATTACACTGTAAAATCCATCGAGGAAGCAAAGCATTTGAGGGAATTCAGTGCCCACTCTCAACTTGTTTGGAGGACACATAACGTTCTGTTGATGAGAAACCAATGCGTATGTGTCCATAAGCGGTCCTCTTTTCAATAATATAAGAAAGGCAAACAACTTAAGGATTAGATTTCCCATGTACCACAGACAGAGCCAGAGCCGTGCCTGGCTGCAGACACAGGCAGGAAGTCCTGGAGTCTGCACCTGCTCCAGCCTGACCCTGGGAGCTGTTCTTCAAGACAGTCCCTCTCTTGGCCTCCAGCTCTGCCCAGCTGAGGATAATGGACAGGAGCAAGCAGGGTTAGACACTCACTCTGCCCCCCTCCCTGGAAGTCAGAGGTCTGAACAGTTTGTTACAAATTCAGAAGTGTCGCTGACACAGGCTAGACCCTCAGCCCATCCTGCAACACCTTCCTCCTCAGACCATGGACAAGCTGGGCTCCTCGCTGCTTCTTTCAGTCATCCAGAGTCTCCCCAGAGTTCCCTCAGAAACCGCCTACTTCCCCACAAGAGCCACCCTCTGCCACAAAGTAAGAAAGTCAGCAAGCCACTGCTTCTAGGAACCTCCGTTCATAAGCAGAAGACATGTAAAAAAAAATGTCCATTGTAGCTCATAAATGATGCACAACTTGAACCCCCAACATTAAGGATTTCTAAAAACCACCAGCAAAAAGATAACTAAGTAGAAAAACAGACAAGGTGTTCATAATCACTGCAGTTACAGCTACGGGCAAATGACTCCAAGTCTACATATCATAGAGATATCTGCACATCAGTATTTATCAAAACCTCAGTCACAATAAATAATGGGACCAAGCTGAGAGTCCAGTAATAGAGGAAATGAAGAAAAGTTGACCAACACACACCATGAATGTTTTTTGGAGCCACAAAGGAGACTGACGTTAGCAGGAATGTAGATGCAAAAGGGAGATAATCATATAAGGCAAATCAAGACAAATATATTTTTCTCATTTATGGTTCCTATATATGGTTACATTAAATCATGCATTGGACATCAACATCAAAGGGAAGTGGCCAGGGAGCACAAAGGAGCACAGTAAGGGTATATGTACATTGTACACCTACATGATAATGTCCTTATGCATCATAGTGACATATATAATAAACTAAGAGGGTAACTACATTAACTAAGCTGTCACTATTTCCTAGACATCTGAACTGATCCTTGGTACCCTTCCAGGTACCCGAGATTTCTCTGTCATTCACATCACAGTCCAATTTTGTTTATGGCAACTTCATCTCTTAAAGTGAAAGGTCCATTAAAAAATAGTTATGACCAGAAATTCATACCTGGGGGGGACAGGGGCTGAGAGATAGGCAGGCAGACAGAGAGCCTGACACAGAGGAGACACAGAGACGAAAACTCATGAGAGCCCTGAGGCTGGAGGCACTGGGAACATTTTGAATGCTCCTATAGCCAACAATGGGGAATAACTGTGTTCAGCTGGAATCCCTAATGAGTGCGGAACATATGTGTATCTCGGGAGCACAGCACTGAACATACCAACCACAGGAAAGCAGCATGGATCCATCCATTCATACAGGACCAAATATTTGTGCAATTAATTTATGCATTGTAGCCAGGCGTGGTGGAGCACGCCTTTAATCCCAGCACTTGGGAAGCAGAGGCAGGCGGATTTCTGAGTTCCAGATCAGCCTGGTCTACAGAGTGAGTTCCAGGACAGCCAGACGATAGAAACCCTGTCTCAAAAAAACAAAACGCAACAAAAACAAAAACAAAACATTTTAATTTATGCATTGAATAAAAATGCTTTTAGTATATCTAATTTCTAAGCAAAGAAGGTACCTATAATAGGCTTAAACGATAATGAGAGGCCAGAGAGAGCTTAAATAAATAAAGTCATGAAATCTTACTTCTTGCTTAAATCACACTCTTTACCATATGTACTGGCAAATTTTATGTCAACTTGACATAAACTGGAGTCATCAGAGAGGAGGGAGTCTCAACTGAGAAAATGCCTCCATGAGCTCCAGCAGTAAAGCATACTATTAATTAGTGATCATTGGGAGAGGGCACAGCCCACTGTGGATGGCGCCATTCCTAGGCTGATGATCTTGGGTTCTATAAGAAAGCATACTGAGCAAACCAAGAGCAGCAAGCCAGTAAGCAGCATCCCTCCATGGCCTCTACATCAGCTCCTGCCTCCAGGTTCCTGCCATGTTTGAGTTTCTGTTATGATTATGACTGCCATCATAAGAAAGAGTTAAATATAAAGACTGACAAAAAAAAAAAAAAAAGAAAGGAAGGAAGGAAGGAAGAGCAGGTGATAAGTATCTCTAAAGCTGAAAATGAGGAGAAGAATAAAAGTCCCAGCAAACACAGCTGAAGAAAAGCTGGCTGAAATTTACTGAAAGACGACCACACCATGTGCCAGAGAAATTATCTCAGAACAATAAGCTCTGAAGCACACATACACTAAACGCTCAGTCAGTGAGTGCAAGAAGAAAGGCCTAGCTTCCTCCTCCTCGAGACAAGACCACTCTGTAGGTACAGGCCTTTGTGACCTTGATGGGCTGTGTCCGTGAACAAAGCAGGGATCTTCAGACACACACACACCGGACAGGATACGATGGCATAAATGTGACACGGACAAATAACGCTGTCAAAAGGACTCAGGAGCAAAGAGACGAAGTCACACTTGCTGGTGACAGAGAACCTGAGGCTCAATGTGGTTTAAAAAAAAAAAAAACCCCACATCAGTAAGAAACATGGAAGCTGTGTTGACCCATGAGTCTGTAACAACCTCCTATGAGACCGAGTGTCAGTTCCGTAGCTGAGGCTAGCCCTAAATTCACGAGCCTCCTGTGTGAGCTTCTGGGTGCTAGTACTATAGCCGTGTGCCACTCTGCACAGCTAGAATGCTTTCACTGTTCTGGTAGTCTTTTGGAATTGGCTGGGAATTGTAACTGGATAAATGTTAATTAATGTAAGAGAAGAATACTGGCTTTCCTGTGTGACCTGCACACCTCATCATGAATCTTACCTTTCAAGTTATAAAGCACAGGCAAACCTGGCTGTACCTTGACACGTAGCTGGAATCCATGGGTATGAGTACATCAGCCACCATGACCTCACTGCAGCATGGGAGATGCCTCCCACCATTCAGACCTGCTCTATAGAATGTGTGTCTCTCAACACAGCTGACAACGCATAGGACACAGAGACAGAGAAGTGCAGTGGAGTCACATGCATGCAGGAGTGCACAGCAGATACAAGGCGCATGTGTGTGTGCGTGTGTAGGTCAGAGGCCAGGGAACAAAGAGCTAGAGAAGAATATGTTGTCAAGAACCTAAAGGATGATTTGATGAAAAGAGATGCTCATGCATCAGACCCTGGGGCAATGAAGCTCTGGAGAGACAGGAATGATCACCATGATAACGAGGGACAACAGCTTTCTGGGCCTAAGTGTGTGTGTGTGGGCGGGGGGGGGGGGGGGGTGTCCTCTGTTTGGGATGGAAATCAAAGGTCATAGTGATACCATCCTTGGACCAAGATGTAGTCAGCAAGTACAGGGGCTGGGAAGTTGGCTTAGGCATTCAGAGCACTTGTTGTTCTCCCAGAGGACCTGAGTTTTGTTCCTAGAAAATATGTCGTGTAGACAACATCCATCCATAACTGCAGCTCTGAGGGACCCAACACTTTTCTGATCTCTGAAGGTCTGACACATGTGATAACACTGACGATAACACAGCCTCAGAGAAGTAATTTATAGGATCATCAGTGAATAGGATGTGAGCTGTCAGACTTTCTTCCCAGCTATCACCCTGTACTACACTTTAACTCAGAACTCACTCATCTCACTGCTAAAACTTTGTGTCCCTTGACCAATCTTCCTCTTTGGGTGCCTTCTCCAACTTGGTAACTGATGTCTCTCTCTGTGCTTCTGCGAGATCAACCTTGTTAGAGCTCACCAAATGCAACCACTGGACTTTGTGCCTAGATTAGTTACCTGACAATGTCCTCTAGCCCGTGGATGAGGCAAGTGACAGATTTCTGTCTCTGTTGCAGCTGAACAGTTCTCCCCTGTGTGCTACGCTCTTTATCCATTCATCTGTAACTGGGAACATAAGTCAGTTCCACATCATGGTTGGCATAAATAACCATGGATGGGTGGGTGCCTCCCGCAGGCACAGCCTCCGTCTCCTTTGTGTATTCCTGAGAGTGGAGTTGCTGAATCGTATGTCTATTTCCATTTCTGTCTTGTTTTGTAGGAAGCTCCGTGATGCTTCTATGTTGACTGTTGTGCATCCCACTAACAGTGCACCCAGGACTCCCTTCCTCCACCCCGCACTGACCTGCAAGCTTCACTTCTGATAGTGGCTTTCTCAAAGGGTTGGGATCGAGTGCACTACTGAATACAAACTCTTTGATTTAGCAAAATATTATATGAACTCACCAGTTAGTGCTTGCAAGCACCTGGTTACTGGGGGAACTTGTACTCACAGTGGGCTGAAAGTCGTTCCTTGCCCTGAAGCACCAGTGTTACCTGCACCTCTCTTGCTACGTGGGTGCTGTGGCAATGGTTGTCGCTGTCCCCTCCACACCTGTTCCCCCTAAGTAAGGCACAAACATGAAGGCTTTACCTCCCTGAAATAAAAGTCTTTGATGGCATCCCCCTCTCAGCCACTAGGGACCGTGTTGATGTCACAGTGCACTGCACTGACAATATTTTAGGGGAAAGCTAAGGGATGAGAAAGCCTGGCTGCTTTCCTAGTCTTAGAAAGCATGAGCCAAACAGCACACTCCAGATCTGCTTATAAAACACATGTTCTATAGACTGCACAAACCCTCAAGGACATACACATCCCTGTTAACACACGGTGCTAGTTCGCAGCCTGGCCATGCCCTATAATGTTTAAGGAAGCAATTTTTAAAATGGAACTTTTTTATACTGATGCTGGATGAAAATGCCAGGACAAGCAAATCTGCTCTGTGCAAATGGCACGCCAGAAGCTTGCTTGCTTTCTCACCCCACAGCATAGAGGACAAAGACTATTCATCCTGCAGGGGGAAGGATTCTGATCATCTCTCTCTCTCTCTCTCTCTCTCTCTCTCTCTCTCTCTCTCTCTCTCTCTCTAACAACAAGTCAACAAGTTTAAATAATAACTACACCAACAGAAAAGTCCATAATTTTAAGAGTTATATCTTAGTTAAAGGGGAACAAAAAGAGAAAAGGAAGAAGGGAAGAAGACAGAGGCAAGGTGGGGAAAAGAAGTAGCAAGAGTGTGGAAGAGAAAAAGATGAACAAAGAACATGAATATGACTGGATTTTTTAAAAATATATTTACAACACTTCCTGAGGACGTAAGTATTTACTTCCATTCCCATCATCCCCCCACAATTCAGTATCCACACCAAAGTAGCTCAATCAACATTTATTCAATAAGCACACACTGAGTTTGTACACATCAGTGATAAGGATTCTGACTACAAATGAGAAGACAACCATGGAGCCTGGCCTCCTGGGCCTTGCAGAATAAACAGCAGCTTTGATCCAGCAACCACCTGAAACCAAATCCCACAGTGTCATTTACCAAAGGCAGATTGAAGATAAGGTGTTGGGAGCCTACCCGTAGCAGAAAGCAGCTGTCATCTCTGCAGCCATCTTGGGCTATTTACTTACAGGTTGGTACTTTTCCACCCTGATGAGAGACTTGTTTTCCTAGCATGATGTTTTTGCAAGCAGCCCACCACAGCTGAACACATTCTGATAACATCCTGTTTTTCTCAGACACATCCTGGACTTGTGGTTGTGTCTCCAGCTGCATTCCCTAGCTTGTGCTTATATACCCATTGTTGCCTTTCAATAAATGAGACTTGATCAGACAAATTGTCTTGTCTCCATTCTTCACATCTTGCCCCTCTATTCCCACTCTCTCACTTGCAGACCCTGTTGACTGACCCTCAGGCTGGGTCAATAAGGAAGGGGGCTGTTTAGGATTTTGAGGAGAATTCTTAGAAATGAAGAAAAAGAAAATTACATTCATCAACATTCCATCCCTGAGTCTAAGTTTACAGTATCCACTAAAACTGGTGTTTGATAATGTCGGTGCACAAAATTAAATGGCAATGCTAAAGATTAAAGATGTGAGCACTGCCCAGACTTGTCTTAGGGACCATCCTCACTCTGCAGAAAGCATGAGAGGCTTCCTCAGAACAGGTCACAAGAGGAGCAAGACACCCAGCATGTGACAGATCAACTTTATCATGCTAACTCATTTGATTCTCTACAATGTGGTTAAAACCACCTGCATTCCATTGAAGCTGTCGTGTGGCAAAACGTTTCCTGGGGAGACTCCACACACATCTACTCAGCCAAGACAGGAGTCTACAATAGACCAAAACATGGATGCCACCAAAGTCTAACTTGATGAACCATGAATTTTACTGTGGTTTTTTTTTTTACAGGGATATGGGCAGTGGGTTCAGTTATAGGAGCAGCTACATCATGTAGGCCCTTCCCAGGGCAGTGACAGTTCACAAAGCTGGGAACCTGAAGCTCACTGTGTAGCCTACAGGCAGCTCAACTGGCTTAATCGTATCCTTTCTAAGTGACTCTGTCTGGGCAGCCAGGCAGTTCTCTGGCTTTTGCCTCTTCTAGGCAGCTGGTTGCACCTCGGGGTCTTTGCAGGCAGACATGTCTGAGAGGGAACTCTCACTTTTATGGCTTACTCTAGCAGGGTGGGACCTACTAAATCTGGTCAGATTCAGGGACTTCCTGAAGCTGTTTTGAGTTGTTTACATTCCTGCTTAAGGAGCTTCCCTGCAGGATGGAATATTTCAAACTCAGAGGAAACTGTTACACAATAGAGGCCCAGAGGGGGTTAGTTACCTTAAAGTGAGACCCAACTGCAAGACACACAACAGCCTCGATAACTTGTCAGATTTGTGATTCTAACTCAGCACCATTTGGCCAGTCAGGAGCAAGGGCATGGGGTAAAAGCTTCAAAATGGCAGCAAAGCTCCTCACTGTCCATGTGCAAGGTAATGGAACCGGGTGCCTTCACATCAACCTGGTAACATGGCACGATACCAAATGCCACCCCCTCAAACAAGCATCTCTGGCTCTTGGAATTTCCCCTCTCCAAATCCTCTCAGGCCAGAAAATGTGTAGCTCAGGCTCCGGGAGAGTGTATGGCCAGGTCAGCAGCCTTAATGACTTTGAATGGGCCTGAAGCATACATACCTCTACTGAACAAGAATAAATGGAGGTCACACAGACAACACCTCCAGTCCCCAAACTCACTGGGCCTTAGATACACTGTCCCCAGGAAACCTCCATCAGCATGGCTCCACAGAAGCCCCAATTTCAAGGCATCATTCTGACCTGACCCCTCTTTCTGGTCAGGCTTGTGGGACCTTCCAGATCCTGTTGTCAATTAACACTCTTCAAGACTTTGGAGGACTCTCCTCCCAAGGCCAGGGGCCGACCCATGTCCAGTGTGTGCCTGCCTGCCCACTGTTCTCACCTGGCTGCTGCCAGAGTGTTGTCAATCCTTTCTGTCATACTCCCAAACTGTGTCCTAGCTCCTGCTTCAGAACTATGGGTGTCCAACAGCACAGGACATCCCTGCTGCATCCCTGCTCACATCATTTCTATCAACTGGGCCCCTGAAAACAATGTGTCTTAACAGTTTCTCACACACCTTGTGCTCAAACACCCAAACTACAGAATGGCTCCCAGAGCCCATGTATATCAACTCTCAAAATCCCTCACTACCCTTATGTCCATGTTCTAAATGAAGGAACAAAGCTCAAATCTGCACCGTAAACTTGAAAGAACAACCCATATTATAGGAGCTTTCCTATGTCAACCCTGAATACCCACCATGTCCTGGCCCTATGGTAAAGTCAGCACAAAGGACCTGAAGTTGGATATGGCCAGGCCCAACAGGGCCATCCAGAGTCTTCCCGTGAGGTATCTTCAGGACATCATGAAGGTACCTGTCACCAGAGGAACAACATCAGGACATCATGGAGGTACCCATTAACAGAGGAGCATCATTAGAGCATCATGGAAGATCCCCTCACCATGGATCAAGTTCATGGAGCAAGGTCTCCATGAACTGCGAGACAGTGTTTCCTCCAGTGCTGTTTATCCTTAAGCCTTCTAGACAGGAAGCACTGTGCTTTTTCTAAAACCCAAACCTCAGACTTTGAGGGACTCTGCCCCCACTGTGCTGTTGTCTCCAGAACAGTTGGATACCATGGTAACAAGAGGACCTTGGTTTTGAAGAAGCAGTTCGATCTGTCCTGCATGCTCCTCTCTGGGCCTGTTACCTACCAAGCCCTCCATTCCAGACCCCTAAAATACCATATTCTGTGATTTCCGTAAGCCTTCCATTCTGTGGTGTTTCACAAGGCTACCTGCTCCAGAACTTGCTCACAGGTCTCCGGAGAGAACACGCACAGGCTGCCTCTGTGAGAGTCAAACCTCAGCGCTCCTTAATGGACCCTGTGGTCCAATAAGAACTCTGTGGGTATCTAAGGGATGGCAGGGCTAGAGGGGGGGAGGGGGTATGGGCAGGCCAAGGAGCGGGGCCCCAAGAAGAAGTCCTGTCATATCTCAGTGCTGGCCTTCTAGCTTTGCAGCCTCAGGACAGTGCTCCTTCCTAAGTCACTAAGTTGTGGGTTTGTTTGTTTGTTTGTTTGCTGGGTGTTGTTTCTAGCTAACCCATAGCTAAAGCTCACACCTCGTGGAAATTCTCTTATACCACCCCCCTGAATGTTAGGATTACAGCATGAGCCACCAACCCAGCCAAACAGGCTCAGATTTCAGCTGGGGCTCCAGAAGACCAGCAGAGGAGGGAATGAGTTTGTATATTCATTGGATCCTGCCTGAGTTGATCCACCCTTCAGCTAACCAGGCTTCCTGTTCCTTCTTATCAGAGTTGAAGAAATCACCTTTAAGAACAAGTGCTCATTGTTCAAAAACAAAAACAAAAAACAAACAAACAAAAAAAGACTTGTGTAGCCAGAAGGCACAGGGCTCCTTTCCAGGGCCTGAGGTTGTTCACATAAAATAAGCAAGCTCAGTAGATGAGAGACTTCTCTAAGTCTCCCTCTCCCTCGATCTCCCTCCCCATTCCCCCTGCTCTCTCCTCCCTCATTTTCCCCAGGGTTCAGGTTAAATTTGCTAACCTTATGGGTTTTGTTTTTTGTTTTGTTTCTTTTTCAATTCTCTCCACTTCCTATGTAACCTCTCTTTGAGAACTATGACCAACAACCTATACCTCCCAATCCAAAATGGGCTCCAACAGACCCACATTCCCCAGCTGCCTAAAACTCAGGCATTGTGGCAAACAGACTCTTACACAATTGTAATTCCAGACATGTGAGTGTTAAGATGCCCTTAAGATACACAGGTAGCCCTGGATAACCGAAGGATTACAGCAAGAAAAAATGGTATATACTCGGTTTCACAACAGGGTACAGTCACTGTGCCTCTCAAAGCCAGAGTCCTGGACAGTCACACAGCACACACTGAATGCTGAAGACACAGTCCCTGTGCCTCTCAAAGCCAGAGTCCTGGACAGTCACAGGGCACACACTGCATGCTGAAGACACAGTCCCTGTGCCTCTCAAAGCCAGAGTCCTGGACAGTCACACAGCACACACTGAATGCTGAAGACACAGTCCCTGTGCCTCTCAAAGCCAGAGTCCTGGACAGTCACACAGCACACACTGAATGCTGAAGACACAGTCCCTGTGCGTCTCAAAGCCAGAGTCCTGGACAGTCACACAGCACACACTGAATGCTGAAGACACAGTCCCTGTGCTTCTCAAAGCCAGAGTCCTGGACAGTCACACAGCACACACTGAATGCTGAAGACATAGTCCCTGTGCCTCTCAAAGCCAGAGTCCTGGACAGTCACACAGCACACACTGAATGCTGAAGACACAGTCCCTGTGCCTCTCAAAGCCAGAGTCCTGGACAGTCACACAGCACACACTGAATGCTGAAGACACAGTTGCTGTGCCTCTCAAAGACAGAGTCCTGGACAGTCACACAGCACACTCTGAATGCTGAAGACAGTCGCTGTGCCTCTCGAAGCCAGAGTCCTGGACAGTCACACAGCACAGACTGAATGCTGAAGACACAGGCCCTGTGCCTCTCAAAGCCAGAGTCCTGGACAGTCACACAGCACACACTGAATGCTGAAGACACAGTCCCTGTGCCTCTCAAAGCCAGAGTCCTGGACTGTCACACAGCACACACTGAATGCTGAAGACACAGTCCCTGTGCCTCTCAAAGCCAGAGTCCTGGACTGTCACACAGCACACACTGAATGCTGAAGACACAGTGGCTGTGCCTCTCAAAGCCAGAGTCCTGGACAGTCACATACCACACACTGAATGCTGAAGACACAGTGGCTGTGCCTCTCAAAGCCAGAGTCCTGGTCAGTCACACAGCACACACTGAATGCTGAAGACACAGTCCCTGTGCCTCTCAAAGCCAGAATCATTTACAGTCACACAGCACACAAAGAATGCTGAAGACACAGTCCCTGTGCCTCTCAAAGCCAGAGTCCTGGACAGTCACACAGCACACTCTGAATGCTGAAGACACAGTCCCTGTGCCTCTCAAAGCCAGAGTCCTGGACAGTCACACAGCACACTCTGAATGCTGAAGACACATTCCCTGTGCCTCTCAAAGCCAGGTCCTGAACAGTCACACAGCACACACTGAATGCTAAAGACACAGTCACTGTGCCTCTCAAAGCCAGAGTCCTGGACAGTCAAACAGCACACACTGAATGCTGAAGACACAGTCGCTATGCCTCTCAAAGCCAGAGTCCTGGTCAGTCACAAAGCACACACTGAATGCTGAAGACACAGTCGCTGTGCCTCTCAAAGCCAGAGTCCTGGTCAGTCACACAGCACACACTGAATGCTGAAGACACAGTCCCTGTGCCTCTCAAAGCCAGTGTCCTGGACAGTCACACAGCACACACTGAATGCTGAAGACACAGTCCCTATACTTCACAAAGCCAGAGTCCTGGACAGTCACACAGCACACACTGAATGCTGAAGACACAGTCCCTGTGCCTCTCAAAGCCAGAGTCCTGGACAGTCACACAGCACACACTGAATGCTGAAGACACAGTCCCTGTGCCTCTCAAAGCCAGAGTCCTGGACAATCATACAGCACACACTAAATGCTGAAGACACAGTCCCTGTGCCTCTCAAATCCAGAGTCCTGGACAGTCACACAGCACACTCTGAATGCTGAAGACACAGTCCCTGTGCCGCTCAAAGCCAGAGTCCTGGACAGTCACACAGCACACACTAAATGCTGAAGACACAGTCCCTGTGCCTCTCAAAGCCAGAGTCCTGGACAGTCACACAGCACACTCTGAATGCTGAAGACACAGTCCCTGTGCCTCTCAAAGTCAGAGTCCTGGGCAGTCACACAGCACACACTGAATGCTGAAGACACAGTCCCTGTGCCGCTCAAAGCCAGAGTCCTGGACAGTCACACAGCACACACTGAATGCTGAAGACACAGTCCCTGTGCCTCTCAAAGCCAGAATCCTGGACAGTCACACAGCACACACTGAATGCTGAAGACACAGTCCCTGTGCCTCTCAAAGCCAGAGTCCTGGACAGTCACACAGCACACAGTGAATGAGGAAGACAAAGTCCCGGTGCCTATCAAAGCCAGAGTCCTGGACTGTCACACAGCACACACTGAATGCTGAAGACACAGTCCCTGTGCCTCTCAAAGCCAGAGTCCTGGACAGTCACACAGCACACAAAGAATGCTGAAGACACAGTCCCTGTGCCTCTCAAAGCCAGAGTCCTGGAGAGTCACACAGCACACACTGAATGCTGAAGACACAGTCCCTGTGCCTCTCAAAGCCAGAGTCCTGGACAGTCAAACAGCACACACTGAATGCTGAAGACACAGTCGCTGGCCTCTCAAAGCCAGAGTCCTGGACAGTCACACAGCACACACTGAATGCTGAAGACACAGTCCCTGTGCCTCTCAAAGCCAGAGTCCTAGACAGTCAAACAGCACACACTGAATGCTGAAGACACAGTCGCTGGCCTCTCAAAGCCAGAGTCCTGGACAGTCACACAGCACACACTGAATGCTGAAGACACAGTCCCTGTGCCTCTCAAAGCCAGAGTCCTGGACAGTCACACAGCACACAAAGAATGCTGAAGACACAGTCCCTGTGCCTCTCAAAGCCAGAGTCCTGGACAGTCACACAGCACACACTGAATGCTGAAGACACAGTCCCTGTGCCTCTCAAAGCCAGAGTCCTGGATAGTCACACAGCACACACTGAATGCTGAAGACACAGTCCATGTGCCTCTCAAAGCCAGAGTCCTGGACAGTCACACAGCACACACTGAATGCTGAAGACACAGTCCCTGTGCCTCTCAAAGCCAGAGTCCTGGACAGTCACACAGCACACTCTGAATGCTGAAGACACAGTCCCTGTGCCTCTCAAAGCCAGGTCCTGAACATTCACACAGCACACACTGAATGCTGAAGACACAGTCCCTGTGCCTCTCAAAGCCAGAGTCCTGGACAGTCACACAGCACACACTGAATGCTGAAGACACAGTCCCTGTGCCTCTCAAAGCCAGAGTCCTGGACAATCATACAGCACACACTAAATGCTGAAGACACAGTCCCTGTGCCTCTCAAAGCCAGAGTCCTGGACTGTCACACAGCACACACTGAATGCTGAAGACACAGTGGCTGTGCCTCTCAAAGCCAGAGTCCTGGACAGTCACACACCACACACTGAATGCTGAAGACACAGTGGCTGTGCCTCTCAAAGCCAGAGTCCTGGTCAGTCACACAGCACACACTGAATGCTGAAGACACAGTCCCTGTGCCTCTCAAAGCCAGAGTCCTGGACAGTCACACAGCACACACTGAATGCTGAAGACACATTCCCTGTGCCTCTCAAAGCCAGAATCCTTTACAGTCACACAGCACACAAAGAATGCTGAAGACACAGTCCCTGTGCCTCTCAAAGCCAGAGTCCTGGACAGTCACACAGCACACTCTGAATGCTGAAGACACAGTCCCTGTGCCTCTCAAAGCCAGAGTCCTGGACAGTCACACAGCACACTCTGAATGCTGAAGACACAGTCGCTATGCCTCTCAAAGCCAGAGTCCTGGTCAGTCACAAAGCACACACTGAATGCTGAAGACACAGTCGCTGTGCCTCTCAAAGCCAGAGTCCTGGTCAGTCACACAGCACACACTGAATGCTGAAGACACAGTCCCTGTGCCTCTCAAAGCCAGAGTCCTGAACAGTCACACAGCACACACTGAATGCTGAAGACACAGTCCCTGTGCCTCTCAAAGCCAGAGTCCTGGACAATCATACAGCACACACTAAATGCTGAAGACACAGTCCCTGTGCCTCTCAAATCCAGAGTCCTGGACAGTCACACAGCACACTCTGAATGCTGAAGACACAGTCCCTGTGCCTCTCAAAGTCAGAGTCCTGGGCAGTCACACAGCACACACTGAATGCTGAAGACACAGTCCCTGTGCCGCTCAAAGCCAGAGTCCTGGACAGTCACACAGCACACACTGAATGCTGAAGACACAGTCCCTGTGCCTCTCAAAGCCAGAGTCCTGGACAATCATACAGCACACACTAAATGCTGAAGACACAGTCCCTGTGCCTCTCAAATCCAGAGTCCTGGACAGTCACACAGCACACTCTGAATGCTGAAGACACAGTCCCTGTGCCGCTCAAAGCCAGAGTCCTGGACAGTCACACAGCACACACTAAATGCTGAAGACACAGTCCCTGTGCCTCTCAAAGCCAGAGTCCTGGACAGTCACACAGCACACTCTGAATGCTGAAGACACAGTCCCTGTGCCTCTCAAAGTCAGAGTCCTGGGCAGTCACACAGCACACACTGAATGCTGAAGACACAGTCCCTGTGCCGCTCAAAGCCAGAGTCCTGGACAGTCACACAGCACACACTGAATGCTGAAGACACAGTCCCTGTGCCTCTCAAAGCCAGAATCCTGGACAGTCACACAGCACACACTGAATGCTGAAGACACAGTCCCTGTGCCTCTCAAAGCCAGAGTCCTGGACAGTCACACAGCACACAGTGAATGAGGAAGACAAAGTCCCGGTGCCTATCAAAGCCAGAGTCCTGGACTGTCACACAGCACACACTGAATGCTGAAGACACAGTCCCTGTGCCTCTCAAAGCCAGAGTCCTGGACAGTCACACAGCACACAAAGAATGCTGAAGACACAGTCGCTGTGCCTCTCAAAGCCAGAGTCCTGGAGAGTCACACAGCACACACTGAATGCTGAAGACACAGTCCCTGTGCCTCTCAAAGCCAGAGTCCTGGACAGTCAAACAGCACACACTGAATGCTGAAGACACAGTCGCTGGCCTCTCAAAGCCAGAGTCCTGGACAGTCACACAGCACACACTGAATGCTGAAGACACAGTCCCTGTGCCTCTCAAAGCCAGAGTCCTAGACAGTCAAACAGCACACACTGAATGCTGAAGACACAGTCGCTGGCCTCTCAAAGCCAGAGTCCTGGACAGTCACACAGCACACACTGAATGCTGAAGACACAGTCCCTGTGCCTCTCAAAGCCAGAGTCCTGGACAGTCACACAGCACACAAAGAATGCTGAAGACACAGTCCCTGTGCCTCTCAAAGCCAGAGTCCTGGACAGTCACACAGCACACACTGAATGCTGAAGACACAGTCCCTGTGCCTCTCAAAGCCAGAGTCCTGGATAGTCACACAGCACACACTGAATGCTGAAGACACAGTCCATGTGCCTCTCAAAGCCAGAGTCCTGGACAGTCACACAGCACACACTGAATGCTGAAGACACAGTCCCTGTGCCTCTCAAAGCCAGAGTCCTGGACAGTCACACAGCACACTCTGAATGCTGAAGACACAGTCCCTGTGCCTCTCAAAGCCAGGTCCTGAACATTCACACAGCACACACTGAATGCTGAAGACACAGTCCCTGTGCCTCTCAAAGCCAGAGTCCTGGACAGTCACACAGCACACACTGAATGCTGAAGACACAGTCCCTGTGCCTCTCAAAGCCAGAGTCCTGGACAATCATACAGCACACACTAAATGCTGAAGACACAGTCCCTGTGCCTCTCAAAGCCAGAGTCCTGGACTGTCACACAGCACACACTGAATGCTGAAGACACAGTGGCTGTGCCTCTCAAAGCCAGAGTCCTGGACAGTCACACACCACACACTGAATGCTGAAGACACAGTGGCTGTGCCTCTCAAAGCCAGAGTCCTGGTCAGTCACACAGCACACACTGAATGCTGAAGACACAGTCCCTGTGCCTCTCAAAGCCAGAGTCCTGGACAGTCACACAGCACACACTGAATGCTGAAGACACATTCCCTGTGCCTCTCAAAGCCAGAATCCTTTACAGTCACACAGCACACAAAGAATGCTGAAGACACAGTCCCTGTGCCTCTCAAAGCCAGAGTCCTGGACAGTCACACAGCACACTCTGAATGCTGAAGACACAGTCCCTGTGCCTCTCAAAGCCAGAGTCCTGGACAGTCACACAGCACACTCTGAATGCTGAAGACACAGTCGCTATGCCTCTCAAAGCCAGAGTCCTGGTCAGTCACAAAGCACACACTGAATGCTGAAGACACAGTCGCTGTGCCTCTCAAAGCCAGAGTCCTGGTCAGTCACACAGCACACACTGAATGCTGAAGACACAGTCCCTGTGCCTCTCAAAGCCAGAGTCCTGAACAGTCACACAGCACACACTGAATGCTGAAGACACAGTCCCTGTGCCTCTCAAAGCCAGAGTCCTGGACAATCATACAGCACACACTAAATGCTGAAGACACAGTCCCTGTGCCTCTCAAATCCAGAGTCCTGGACAGTCACACAGCACACTCTGAATGCTGAAGACACAGTCCCTGTGCCTCTCAAAGTCAGAGTCCTGGGCAGTCACACAGCACACACTGAATGCTGAAGACACAGTCCCTGTGCCGCTCAAAGCCAGAGTCCTGGACAGTCACACAGCACACACTGAATGCTGAAGACACAGTCCCTGTGCCTCTCAAAGCCAGAATCCTGGACAGTCACACAGCACACACTGAATGCTGAAGACACAGTCCCTGTGCCTCTCAAAGCCAGAGTCCTGGACAGTCACACAGCACACTCTGAATGCTGAAGACAAAGTCCCTATGCCTATCAAAGCCAGAGTCCTGGACAGTCACACAGCACACACTGAATGCTGAAGACACAGTCGCTGTGCCTCTCAAAGCCAGAGTCCTGGACAGTCACACAGCACACACTGAATGCTGAAGACACAGTCCCTGTGCCTCTCAAAGCCAGAGTCCTGGACAGTCACACAGCACACAAAGAATGCTGAAGACACAGTCCCTGTGCCTCTCAAAGCCAGAGTCCTGGTCAGTCACACAGCACACACTGAATGCTGAAGACACAGTCCCTGTGCCTCTCAAAGCCAGAGTCCTGGACAGTCACACAGCACACACTGAATGCTGAAGACACAGTCCCTGTGCCTCTCAAAGCCAGAATCATTTACAGTCACACAGCACACAAAGAATGCTGAAGACACAGTCCCTGTGCCTCTCAAAGCCAGAGTCCTGGACAGTCACACAGCACACTCTGAATGCTGAAGACACAGTCCCTGTGCCTCTCAAAGCCAGAGTCCTGGACAGTCACACAGCACACTCTGAATGCTGAAGACACAGTCCCTGTGCCTCTCAAAGCCAGGTCCTGAACAGTCACACAGCACACACTGAATGCTAAAGACACAGTCACTGTGCCTCTCAAAGCCAGAGTCCTGGACAGTCAAACAGCACACACTGAATGCTGAAGACACAGTCGCTATGCCTCTCAAAGCCAGAGTCCTGGTCAGTCACAAAGCACACACTGAATGCTGAAGACACAGTCGCTGTGCCTCTCAAAGCCAGAGTCCTGGTCAGTCACACAGCACACACTGAATGCTGAAGACACAGTCCCTGTGCCTCTCAAAGCCAGTGTCCTGGACAGTCACACAGCACACACTGAATGCTGAAGACACAGTCCCTATACTTCACAAAGCCAGAGTCCTGGACAGTCACACAGCACACACTGAATGCTGAAGACACAGTCCCTGTGCCTCTCAAAGCCAGAGTCCTGGACAGTCACACAGCACACACTGAATGCTGAAGACACAGTCCCTGTGCCTCTCAAAGCCAGAGTCCTGGACAATCATACAGCACACACTAAATGCTGAAGACACAGTCCCTGTGCCTGTCAAATCCAGAGTCCTGGACAGTCACACAGCACACTCTGAATGCTGAAGACACAGTCCCTGTGCCGCTCAAAGCCAGAGTCCTGGACAGTCACACAGCACACACTAAATGCTGAAGACACAGTCCCTGTGCCTCTCAAAGCCAGAGTCCTGGACAGTCACACAGCACACTCTGAATGCTGAAGACACAGTCCCTGTGCCTCTCAAAGTCAGAGTCCTGGGCAGTCACACAGCACACACTGAATGCTGAAGACACAGTCCCTGTGCCGCTCAAAGCCAGAGTCCTGGACAGTCACACAGCACACACTGAATGCTGAAGACACAGTCCCTGTGCCTCTCAAAGCCAGAATCCTGGACAGTCACACAGCACACACTGAATGCTGAAGACACAGTCCCTGTGCCTCTCAAAGCCAGAGTCCTGGACAGTCACACAGCACACAGTGAATGAGGAAGACAAAGTCCCGGTGCCTATCAAAGCCAGAGTCCTGGACTGTCACACAGCACACACTGAATGCTGAAGACACAGTCCCTGTGCCTCTCAAAGCCAGAGTCCTGGACAGTCACACAGCACACAAAGAATGCTGAAGACACAGTCCCTGTGCCTCTCAAAGCCAGAGTCCTGGAGAGTCACACAGCACACACTGAATGCTGAAGACACAGTCCCTGTGCCTCTCAAAGCCAGAGTCCTGGACAGTCAAACAGCACACACTGAATGCTGAAGACACAGTCGCTGGCCTCTCAAAGCCAGAGTCCTGGACAGTCACACAGCACACACTGAATGCTGAAGACACAGTCCCTGTGCTTCTCAAAGCCAGAGTCCTGGACAGTCACACAGCACACACTGAATGCTGAAGACACAGTCCCTGTGCCTCTCAAAGCCAGAATCATTTACAGTCACACAGCACACAAAGAATGCTGAAGACACAGTCCCTGTGCCTCTCAAAGCCAGAGTCCTGGACAGTCACACAGCACACTCTGAATGCTGAAGACACAGTCCCTGTGCCTCTCAAAGCCAGAGTCCTGGACAGTCACACAGCACACTCTGAATGCTGAAGACACAGTCCCTGTGCCTCTCAAAGCCAGGTCCTGAACAGTCACACAGCACACACTGAATGCTAAAGACACAGTCACTGTGCCTCTCAAAGCCAGAGTCCTGGACAGTCAAACAGCACACACTGAATGCTGAAGACACAGTCGCTATGCCTCTCAAAGCCAGAGTCCTGGTCAGTCACAAAGCACACACTGAATGCTGAAGACACAGTCGCTGTGCCTCTCAAAGCCAGAGTCCTGGTCAGTCACACAGCACACACTGAATGCTGAAGACACAGTCCCTGTGCCTCTCAAAGCCAGTGTCCTGGACAGTCACACAGCACACACTGAATGCTGAAGACACAGTCCCTATACTTCACAAAGCCAGAATCCTGGACAGTCACACAGCACACACTGAATGCTGAAGACACAGTCCCTGTGCCTCTCAAAGCCAGAGTCCTGGACAGTCACACAGCACACACTGAATGCTGAAGACACAGTCCCTGTGCCTCTCAAAGCCAGAGTCCTGGACAATCATACAGCACACACTAAATGCTGAAGACACAGTCCCTGTGCCTGTCAAATCCAGAGTCCTGGACAGTCACACAGCACACTCTGAATGCTGAAGACACAGTCCCTGTGCCGCTCAAAGCCAGAGTCCTGGACAGTCACACAGCACACACTAAATGCTGAAGACACAGTCCCTGTGCCTCTCAAAGCCAGAGTCCTGGACAGTCACACAGCACACTCTGAATGCTGAAGACACAGTCCCTGTGCCTCTCAAAGTCAGAGTCCTGGGCAGTCACACAGCACACACTGAATGCTGAAGACACAGTCCCTGTGCCGCTCAAAGCCAGAGTCCTGGACAGTCACACAGCACACACTGAATGCTGAAGACACAGTCCCTGTGCCTCTCAAAGCCAGAATCCTGGACAGTCACACAGCACACACTGAATGCTGAAGACACAGTCCCTGTGCCTCTCAAAGCCAGAGTCCTGGACAGTCACACAGCACACAGTGAATGAGGAAGACAAAGTCCCGGTGCCTATCAAAGCCAGAGTCCTGGACTGTCACACAGCACACACTGAATGCTGAAGACACAGTCCCTGTGCCTCTCAAAGCCAGAGTCCTGGACAGTCACACAGCACACAAAGAATGCTGAAGACACAGTCCCTGTGCCTCTCAAAGCCAGAGTCCTGGAGAGTCACACAGCACACACTGAATGCTGAAGACACAGTCCCTGTGCCTCTCAAAGCCAGAGTCCTGGACAGTCAAACAGCACACACTGAATGCTGAAGACACAGTCGCTGGCCTCTCAAAGCCAGAGTCCTGGACAGTCACACAGCACACACTGAATGCTGAAGACACAGTCCCTGTGCCTCTCAAAGCCAGAGTCCTAGACAGTCAAACAGCACACACTGAATGCTGAAGACACAGTCGCTGGCCTCTCAAAGCCAGAGTCCTGGACAGTCACACAGCACACACTGAATGCTGAAGACACAGTCCCTGTGCCTCTCAAAGCCAGAGTCCTGGACAGTCACACAGCACACAAAGAATGCTGAAGACACAGTCCCTGTGCTTCTCAAAGCCAGAGTCCTGGACAGTCACACAGCACACACTGAATGCTGAAGACACAGTCCCTGTGCCTCTCAAAGCCAGAGTCCTGGATAGTCACACAGCACACACTGAATGCTGAAGACACAGTCCCTGTGCCTCTCAAAGCCAGAGTCCTGGACAGTCACACAGCACACACTGAATGCTGAAGACACAGTCCCTGTGCCTCTCAAAGCCAGAGTCCTGGACAATCATACAGCACACACTAAATGCTGAAGACACAGTCCCTGTGCCTGTCAAATCCAGAGTCCTGGACAGTCACACAGCACACTCTGAATGCTGAAGACACAGTCCCTGTGCCGCTCAAAGCCAGAGTCCTGGACAGTCACACAGCACACACTAAATGCTGAAGACACAGTCCCTGTGCCTCTCAAAGCCAGAGTCCTGGACAGTCACACAGCACACTCTGAATGCTGAAGACACAGTCCCTGTGCCTCTCAAAGTCAGAGTCCTGGGCAGTCACACAGCACACACTGAATGCTGAAGACACAGTCCCTGTGCCGCTCAAAGCCAGAGTCCTGGACAGTCACACAGCACACACTGAATGCTGAAGACACAGTCCCTGTGCCTCTCAAAGCCAGAATCCTGGACAGTCACACAGCACACACTGAATGCTGAAGACACAGTCCCTGTGCCTCTCAAAGCCAGAGTCCTGGACAGTCACACAGCACACAGTGAATGAGGAAGACAAAGTCCCGGTGCCTATCAAAGCCAGAGTCCTGGACTGTCACACAGCACACACTGAATGCTGAAGACACAGTCCCTGTGCCTCTCAAAGCCAGAGTCCTGGACAGTCACACAGCACACAAAGAATGCTGAAGACACAGTCCCTGTGCCTCTCAAAGCCAGAGTCCTGGAGAGTCACACAGCACACACTGAATGCTGAAGACACAGTCCCTGTGCCTCTCAAAGCCAGAGTCCTGGACAGTCAAACAGCACACACTGAATGCTGAAGACACAGTCGCTGGCCTCTCAAAGCCAGAGTCCTGGACAGTCACACAGCACACACTGAATGCTGAAGACACAGTCCCTGTGCCTCTCAAAGCCAGAGTCCTAGACAGTCAAACAGCACACACTGAATGCTGAAGACACAGTCGCTGGCCTCTCAAAGCCAGAGTCCTGGACAGTCACACAGCACACACTGAATGCTGAAGACACAGTCCCTGTGCCTCTCAAAGCCAGAGTCCTGGACAGTCACACAGCACACAAAGAATGCTGAAGACACAGTCCCTGTGCTTCTCAAAGCCAGAGTCCTGGACAGTCACACAGCACACACTGAATGCTGAAGACACAGTCCCTGTGCCTCTCAAAGCCAGAGTCCTGGATAGTCACACAGCACACACTGAATGCTGAAGACACAGTCCCTGTGCCTCTCAAAGCCAGAGTCCTGGACAGTCACACAGCACACACTGAATGCTGAAGACACAGTCCCTGTGCCTCTCAAAGCCAGAGTCCTGGACAGTCACACAGCACACTCTGAATGCTGAAGACACAGTCCCTGTGCCTCTCAAAGCCAGGTCCTGAACAGTCACACAGCACACACTGAATGCTGAAGACACAGTCCCTGTGCCTCTCAAAGCCAGAGTCCTGGACAGTCACACAGCACACACTGAATGCTGAAGACACAGTCCCTGTGCCTCTCAAAGCCAGAGTCCTGGACAATCATACAGCACACACTAAATGCTGAAGACACAGTCCCTGTGCCTCTCAAAGCCAGAGTCCTGGACTGTCACACAGCACACACTGAATGCTGAAGACACAGTGGCTGTGCCTCTCAAAGCCAGAGTCCTGGACAGTCACACACCACACACTGAATGCTGAAGACACAGTGGCTGTGCCTCTCAAAGCCAGAGTCCTGGTCAGTCACACAGCACACACTGAATGCTGAAGACACAGTCCCTGTGCCTCTCAAAGCCAGAGTCCTGGACAGTCACACAGCACACACTGAATGCTGAAGACACAGTCCCTGTGCCTCTCAAAGCCAGAATCCTTTACAGTCACACAGCACACAAAGAATGCTGAAGACACAGTCCCTGTGCCTCTCAAAGCCAGAGTCCTGGACAGTCACACAGCACACTCTGAATGCTGAAGACACAGTCCCTGTGCCTCTCAAAGCCAGAGTCCTGGACAGTCACACAGCACACTCTGAATGCTGAAGACACAGTCCCTGTGCCTCTCAAAGCCAGGTCCTGAACAGTCACACAGCACACACTGAATGCTAAAGACACAGTCGCTGTGCCTCTCAAAGCCAGAGTCCTGGACAGTCACACAGCACACACTGAATGCTGAAGACACAGTCGCTATGCCTCTCAAAGCCAGAGTCCTGGTCAGTCACAAAGCACACACTGAATGCTGAAGACACAGTCGCTGTGCCTCTCAAAGCCAGAGTCCTGGTCAGTCACACAGCACACACTGAATGCTGAAGACACAGTCGCTGTGCCTCTCAAAGCCAGAGTCCTGGACAGTCACACAGCACACACTGAATGCTGAAGATACAGTCCCTGTGCCTCTCAAAGCCAGAGTCCTGGACAATCATACAGCACACACTAAATGCTGAAGACACAGTCCCTGTGCCTCTCAAATCCAGAGTCCTGGACAGTCACACAGCACACTCTGAATGCTGAAGACACAGTCCCTGTGCCTCTCAAAGTCAGAGTCCTGGGCAGTCACACAGCACACACTGAATGCTGAAGACACAGTCCCTGTGCCGCTCAAAGCCAGAGTCCTGGACAGTCACACAGCACACACTGAATGCTGAAGACACAGTCCCTTTGCCTCTCAAAGCCAGAGTCCTGGACAGTCACACAGCACACAAAGAATGCTGAAGACACAGTCCCTGTGCCTCTCAAAGCCAGAGTCCTGGAGAGTCACACAGCACACACTGAATGCTGAAGACACAGTCCCTGTGCCTCTCAAAGCCAGAGTCCTGGACAGTCACACAGCACACAGTGAATGAGGAAGACAAATTCCCGGTGCCTATCAAAGCCAGAGTCCTGGACTGTCACACAGCACACACTGAATGCTGAAGACACAGTCCCTGTGCCTCTCAAAGCCAGAGTCCTGGACAGTCACACAGCACACAAAGAATGCTGAAGACACAGTCCCTGTGCCTCTCAAAGCCAGAGTCCTGGAGAGTCACACAGCACACACTGAATGCTGAAGACACAGTCCCTGTGCCTCTCAAAGCCAGAGTCCTGGACAGTCAAACAGCACACACTGAATGCTGAAGACACAGTCGCTGGCCTCTCAAAGCCAGAGTCCTGGACAGTCACACAGCACACACTGAATGCTGAAGACACAGTCCCTGTGCCTCTCAAAGCCAGAGTCCTAGACAGTCAAACAGCACACACTGAATGCTGAAGACACAGTCCCTGTGCCGCTCAAAGCCAGAGTCCTGGACAGTCACACAGCACACACTGAATGCTGAAGACACAGTCCCTGTGCCTCTCAAAGCCAGAGTCCTGGACAGTCACACAGCACACAAAGAATGCTGAAGACACAGTCCCTGTGCTTCTCAAAGCCAGAGTCCTGGACAGTCACACAGCACACACTGAATGCTGAAGACACAGTCCCTGTGCCTCTCAAAGCCAGAGTCCTGGATAGTCACACAGCACACACTGAATGCTGAAGACACAGTCCCTGTGCCTCTCAAAGCCAGAGTCCTGGACAGTCACACAGCACACACTGAATGCTGAAGACACAGTCCCTGTGCCTCTCAAAGCCAGAGTCCTGGACAGTCACACAGCACACTCTGAATGCTGAAGACACAGTCCCTGTGCCTCTCAAAGCCAGGTCCTGAACAGTCACACAGCACACACTGAATGCTGAAGACACAGTCCCTGTGCCTCTCAAAGCCAGAGTCCTGGACAGTCACACAGCACACACTGAATGCTGAAGACACAGTCCCTGTGCCTCTCAAAGCCAGAGTCCTGGACAATCATACAGCACACACTAAATGCTGAAGACACAGTCCCTGTGCCTCTCAAAGCCAGAGTCCTGGACTGTCACACAGCACACACTGAATGCTGAAGACACAGTGGCTGTGCCTCTCAAAGCCAGAGTCCTGGACAGTCACACACCACACACTGAATGCTGAAGACACAGTGGCTGTGCCTCTCAAAGCCAGAGTCCTGGTCAGTCACACAGCACACACTGAATGCTGAAGACACAGTCCCTGTGCCTCTCAAAGCCAGAGTCCTGGACAGTCACACAGCACACACTGAATGCTGAAGACACAGTCCCTGTGCCTCTCAAAGCCAGAATCCTTTACAGTCACACAGCACACAAAGAATGCTGAAGACACAGTCCCTGTGCCTCTCAAAGCCAGAGTCCTGGACAGTCACACAGCACACTCTGAATGCTGAAGACACAGTCCCTGTGCCTCTCAAAGCCAGAGTCCTGGACAGTCACACAGCACACTCTGAATGCTGAAGACACAGTCCCTGTGCCTCTCAAAGCCAGGTCCTGAACAGTCACACAGCACACACTGAATGCTAAAGACACAGTCGCTGTGCCTCTCAAAGCCAGAGTCCTGGACAGTCACACAGCACACACTGAATGCTGAAGACACAGTCGCTATGCCTCTCAAAGCCAGAGTCCTGGTCAGTCACAAAGCACACACTGAATGCTGAAGACACAGTCGCTGTGCCTCTCAAAGCCAGAGTCCTGGTCAGTCACACGCCACACACTGAATGCTGAAGACACAGTCGCTGTGCCTCTCAAAGCCAGAGTCCTGGACAGTCACACAGCACACACTGAATGCTGAAGATACAGTCCCTGTGCCTCTCAAAGCCAGAGTCCTGGACAATCATACAGCACACACTAAATGCTGAAGACACAGTCCCTGTGCCTCTCAAATCCAGAGTCCTGGACAGTCACACAGCACACTCTGAATGCTGAAGACACAGTCCCTGTGCCTCTCAAAGTCAGAGTCCTGGGCAGTCACACAGCACACACTGAATGCTGAAGACACAGTCCCTGTGCCGCTCAAAGCCAGAGTCCTGGACAGTCACACAGCACACACTGAATGCTGAAGACACAGTCCCTTTGCCTCTCAAAGCCAGAGTCCTGGACAGTCACACAGCACACAAAGAATGCTGAAGACACAGTCCCTGTGCCTCTCAAAGCCAGAGTCCTGGACAGTCACACAGCACACACTGAATGCTGAAGACACAGTCCCTGTGCCTCTCAAAGCCAGAGTCCTGGACAGTCACACAGCACACTCTGAATGCTGAAGACAGTCCCTGTGCCTCTCAAAGCCAGGTCCTGAACAGTCACACAGCACACACTGAATGCTGAAGACACAGTCCCTGTGCCTCTCAAAGCCAGAGTCCTGGACAGTCACACAGGACACACTGAATGCTGAAGACACAGTCCCTGTGCCTCTCAAAGCCAGAGTCCTGGACAATCATACAGCACACACTAAATGCTGAAGACACAGTGCCTGTGCCTCTCAAATCCAGAGTCCTGGACAGTCACACAGCACACTCTGAATGCTGAAGACACAGTTCCTGTGCTTCTCAAAGCCAGAGTCCTGGACACTCACACAGCACACTCTGAATGCTGAAGACACAGTCCCTGTGCCTATCAAAGCCAGAGTTCTGGACAGTCACACAGCACACACTGAATGCTGAAGACACAGTCCCTGTGCCTCTCAAAGCCAGAGTCCTGGACAGTCACACAGCACACACTGAATGCTGAAGACAGAGTCCCTGTGCCTCTCAAAGCCAGAGTCCTGGACAGTCACACAGCACACACTGAATGCTGAAGACACAGTGGCTGTGCCTCTCAAAGCCAGAGTCCTGGACAGTCACACACCACACACTGAATGCTGAAGACACAGTGGCTGTGCCTCTCAAAGCCAGAGTCCTGGTCAGTCACACAGCATACACTGAATGCTGAAGACACAGTCCCTGTGCCTCTCAAAGCCAGAGTCCTGGACAGTCACACAGCACACACTGAATGCTGAAGACACAGTCCCTGTGCCTCTCAAAGCCAGAATCCTTTACAGTCACACAGCACACAAAGAATGCTGAAGACACAGTCCCTGTGCCTCTCAAAGCCAGAGTCCTGGACAGTCACACAGCACACTCTGAATGCTGAAGACACAGTCCCTGTGCCTCTCAAAGCCAGTGTCCTGGACAGTCACACAGCACACACTGAATGCTGAAGACACAGTCCCTATACTTCACAAAGCCAGAGTCCTGGACAGTCACACAGCACACACTGAATGCTGAAGACACAGTCCCTGTGCCTCTCAAAGCCAGAGTCCTGGACAGTCACACAGCACACACTGAATGCTGAAGACACAGTCCCTGTGCCTCTCAAAGCCAGAGTCCTGGACAATCATACAGCACACACTAAATGCTGAAGACACAGTCCCTGTGCCTCTCAAATCCAGAGTCCTGGACAGTCACACAGCACACTCTGAATGCTGAAGACACAGTCCCTGTGCCTCTCAAAGTCAGAGTCCTGGGCAGTCACAGAGCACACACTGAATGCTGAAGACACAGTCCCTGTGCCGCTCAAAGCCAGAGTCCTGGACAGTCACACAGCACACACTGAATGCTGAAGACACAGTCCCTGTGCCTCTCAAAGCCAGAGTCCTGGACAGTCACACAGCACACTCTGAATGCTGAAGACAAAGTCCCTATGCCTATCAAAGCCAGAGTCCTGGACAGTCACACAGCACACACTGAATGCTGAAGACACAGTCGCTGTGCCTCTCAAAGCCAGAGTCCTGGACTGTCACACAGCACACACTGAATGCTGAAGACGCAGTCGCTGTGCCTATCAAAGCCAGAGTCCTAGACTGTCACACAGCACACACTGAATGCTGAAGACACAGTCCCTGTGCCTCTCAAAGCCAGAGTCCTGGACACTCACACAGCACACAAAGAATGCTGAAGACACAGTCCCTGTGCCTCTCAAAGCCAGAGTCCTGGAGAGTCACACAGCACACACTGAATGCTGAAGACACAGTCCCTGTGCCTCTCAAAGCCAGAGTCCTGGACAGTCACACAGCACACACTGAATGCTGAAGACACAGTCCCTGTGCCTCTCAAAGCCAGAGTCCTGGACAGTCACACAGCACACACTGAATGCTGAAGACACAGTCGCTGGCCTCTCAAAGCCAGAGTCCTGGACAGTCACACAGCACACACTGAATGCTGAAGACACAGTCCCTGTGCCTCTCAAAGCCAGAGTCCTGGACAGTCACACAGCACACAAAGAATGCTGAAGACACAGTCCCTGTGCCTCTCAAAGCCAGAGTCCTGGACAGTCACACAGCACACACTGAATGCTGAAGACACAGTCCCTGTGCCTCTCAAAGCCAGAGTCCTGGACAGTCACACAGCACACTCTGAATGCTGAAGACACAGTCCCTGTGCCTCTCAAAGCCAGGTCCTGAACAGTCAGACAGCACACACTGAATGCTGAAGACACAGTCCCTGTGCCTCTCAAAGCCAGAGTCCTGGACAGTCACACAGGACACACTGAATGCTGAAGACACAGTCCCTGTGCCTCTCAAAGCCAGAGTCCTGGACAATCATACAGCACACACTAAATGCTGAAGACACAGTCCCTGTGCCTCTCAAATCCAGAGTCCTGGACAGTCACACAGCACACACTGAATGCTGAAGACACAGTCGCTGTGCCTCTCAAAGCCAAGTCATGGAAAGTCACACAGCACACACTGAATGCTGAAGACACAGTCCCTGTGCCTCTCAAAGTCAGAGTCCTGGACAGTCACACAGCACACAGTGAATGAGGAAGACAAAGTCCCGGTGCCTATCAAAGCCAGAGTCCTGGACAGTCACACAGCACACACTGAATGCTGCAGACACAGTCCCTGTGCCTCTCAAAGCCAGAGTCCTGGACAGTCACACAGCACACACTGAATGCTGAAGACACAGTCGCTAGCCTCTCAAAGCCAGAGTCCTGGACAGTCACACAGCACACACTGAATGCTGAAGACACAGTCCCTGTGCCTCTCAAAGCCAGAGTCCTGGACAGTCACACAGCACACACTGAATGCTGAAGACACAGTCCCTTTGCCTTTCAAAGCCAGAGTCCTGGACAGTCACACAGCACACACTGAATGCGGAAGACACAGTCCCTGTGCCTCTCAAAGTCAGAGTCCTGGACAGTCACACAGCACACACTGAATGCTGAAGACACAGTCGCTGTGCCTCTCAAAGCCAGAGTCCTGGACAGTCACACAGCACACACTGAATGCTGAAGACACAGTCCCTGTGCCTATCAAAGCCAGAGTCCTGGACAGTCACACAGCACACTCTGAATGCTGATGACAGTCGCTGTGCCTCTCAAAGCCAGAGTCCTGGACAGTCACACAGCACGCACTGAATGCTGAAGACAGTCGCTGTGCCTCTCAAAGCCAGAGTCCTGGACAGTCACACAGCACACACTGAATGCTGAAGACAGTCGCTGTGCCTCTCAAAGCCAGAGTCCTGGACAGTCACACAGCACACAAAGAATGCTGAAGACACAGTCCCTGTGCATCTCAAAGCCAGAGTCCTGGACAGTCACACAGCACACAAAGAATGCTGAAGACACAGTCCCTGTGCCTCTCAAAGCCAGAGTCCTGGACAGTCACACAGCACACACTGAATGCTGAAGACACAGTCCCTGTGCCTCTCAAAGCCAGAGTCCTGGACAGTCACACAGCACACAAAGAATGCTGAAGACACAGTCCCTGTGCCTCTCAAAGCCAGAGTCCTGGACAGTCACACAGCACACACTGAATGCTGAAGACACAGTCCCTGTGCCTCTCAAAGTCAGAGTACTGGACAGTCACACAGCACACACTGAATGCTGAAGACACAGTCCCTGTGCCGCTCAAAGTCAGAGTACTGGACAGTCACACAGCACACACTGAATGCTGAAGACACAGTCCCTGTGCCGCTCAAAGCCAGAGTCCTGGACAGTCACACAGCACACACTGAATGCTGAAGACACAGTCCCTGTGCCTCTCAAAGCCAGAGTCCTGGACAGTCACACAGCACACACTGAATGCTGAAGACACAGTCGTCGTCCTCTCAAAGCCAGAGTCCTGGACAGTCACACAGCACACACTGAATGCTGAAGACACAGTCGTAGTCCTCTCAAAGCCAGAGTCCTGGACAGTCACACAGCACACACTGAATGCTGAAGACACAGTCCCTGTGCCTCTCAAAGCCAGAGTCCTGGACAGTCACACAGCACACAAAGAATGCTGAAGACACAGTCCCTGTGCCTCTCAAAGCCAGAGTCCTGGACAGTCACACAGCACACACTGAATGCTGAAGACACAGTCCCTGTGCCTCTCAAAGCCAGAGTCCTGGACAGTCACACAGCACACTCTGAATGCTGAAGACACAGTCCCTGTGCCTCTCAAAGCCAGGTCCTGAACAGTCACACAGCACACACTGAATGCTGAAGACACAGTCCCTGTGCCTCTCAAAGCCAGAGTCCTGGACAGTCACACAGGACACACTGAATGCTGAAGACACAGTCCCTGTGCCTCTCAAAGCAAGAGTCCTGGACAATCATACAGCACACACTAAATGCTGAAGACACAGTCCCTGTGCCTCTCAAATCAGGAGTCCTGGACAGTCACACAGCACACTCTGAATGCTGAAGACACAGTTCCTGTGCTTCTCAAAGCCAGAGTCCTGGACACTCACACAGCACACTCTAAATGCTGAAGACACAGTCCCTGTGCCTCTCAAAGCCAGAGTCCTGGACAGTCACACAGCACACACTGAATGCTGAAGACACAGTCCCTGTGCCTCTCAAAGTCAGAGTCCTGGACAGTCACACAGCACACACTGAATGCTGAAGACACAGTCCCTGTGCCGCTCAAAGCCAGAGTCCTGGACAGTCACACAGCACACACTAAATGCTGAAGACACAGTCCCTGTGCCTCTCAAATCCAGAGTCCTGGACAGTCACACAGCACACTCTGAATGCTGAAGACACAGTCCCTGTGCCTCTCAAAGTCAGAGTCCTGGACAGTCACACAGCACACACTGAATGCTGAAGACACAGTCCCTGTGCCTCTCAAAGCCAGAGTCCTGGACAGTCACACAGCACACACTGAAAGCTGAAGACACAGTCGCTGGCCTCTCAAAGCCAGAGTCCTCGACAGTCACACAGCACATTCTGAATGCTGAAAACAGTCGCTGTGCCTCTCAAAGCCAGAGTCCTGGACAATCACACAGCACACACTGAATGCTGAAGACAGTCGCTGTGCCTCTCAAAGCCAGAGTCCTGGACAGTCACACAGCACACACTGAATGCTGAAGACACAGTCCCTGTGCCTCTCAAAGCCAGAGTCCTGGACAGTCACACAGCACACACTGAATGCTGAAGACAGTCCCTGTGCCTCTCAAAGCCAGAGTCCTGGACAGTCACACAGCACACACTGAATGCTGAAGACAGAGTCCCTGTGCCTCTCAAAGCCAGAGTCCTGGACAGTCACACAGCACACTCTGAATGCTGAAGACACAGTCCCTGTGCCTCTCAAAGCCAGAGTACTGGACAGTCACACAGCACACACTGAATGCTGAAGACACAGTCGCTGTGCCTCTCAAAGCCAGAGTCCTGGACAGTCACACAGCACACACTGAATGCTGAAGACACAGTCCCTGTGCCTCTCAAAGCCAGAGTCCTGGACAGTCACACAGCACACAGTGAATGAGGAAGACAAAGTCCCGGTGCCTATCAAAGCCAGAGTCCTGGACAGTCACACAGCACACACTGAATGCTGCAGACACAGTCCCTGTGCCTCTCAAAGCCAGAGTCCTGGACAGTCACACAGCACACACTGAATGCTGAAGACACAGTCGCTAGCCTCTCAAAGCCAGAGTCCTGGACAGTCACACAGCACACACTGAATGCTGAAGACACATCCCTGTGCCTCTCAAAGCCAGAGTCCTGGACAGTCACACAGCACACACTGAATGCTGAAGACACAGTCCCTTTGCCTCTCAAAGCCAGAGTCCTGGACAGTCACACAGCACACACTGAATGCGGAAGACACAGTCCCTGTGCCTCTCAAAGTCAGAGTCCTGGACAGTCACACAGCACACACTGAATGCTGAAGACACAGTCGCTGTGCCTCTCAAAGCCAGAGTCCTGGACAGTCACACAGCACACACTGAATGCTGAAGACACAGTCCCTGTGCCTATCAAAGCCAGAGTCCTGGACAGTCACACAGCACACAAAGAATGCTGAAGACACAGTCCCTGTGCATCTCAAAGCCAGAGTCCTGGACAGTCACACAGCACACAAAGAATGCTGAAGACACAGTCCCTGTGCCTCTCAAAGCCAGAGTCCTGGACAGTCACACAGCACACACTGAATGCTGAAGACACAGTCCCTGTGCCTCTCAAAGCCAGAGTCCTGGACAGTCACACAGCACACAAAGAATGCTGAAGACACAGTCCCTGTGCCTCTCAAAGCCAGAGTCCTGGACAGTCACACAGCACACACTGAATGCTGAAGACACAGTCCCTGTGCCTCTCAAAGTCAGAGTACTGGACAGTCACACAGCACACACTGAATGCTGAAGACACAGTCCCTGTGCCGCTCAAAGTCAGAGTACTGGACAGTCACACAGCACACACTGAATGCTGAAGACACAGTCCCTGTGCCGCTCAAAGCCAGAGTCCTGGACAGTCACACAGCACACACTGAATGCTGAAGACACAGTCCCTGTGCCTCTCAAAGCCAGAGTCCTGGACAGTCACACAGCACACACTGAATGCTGAAGACACAGTCGTCGTCCTCTCAAAGCCAGAGTCCTGGACAGTCACACAGCACACACTGAATGCTGAAGACACAGTCGTAGTCCTCTCAAAGCCAGAGTCCTGGACAGTCACACAGCACACACTGAATGCTGAAGACACAGTCCCTGTGCCTCTCAAAGCCAGAGTCCTGGACAGTCACACAGCACACAAAGAATGCTGAAGACACAGTCCCTGTGCCTCTCAAAGCCAGAGTCCTGGACAGTCACACAGCACACACTGAATGCTGAAGACACAGTCCCTGTGCCTCTCAAAGCCAGAGTCCTGGACAGTCACACAGCACACTCTGAATGCTGAAGACACAGTCCCTGTGCCTCTCAAAGCCAGGTCCTGAACAGTCACACAGCACACACTGAATGCTGAAGACACAGTCCCTGTGCCTCTCAAAGCCAGAGTCCTGGACAGTCACACAGGACACACTGAATGCTGAAGACACAGTCCCTGTGCCTCTCAAAGCAAGAGTCCTGGACAATCATACAGCACACACTAAATGCTGAAGACACAGTCCCTGTGCCTCTCAAATCAGGAGTCCTGGACAGTCACACAGCACACTCTGAATGCTGAAGACACAGTTCCTGTGCTTCTCAAAGCCAGAGTCCTGGACACTCACACAGCACACTCTAAATGCTGAAGACACAGTCCCTGTGCCTCTCAAAGCCAGAGTCCTGGACAGTCACACAGCACACACTGAATGCTGAAGACACAGTCCCTGTGCCTCTCAAAGTCAGAGTCCTGGACAGTCACACAGCACACACTGAATGCTGAAGACACAGTCCCTGTGCCGCTCAAAGCCAGAGTCCTGGACAGTCACACAGCACACACTAAATGCTGAAGACACAGTCCCTGTGCCTCTCAAATCCAGAGTCCTGGACAGTCACACAGCACACTCTGAATGCTGAAGACACAGTCCCTGTGCCTCTCAAAGTCAGAGTCCTGGACAGTCACACAGCACACACTGAATGCTGAAGACACAGTCCCTGTGCCTCTCAAAGCCAGAGTCCTGGACAGTCACACAGCACACACTGAAAGCTGAAGACACAGTCGCTGGCCTCTCAAAGCCAGAGTCCTCGACAGTCACACAGCACATTCTGAATGCTGAAGACAGTCGCTGTGCCTCTCAAAGCCAGAGTCCTGGACAATCACACAGCACACACTGAATGCTGAAGACAGTCGCTGTGCCTCTCAAAGCCAGAGTCCTGGACAGTCACACAGCACACACTGAATGCTGAAGACACAGTCCCTGTGCCTCTCAAAGCCAGAGTCCTGGACAGTCACACAGCACACACTGAATGCTGAAGACAGTCCCTGTGCCTCTCAAAGCCAGAGTCCTGGACAGTCACACAGCACACACTGAATGCTGAAGACAGAGTCCCTGTGCCTCTCAAAGCCAGAGTCCTGGACAGTCACACAGCACACTCTGAATGCTGAAGACACAGTCCCTGTGCCTCTCAAAGCCAGAGTACTGGACAGTCACACAGCACACACTGAATGCTGAAGACACAGTCGCTGTGCCTCTCAAAGCCAGAGTCCTGGACAGTCACACAGCACACACTGAATGCTGAAGACACAGTCCCTGTGCCTCTCAAAGCCAGAGTCCTGGACAGTCACACAGCACACAGTGAATGAGGAAGACAAAGTCCCGGTGCCTATCAAAGCCAGAGTCCTGGACAGTCACACAGCACACACTGAATGCTGCAGACACAGTCCCTGTGCCTCTCAAAGCCAGAGTCCTGGACAGTCACACAGCACACACTGAATGCTGAAGACACAGTCGCTAGCCTCTCAAAGCCAGAGTCCTGGACAGTCACACAGCACACACTGAATGCTGAAGACACAGTCCCTGTGCCTCTCAAAGCCAGAGTCCTGGACAGTCACACAGCACACACTGAATGCTGAAGACACAGTCCCTTTGCCTCTCAAAGCCAGAGTCCTGGACAGTCACACAGCACACACTGAATGCGGAAGACACAGTCCCTGTGCCTCTCAAAGTCAGAGTCCTGGACAGTCACACAGCACACACTGAATGCTGAAGACACAGTCGCTGTGCCTCTCAAAGCCAGAGTCCTGGACAGTCACACAGCACACACTGAATGCTGAAGACACAGTCCCTGTGCCTATCAAAGCCAGAGTCCTGGACAGTCACACAGCACACTCTGAATGCTGAAGACAGTCGCTGTGCCTCTCAAAGCCAGAGTCCTGGACAGTCACACAGCACACACTGAATGCTGAAGACAGTCGCTGTGCCTCTCAAAGCCAGAGTCCTGGACAGTCACACAGCACACACTGAATGCTGAAGACAGTCGCTGTGCCTCTCAAAGCCAGAGTCCTGGACAGTCACACAGCACACACTGAATGCTGAAGACACAGTCCCTGTGCCTCTCAAAGCCAGAGTCCTGGACAGTCACACAGCACACAAAGAATGCTGAAGACACAGTCCCTGTGCCTCTCAAAGCCAGAGTCCTGGACAGTCAAACAGCACACACTGAATGCTGAAGACACAGTCCCTGTGCCTCTCAAAGTCAGAGTACTGGACAGTCACACAGCACACACTGAATGCTGAAGACACAGTCCCTGTGCCGCTCAAAGTCAGACTACTGGACAGTCACACAGCACACACTGAATGCTGAAGACACAGTCCCTGTGCCGCTCAAAGCCAGAGTCCTGGACAGTCACACAGCACACACTGAATGCTGAAGACACAGTCCCTGTGCCTCTCAAAGCCAGAGTCCTGGACAGTCACACAGCACACTCTGAATGCTGAAGACAAAGTCCCTATGCCTCTCAAAGCCAGAGTCCTGGACAGTCACACAGCACACACTGAATGCTGAAGACACAGTCCCTGTGCCTCTCAAAGCCAGAGTCCTGGACAGTCACACAGCACACACTGAATGCTGAAGACACAGTCCCTGTGCCTATCAAAGCCAGAGTCCTGGACTGTCACACAGCACACACTGAATGCTGAAGACACAGTCGTAGGCCTCTCAAAGCCAGAGTCCTGGACAGTCACACAGCACACACTGAATGCTGAAGACACAGTCCCTGTGCCTCTCAAAGTCAGAGTCCTGGACAGTCAAACAGCACACACTGAATGCTGAAGACACAATCCCTGTGCCTCTCAAAGCCAGAGTCCTGGACAGTCACACAGCACACACTGAACACTGAAGACACAGTCCCTGTGCCTCTCAAAGCCAGAGTCCTGGACAGTCACACAGCACACTCTGAATGCTGAAGACAGTCGCTTTGCCTCTCAAAGCCAGAGTCCTGGACAGTCACACAGCACACACTGAATGCTGAAGACAGTCCCTGTGCCTCTCAAAGCCAGAGTCCTGGACAGTCACACAGCACACACTGAATGCTGAAGACACAGTCCCTGTGCCTCTCAAAGCCAGAGTCCTGGACAGTCACACAGCACACACTGAATGCTGAAGACACAGTCCCTGTGCCTCTCAAAGCCAGAGTCCTGGACAGTCACACAGCACACACTGAATGCTGAAGACACAGTCCCTGTGCCTCTCAAAGCCAGAGTCCTCGACAGTCACACAGCACACACTGAATGCTGAAGACACAGTCGCTGTGCCTCTCAAGCCAGAGTCCTGGACAGTCACACAGCACACACTGAATGCTGAAGACACAGTCGCTGTGCCTCTCAAAGCCAGGTCCTGAACAGTCACACAGCACACACTGAATGCTAAAGACACAGTCGCTGTGCCTCTCAAAGCCAGAGTCCTGGACAGTCAAACAGCACACACTGAATGCTGAAGACACAGTCGCTATGCCTCTCAAAGCCAGAGTCCTGGTCAGTCACAAAGCACACACTGAATGCTGAAGACACAGTCGCTGTGCCTCTCAAAGCCAGAGTCCTGGTCAGTCACACAGCACACACTGAATGCTGAAGACACAGTCCCTGTGCCTCTCAAAGCCAGTGTCCTGGACAGTCACACAGCACACACTGAATGCTGAAGACACAGTCCCTATACTTCACAAAGCCAGGGTCCTGGACAGTCACACAGCACACACTGAATGCTGAAGACACAGTCCCTGTGCCTCTCAAAGCCAGAGTCCTGGACAGTCACACAGCACACACTGAATGCTGAAGACACAGTCCCTGTGCCTCTCAAAGCCAGAGTCCTGGACAATCATACAGCACACACTAAATGCTGAAGAAACAGTCCCTGTGCCTCTCAAATCCAGAGTCCTGGACAGTCACACAGCACACTCTGAATGCTGAAGACACAGTTCCTGTGCTTCTCAAAGCCAGAGTCCTGGACAGTCACACAGCACACTCTGAATGCTGAAGACACAGTCCCTGTGCCTCTCAAAGCCAGAGTCCTGGACAGTCACACAGCACACTCTGAATGCTGAAGACAGTCGCTGTGCCTCTCAAAGCCAGAGTCCTGGACAGTCACACAGCACACACTGAATGCTGAAGACAGTCCCTGTGCCTCTCAAAGCCAGAGTCCTGGACAGTCACACAGCACACACTGAATGCTGAAGACACAGTCCCTGTGCCTCTCAAAGCCAGAGTCCTGGACAGTCACACAGCACACACTGAATGCTGAAGACACAGTCGCTGTGCCTCTCAAAGCCAGAGTCCTGGACAGTCACACAGCACACACTGAATGCTGAAGACACAGTACCTGTGCCTCTCAAAGCCAGGTCCTGAACAGTCACACAGCACACACTGAATGCTAAAGACACAGTCGCTGTGCCTCTCAAAGCCAGAGTCCTGGACAGTCAAACAGCACACACTGAATGCTGAAGACACAGTCGCTATGCCTCTCAAAGCCAGAGTCCTGGTCAGTCACAAAGCACACACTGAATGCAGAAGACACAGTCAGTGTGCCTCTCAAAGCCAGAGTCCTGGTCAGTCACACAGCACACACTGAATGCTGAAGACACAGTCCCTGTGCCTCTCAAAGCCAGTGTCCTGGACAGACACACAGCACACACTGAATGCTGAAGACACAGTCCCTATACTTCACAAAGCCAGGGTCCTGGACAGTCACACAGCACACACTGAATGCTGAAGACACAGTCCCTGTGCCTCTCAAAGCCAGAGTCCTGGACAGTCACACAGCACACACTGAATGCTGAAGACACAGTCCCTGTGCCTCTCAAAGCCAGAGTCCTGGACAATCATACAGCACACACTAAATGCTGAAGACACAGTCCCTGTGCCTCTCAAATCCAGAGTCCTGGACAGTCACACAGCACACTCTGAATGCTGAAGACACAGTTCCTGTGCTTCTCAAAGCCAGAGTCCTGGACAGTCACACAGCACACTCTGAATGCTGAAGACACAGTCCCTGTGCCTCTCAAAGTCAGAGTCCTGGACAGTCACACAGCACACACTGAATGCTGAAGACACAGTCCCTGTGCCTCTCAAAGCCAGAATCCTGGACAGTCACACAGCACACACTGAATGCTGAAGACACAGTCCCTGTTCCTCTCAAAGCCAGAGTCCTGGACAGTCACACAGCACACTCTGAATGCTGAAGACAAAGTCCCTATGCCTATCAAAGCCAGAGTCCTGGACAGTCACACAGCACACACTGAATGCTGAAGACACAGTCGCTGTGCCTCTCAAAGCCAGAGTCCTGGACAGTCACACAGCACACACTGAATGCTGAAGACACAGTCCCTGTGCCTCTCAAAGCCAGAGTCCTGGACAGTCACACAGCACACAGTGAATGAGGAAGACAAAGTCCCAGTGCCTATCAAAGCCAGAGTCCTGGACTGTCACACAGCACACACTGAATGCTGAAGACACAGTCTCTGGCCTCTCAAAGCCAGAGTCCTGGACAGTCACACAGCACACAGCACACACTGAATGCTGAAGACACAGTCCCTGTGCCTCTCAAAGCCAGAGTCCTGGACAGTCACACAGCACACAAAGAATGCTGAAGACACAGTCCCTGTGCCTCTCAAAGCCAGAGTCCTGGAGAGTCACACAGCACACACTGAATGCTGAAGACACAGTCCCTGTGCCTCTCAAAGCCAGAGTCCTGGACAGTCACACAGCACACACTGAATGCTGAAGACACAGTCCCTGTGCCTCTCAAAGCCAGAGTCCTGGACAGTCACACAGCACACTCTGAATGCTGAAGACACAGTCCCTGTGCCTCTCAAAGCCAGAGTCCTGGACAGTCACACAGCACACACTGAATGCTGAAGACACAGTCCCTGTGCCTCTCAAAGCCAGAGTCCTGGACAATCATACAGCACACACTAAATGCTGAAGACACAGTCCCTGTGCCTCTCAAATCCAGAGCCCTGGACAGTCACACAGCACACACTGAATGCTGAAGACACAGTCCCTGTGCCTCTCAAAGACAGAGTCCTGGACAGTCACACAGCACACTCTGAATGCTGAAGACACAGTTCCTGTGCTTCTCAAAGCCAGAGTCCTGGACAGTCACACAGCACACTCTGAATGCTGAAGACACAGTCCCTGTGCCTCTCAAAGCCAGAGTCCTGGACAGTCACACAGCACACACTGAACGCTGAAGACACAGTCCCTGTGCCTCTCAAAGCAAGAGTCCTGGACAGTCACACAGCACACTCTGAATGCTGAAGACAGTCGCTGTGCCTCTCAAAGCCAGAGTCCTGGACAGTCACACAGCACACAATGAATGCTGAAGACAGTCCCTGTGCCTCTCAAAGCCAGAGTACTGGACAGTCACACAGCACACACTGAATGCTGAAGACACAGTCCCTGTGCCTCTCAAAGCCAGAGTCCTGGACAGTCACACAGCACACACTGAATGCTGAAGACACAGTCGCTGTGCCTCTCAAAGCCAGAGTCCTGGACAGTCACACAGCACACACTGAATGCTGAAGACACAGTCCCTGTGCCTCTCAAAGCCAGGTCCTGAACAGTCACACAGCACACACTAAATGCTGAAGACACAGTCCCTGTGCCTCTCAAATCCAGAGTCCTGGACAGTCACACAGCACACTCTGAATGCTGAAGACACAGTTCCTGTGCTTCTCAAAGCCAGAGTCCTGGACAGTCACACAGCACACTCTGAATGCTGAAGACACAGTCCCTGTGCCTCTCAAAGTGAGAGTCCTGGACAGTCACACAGCACACACTGAATGCTGAAGACACAGTCCCTGTGCCTCTCAAAGCCAGAATCCTGGACAGTCACACAGCACACACTGAATGCTGAAGACACAGTCCCTGTGCCTCTCAAAGCCAGAGTCCTGGACAGTCACACAGCACACTCTGAATGCTGAAGACAAAGTCCCTATGCCTATCAAAGCCAGAGTCCTGAACAGTCACACAGCACACACTGAATGCTGAAGACACAGTCGCTGTGCCTCTCAAAGCCAGAGTCCTGGACAGTCACACAGCACACACTGAATGCTGAAGACACAGTCCCTGTGCCTCTCAAAGCCAGAGTCCTGGACAGTCACACAGCACACAGTGAATGAGGAAGACAAAGTCCCGGTGCCTATCAAAGCCAGAGTCCTGGACTGTCACACAGCACACACTGAATGCTGAAGACACAGTCGCTGGCCTCTCAAAGCCAGAGTCCTGGACAGTCACACAGCACACACTGAATGCTGAAGACACAGTCCCTGTGCCTCTCAAAGCCAGAGTCCTGGACAGTCACACAGCACACAAAGAATGCTGAAGACACAGTCCCTGTGCCTCTCAAAGCCAGAGTCCTGGAGAGTCACACAGCACACACTGAATGCTGAAGACACAGTCCCTGTGCCTCTCAAAGCCAGAGTCCTGGACAGTCACACAGCACACACTGAATGCTGAAGACACAGTCCCTGTGCCTCTCAAAGCCAGAGTCCTGGACAGTCACACAGCACACATTGAATGCTGAAGACACTGTCCCTGTGCCTCTCAAAGCCAGAGTCCTGGACAGTCACACAGCACACACTGAATGCTGAAGACACAGTCGCTGGCCTCTCAAAGCCAGAGTCCTGGACAGTCACACAGCACACACTGAATGCTGAAGACACAGTCCCTGTGCCTCTCAAAGCCAGAGTCCTGGACAGTCACACAGCACACACTGAATGCTGAAGACACAGTCCCTGTGCCTCTCAAAGCCAGAATCCTTTACAGTCACACAGCACACAAAGAATGCTGAAGACACAGTCCCTGTGCCTCTCAAAGCCAGAGTCCTGGACAGTCACACAGCACACTCTGAATGCTGAAGACACAGTCCCTGTGCCTCTCAAAGCCAGAGACCTGGACAGTCACACAGCACACTCTGAATGCTGAAGACACAGTCCCTGTGCCTCTCAAAGCCAGGTCCTGAACAGTCACACAGCACACACTGAATGCTGAAGACACAGTCGCTGTGCCTCTCAAAGCCAGAGTCCTGGACAGTCAAACAGCACACACTGAATGCTGAAGACACAGTCGCTATGCCTCTCAAAGCCAGAGTCCTGGTCAGTCACACAGCACACATTGAATGCTGAAGACACAGTCCCTGTGCCTCTCAAAGCCAGAGTCCTGGACAGTCACACAGCACACACTGAATGCTGAAGACACAGTCCCTGTACTTCACAAAGCCAGAGTCCTGGACAGTCACACAGCACACACTGAAATCTGAAGACACAGTCCCTGTGCCTCTCAAAGCCAGAGTCCTGGACAGTCACACAGCACACACTGAATGCTGAAGAAACAGTCCCTGTGCCTCTCAAAGCCAGAGTCCTGGACAATCATACAGCACACATTAAATGCTGAAGACACAGTCCCTGTGCCTCTCAAATCCAGAGTCCTGGACAGTCACACAGCACACTCTGAATGCTGAAGACACAGTCCCTGTGCCTCTCAAAGCCAGAGTCCTGGACAGTCACACAGCACACACTGAACGCTGAAGACACAGTCCCTGTGCCTCTCAAAGCAAGAGTCCTGGACAGTCACACAGCACACTCTGAATGCTGAAGACAGTCGCTGTGCCTCTCAAAGCCAGAGTCCTGGACAGTCACACAGCACACACTGAATGCTGAAGACAGTCCCTGTGCCTCTCAAAGCCAGAGTCCTGGACAGTCACACAGCACACACTGAATGCTGAAGACACAGTCCCTGTGCCTCTCAAAGCCAGAGTCCTGGACAGTCACACAGCACACACTGAATGCTGAAGACACAGTCGCTGTGCCTCTCAAAGCCAGAGTCCTGGACAGTCACACAGCACACTCTGAATGCTGAAGACAAAGTCCCTATGCCTATCAAAGCCAGAGTCCTGGACAGTCACACAGCACACACTGAATGCTGAAGACACAGTCGCTGTGCCTCTCAAAGCCAGAGTCCTGGACAGTCACACAGCACACACTGAATGCTGAAGACACAGTCCCTGTGCCTCTCAAAGCCAGAGTCCTGGACAGTCACACAGCACACAGAGAATGAGGAAGACAAAGTCCCGGTGCCTATCAAAGCCAGAGTCCTGGACTGTCACACAGCACACACTGAATGCTGAAGACACAGTCGCTGGCCTCTCAAAGCCAGAGTCCTGGACAGTCACACAGCACACAAAGAATGCTGAAGACACAGTCCCTGTGCCTCTCAAAGCCAGAGTCCTGGAGAGTCACACAGCACACACTGAATGCTGAAGACACAGTCCCTGTGCCTCTCAAAGCCAGAGTCCTGGACAGTCACACAGCACACACTGAATGCTGAAGACACAGTCCCTGTGCCTCTCAAAGCCAGAGTCCTGGACAGTCAAACAGCACACACTGAATGCTGAAGACACAGTCCCTGTGCCTCTCAAAGTCAGAGTACTGGACAGTCACACAGCACACACTGAATGCTGAAGACACAGTCCCTGTGCCGCTCAAAGTCAGACTACTGGACAGTCACACAGCACACACTGAATGCTGAAGACACAGTCCCTGTGCCGCTCAAAGCCAGAGTCCTGGACAGTCACACAGCACACACTGAATGCTGAAGACACAGTCCCTGTGCCTCTCAAAGCCAGAGTCCTGGACAGTCACACAGCACACTCTGAATGCTGAAGACAAAGTCCCTATGCCTCTCAAAGCCAGAGTCCTGGACAGTCACACAGCACACACTGAATGCTGAAGACACAGTCCCTGTGCCTCTCAAAGCCAGAGTCCTGGACAGTCACACAGCACACAGTGAATGAGGAATACAAAGTCCCGGTGCCTATCAAAGCCAGAGTCCTGGACTGTCACACAGCACACACTGAATGCTGAAGACACAGTCGTAGGCCTCTCAAAGCCAGAGTCCTGGACAGTCACACAGCACACACTGAATGCTGAAGACACAGTCCCTGTGCCTCTCAAAGTCAGAGTCCTGGACAGTCAAACAGCACACACTGAATGCTGAAGACACAATCCCTGTGCCTCTCAAAGCCAGAGTCCTGGACAGTCACACAGCACGCACTGAACACTGAAGACACAGTCCCTGTGCCTCTCAAAGCCAGAGTCCTGGACAGTCACACAGCACACTCTGAATGCTGAAGACAGTCGCTTTGCCTCTCAAAGCCAGAGTCCTGGACAGTCACACAGCACACACTGAATGCTGAAGACAGTCCCTGTGCCTCTCAAAGCCAGAGTCCTGGACAGTCACACAGCACACACTGAATGCTGAAGACACAGTCCCTGTGCCTCTCAAAGCCAGAGTCCTGGACAGTCACACAGCACACACTGAATGCTGAAGACACAGTCCCTGTGCCTCTCAAAGCCAGAGTCCTGGACAGTCACACAGCACACACTGAATGCTGAAGACACAGTCCCTGTGCCTCTCAAAGCCAGAGTCCTCGACAGTCACACAGCACACACTGAATGCTGAAGACACAGTCGCTGTGCCTCTCAAGCCAGAGTCCTGGACAGTCACACAGCACACACTGAATGCTGAAGACACAGTCGCTGTGCCTCTCAAAGCCAGGTCCTGAACAGTCACACAGCACACACTGAATGCTAAAGACACAGTCGCTGTGCCTCTCAAAGCCAGAGTCCTGGACAGTCAAACAGCACACACTGAATGCTGAAGACACAGTCGCTATGCCTCTCAAAGCCAGAGTCCTGGTCAGTCACAAAGCACACACTGAATGCTGAAGACACAGTCGCTGTGCCTCTCAAAGCCAGAGTCCTGGTCAGTCACACAGCACACACTGAATGCTGAAGACACAGTCCCTGTGCCTCTCAAAGCCAGTGTCCTGGACAGTCACACAGCACACACTGAATGCTGAAGACACAGTCCCTATACTTCACAAAGCCAGGGTCCTGGACAGTCACACAGCACACACTGAATGCTGAAGACACAGTCCCTGTGCCTCTCAAAGCCAGAGTCCTGGACAGTCACACAGCACACACTGAATGCTGAAGACACAGTCCCTGTGCCTCTCAAAGCCAGAGTCCTGGACAATCATACAGCACACACTAAATGCTGAAGAAACAGTCCCTGTGCCTCTCAAATCCAGAGTCCTGGACAGTCACACAGCACACTCTGAATGCTGAAGACACAGTTCCTGTGCTTCTCAAAGCCAGAGTCCTGGACAGTCACACAGCACACTCTGAATGCTGAAGACACAGTCCCTGTGCCTCTCAAAGCCAGAGTCCTGGACAGTCACACAGCACACTCTGAATGCTGAAGACAGTCGCTGTGCTTCTCAAAGCCAGAGTCCTGGACAGTCACACAGCACACTCTGAATGCTGAAGACAGTCCCTGTGCCTCTCAAAGCCAGAGTCCTGGACAGTCACACAGCACACACTGAATGCTGAAGACACAGTCCCTGTGCCTCTCAAAGCCAGAGTCCTGGACAGTCACACAGCACACACTGAATGCTGAAGACACAGTCGCTGTGCCTCTCAAAGCCAGAGTCCTGGACAGTCACACAGCACACACTGAATGCTGAAGACACAGTACCTGTGCCTCTCAAAGCCAGGTCCTGAACAGTCACACAGCACACACTGAATGCTAAAGACACAGTCGCTGTGCCTCTCAAAGCCAGAGTCCTGGACAGTCAAACAGCACACACTGAATGCTGAAGACACAGTCGCTATGCCTCTCAAAGCCAGAGTCCTGGTCAGTCACAAAGCACACACTGAATGCAGAAGACACAGTCAGTGTGCCTCTCAAAGCCAGAGTCCTGGTCAGTCACACAGCACACACTGAATGCTGAAGACACAGTCCCTGTGCCTCTCAAAGCCAGTGTCCTGGACAGACACACAGCACACACTGAATGCTGAAGACACAGTCCCTATACTTCACAAAGCCAGGGTCCTGGACAGTCACACAGCACACACTGAATGCTGAAGACACAGTCCCTGTGCCTCTCAAAGCCAGAGTCCTGGACAGTCACACAGCACACACTGAATGCTGAAGACACAGTCCCTGTGCCTCTCAAAGCCAGAGTCCTGGACAATCATACAGCACACACTAAATGCTGAAGACACAGTCCCTGTGCCTCTCAAATCCAGAGTCCTGGACAGTCACACAGCACACTCTGAATGCTGAAGACACAGATCCTGTGCTTCTCAAAGCCAGAGTCCTGGACAGTCACACAGCACACTCTGAATGCTGAAGACACAGTCCCTGTGCCTCTCAAAGTCAGAGTCCTGGACAGTCACACAGCACACACTGAATGCTGAAGACACAGTCCCTGTGCCTCTCAAAGCCAGAATCCTGGACAGTCACACAGCACACACTGAATGCTGAAGACACAGTCCCTGTTCCTCTCAAAGCCAGAGTCCTGGACAGTCACACAGCACACTCTGAATGCTGAAGACAAAGTCCCTATGCCTATCAAAGCCAGAGTCCTGGACAGTCACACAGCACACACTGAATGCTGAAGACACAGTCGCTGTGTCTCTCAAAGCCAGAGTCCTGGACAGTCACACAGCACACACTGAATGCTGAAGACACAGTCCCTGTGCCTCTCAAAGCCAGAGTCCTGGACAGTCACACAGCACACAGTGAATGAGGAAGACACAGTCCCAGTGCCTATCAAAGCCAGAGTCCTGGACTGTAACACAGCACACACTGAATGCTGAAGACACAGTCGCTGGCCTCTCAAAGCCAGAGTCCTGGACAGTCACACAGCACACAGCACACACTGAATGCTGAAGACACAGTCCCTGTGCCTCTCAAAGCCAGAGTCCTGGACAGTCACACAGCACACAAAGAATGCTGAAGACACAGTCCCTGTGCCTCTCAAAGCCAGAGTCCTGGAGAGTCACACAGCACACACTGAATGCTGAAGACACAGTCCCTGTGCCTCTCAAAGCCAGAGTCCTGGACAGTCACACAGCACACACTGAATGCTGAAGACACAGTCCCTGTGCCTCTCAAAGCCAGAGTCCTGGACAGTCACACAGCACACTCTGAATGCTGAAGACACAGTCCCTGTGCCTCTCAAAGCCAGAGTCCTGGACAGTCACACAGCACACACTGAATGCTGAAGACACAGTCCCTGTGCCTCTCAAAGCCAGAGTCCTGGACAATCATACAGCACACACTAAATGCTGAAGACACAGTCCCTGTGCCTCTCAAATCCAGAGCCCTGGACAGTCACACAGCACACACTGAATGCTGAAGACACAGTCCCTGTGCCTCTCAAAGACAGAGTCCTGGACAGTCACACAGCACACTCTGAATGCTGAAGACACAGTTCCTGTGCTTCTCAAAGCCAGAGTCCTGGACAGTCACACAGCACACTCTGAATGCTGAAGACACAGTCCCTGTGCCTCTCAAAGCCAGAGTCCTGGACAGTCACACAGCACACACTGAACGCTGAAGACACAGTCCCTGTGCCTCTCAAAGCAAGAGTCCTGGACAGTCACACAGCACACTCTGAATGCTGAAGACAGTCGCTGTGCCTCTCAAAGCCAGAGTCCTGGACAGTCACACAGCACACAATGAATGCTGAAGACAGTCCCTGTGCCTCTCAAAGCCAGAGTCCTGGACAGTCACACAGCACACACTGAATGCTGAAGACACAGTCCCTGTGCCTCTCAAAGCCAGAGTCCTGGACAGTCACACAGCACACACTGAATGCTGAAGACATAGTCGCTGTGCCTCTCAAAGCCAGAGTCCTGGACAGTCACACAGCACACACTGAATGCTGAAGACACAGTCCCTGTGCCTCTCAAAGCCAGGTCCTGAACAGTCACACAGCACACACTAAATGCTGAAGACACAGTCCCTGTGCCTCTCAAATCCAGAGTCCTGGACAGTCACACAGCACACTCTGAATGCTGAAGACACAGTTCCTGTGCTTCTCAAAGCCAGAGTCCTGGACAGTCACACAGCACACTCTGAATGCTGAAGACACAGTCCCTGTGCCTCTCAAAGTCAGAGTCCTGGACAGTCACACAGCACACACTGAATGCTGAAGACACAGTCCCTGTGCCTCTCAAAGCCAGAATCCTGGACAGTCACACAGCACACACTGAATGCTGAAGACACAGTCCCTGTGCCTCTCAAAGCCAGAGTCCTGGACAGTCACACAGCACACTCTGAATGCTGAAGACAAAGTCCCTATGCCTATCAAAGCCAGAGTCCTGAACAGTCACACAGCACACACTGAATGCTGAAGACACAGTCGCTGTGCCTCTCAAAGCCAGAGTCCTGGACAGTCACACAGCACACACTGAATGCTGAAGACACAGTCCCTGTGCCTCTCAAAGCCAGAGTCCTGGACAGTCACACAGCACACAGTGAATGAGGAAGACAAAGTCCCGGTGCCTATCAAAGCCAGAGTCCTGGACTGTCACACAGCACACACTGAATGCTGAAGACACAGTCGCTGGCCTCTCAAAGCCAGAGTCCTGGACAGTCACACAGCACACACTGAATGCTGAAGACACAGTCCCTGTGCCTCTCAAAGCCAGAGTCCTGGACAGTCACACAGCACACAAAGAATGCTGAAGACACAGTCCCTGTGCCTCTCAAAGCCAGAGTCCTGGAGAGTCACACAGCACACACTGAATGCTGAAGACACAGTCCCTGTGCCTCTCAAAGCCAGAGTCCTGGACAGTCACACAGCACACACTGAATGCTGAAGACACAGTCCCTGTGCCTCTCAAAGCCAGAGTCCTGGACAGTCACACAGCACACATTGAATGCTGAAGACACTGTCCCTGTGCCTCTCAAAGCCAGAGTCCTGGACAGTCACACAGCACACACTGAATGCTGAAGACACAGTCGCTGGCCTCTCAAAGCCAGAGTCCTGGACAGTCACACAGCACACACTGAATGCTGAAGACACAGTCCCTGTGCCTCTCAAAGCCAGAGTCCTGGACAGTCACACAGCACACACTGAATGCTGAAGACACAGTCCCTGTGCCTCTCAAAGCCAGAATCCTTTACAGTCACACAGCACACAAAGAATGCTGAAGACACAGTCCCTGTGCCTCTCAAAGCCAGAGTCCTGGACAGTCACACAGCACACTCTGAATGCTGAAGACACAGTCCCTGTGCCTCTCAAAGCCAGAGACCTGGACAGTCACACAGCACACTCTGAATGCTGAAGACACAGTCCCTGTGCCTCTCAAAGCCAGGTCCTGAACAGTCACACAGCACACACTGAATGCTGAAGACACAGTCGCTGTGCCTCTCAAAGCCAGAGTCCTGGACAGTCAAACAGCACACACTGAATGCTGAAGACACAGTCGCTATGCCTCTCAAAGCCAGAGTCCTGGTCAGTCACACAGCACACATTGAATGCTGAAGACACAGTCCCTGTGCCTCTCAAAGCCAGAGTCCTGGACAGTCACACAGCACACACTGAATGCTGAAGACACAGTCCCTATACTTCACAAAGCCAGAGTCCTGGACAGTCACACAGCACACACTGAAATCTGAAGACACAGTCCCTGTGCCTCTCAAAGCCAGAGTCCTGGACAGTCACACAGCACACACTGAATGCTGAAGAAACAGTCCCTGTGCCTCTCAAAGCCAGAGTCCTGGACAATCATACAGCACACATTAAATGCTGAAGACACAGTCCCTGTGCCTCTCAAATCCAGAGTCCTGGACAGTCACACAGCACACTCTGAATGCTGAAGACACAGTCCCTGTGCCTCTCAAAGCCAGAGTCCTGGACAGTCACACAGCACACACTGAACGCTGAAGACACAGTCCCTGTGCCTCTCAAAGCAAGAGTCCTGGACAGTCACACAGCACACTCTGAATGCTGAAGACAGTCGCTGTGCCTCTCAAAGCCAGAGTCCTGGACAGTCACACAGCACACACTGAATGCTGAAGACAGTCCCTGTGCCTCTCAAAGCCAGAGTCCTGGACAGTCACACAGCACACACTGAATGCTGAAGACACAGTCCCTGTGCCTCTCAAAGCCAGAGTCCTGGACAGTCACACAGCACACACTGAATGCTGAAGACACAGTCGCTGTGCCTCTCAAAGCCAGAGTCCTGGACAGTCACACAGCACACTCTGAATGCTGAAGACAAAGTCCCTATGCCTATCAAAGCCAGAGTCCTGGACAGTCACACAGCACACACTGAATGCTGAAGACACAGTCGCTGTGCCTCTCAAAGCCAGAGTCCTGGACAGTCACACAGCACACACTGAATGCTGAAGACACAGTCCCTGTGCCTCTCAAAGCCAGAGTCCTGGACAGTCACACAGCACACAGAGAATGAGGAAGACAAAGTCCCGGTGCCTATCAAAGCCAGAGTCCTGGACTGTCACACAGCACACACTGAATGCTGAAGACACAGTCGCTGGCCTCTCAAAGCCAGAGTCCTGGACAGTCACACAGCACACAAAGAATGCTGAAGACACAGTCCCTGTGCCTCTCAAAGCCAGAGTCCTGGAGAGTCACACAGCACACACTGAATGCTGAAGACACAGTCCCTGTGCCTCTCAAAGCCAGAGTCCTGGACAGTCACACAGCACACACTGAATGCTGAAGACACAGTCCCTGTGCCTCTCAAAGCCAGAGTCCTGGACAGTCACACAGCACACATTGAATGCTGAAAACACAGTCCCTGTGCCTCTCAAAGCCAGAGTCCTGGACAGTCACACAGCACACACTGAATGCTGAAGACACAGTCCCTGTGCCTCTCAAAGCCAGAGTCCTGGACAGTCACACAGCACACACTGAATGCTGAAGACACAGTCCCTGTGCCTCTCAAAGCAAGAGTCCTGGACAGTCACACAGCACACATTGAATGCTGAAGACACAGTCCCTGTGCCTCTCAAAGCCAGAGTCCTGGACAGTCACACAGCACACAAAGAATGCTGAAGACACAGTCGCTGGCCTCTCAAAGCCAGAGTCCTGGACAGTCACACAGCACACACTGAATGCTGAAGACACGGTCCCTGTGCCTATCAAAGCCAGAGTCCTGGACAGTCACACAGCACACACTGAATGCTGAAGACAATCGCTGTGCCTCTCAAAGCCAGAGTCCTGGACAGTCACACAGCACACACTGAATGCTGAAGACACAGTCCCTGTGCCTCTCAAAGCCAGAGTCCTGGACAGTCACACAGCACACAGTGAATGAGGAAGACAAAGTCCCAGTGCCTATCAAAGCCAGAGTCCTGGACTGTCACACAGCACACACTGAATGCTGAAGACACAGTCGCTGGCCTCTCTAAGCCAGAGTACTGGACTGTCACACAGCACACACTGAATGCTGAAGACACAGTCCTTGTGCCTCTCAAAGCCAGAGTCCTGGAGAGTCACACAGCACACAAAGAATGCTGAAGACACAGTCCCTGTGCCTCTCAAAGCCAGAGTCCTGGAGAGTCACACAGCACACTCTGAATGCTGAAGACACAGTCCCTGTGCCTCTCAAAGCCAGAGTCCTGGACAGTCACACAGCACACTCTGAATGCTGAAGACACAGTCCCTGTGCCTCTCAAAGCCAGAGTCCTGGACAGTCACACAGCACACACTGAATGCTGAAGACACAGTCCCTGTGCCTCTCAAAGCCAGAGTCCTGGACAGTCACACAGCACACACTGAATGCTGAAGACACAGTCCCTGAGCCTCTCAAAGCCAGAGTCCTGCACAGTCACACAGCACACTCTGAATGCTGAAGACAGTCTCTGTGCCTCTCAAAGACAGAGTCCTGGACAGTCACACAGCACACTCTGAATGCTGAAGACACAGTTCCTGTGCCTCTCAAAGCCAGAGTCCTGGACAGTCACACAGCACACTCTGAATGCTGCAGGCACAGTCCCTGTGCCTCTCAAAGTCAGAGTCCTGGACAGACACAAAGCACACACTGAATGCTGAAGACACAGTCCCTGTGCCTCTCAAAGCCAGAGTCCTGGACAGTCAAACAGCACACTCTGAATGCTGAAGACAAAGTCGCTGGCCTCTCAAAGCCAGAGTCCTGCACAGTCACACAGCACACACTGAATGCTGAAGACACAGTCCCTGTGCCTCTCAAAGTCAGAGTCCTGGACAGTCACAAAGCACACACTGAATGCTGAAGACACAGTCCCTGTGCGTCACAAAGCCAGAGTCCTGGACAGTCACACAGCACACACTGAATGCGGAAGACACAGTCCCTGTGCCTCTCAAGCCAGAGTCCTGGAGAGTCACACAGCACACACGAAATGCTGAAGACACAGTCGCTGTGCCTCTCAAAGCCAGAGTCCTGGACAGTCACACAGCACACTCTGAATGCTGAAGACAGTCGCTGTGCCTCTCAAAGCCAGAGTCCTGCACAGTCACACAGCACACACTGGATGCTGAAGACACAGTCCCTGTGCCTCTCAAAGTCAGAGTCCTGGACAGTCACACAGCACACTCTGAATGCTGAAGACACAGTCCCTGTGCCTCTCAAAGCCAGAGTCCTGGACAGTCACACAGCACACACAGAATGCTGAAGACACAATCCCTGTGCCTCTCAAAGCCAGAGTCCTGGACAGTCACACAGCACACACTGAATGCTGAAGACACAGTCCCTGTGCCTCTCAAAGTCAGAGTCCTGGACAGTCACACAGCACACACTGAATGCTGAACACACAATCCCTGTGCCTCTCAAAGCCAGAGTCCTGGACAGTCACACAGCACACACTGAATGCTGAAGACACAATCGCTGTGCCTCTCAAAGCCAGAGTCCTGGACAGTCATACAGCACACTCTGAATGCTGAATACAGTCGCAGTGCCTCTCAAAGCCAGAGTCCTGGACAGTCACACAGCACACACTGAATGCTGAAGACACAATCGCTGTGCCTCTCAAAGCCAGAGTCCTGGACAGTCCGACAGCACACACTGAATGCTGAAGACACAGTCCCTGTGCCTCTCAAAGCCAGAGTCCTGGACAGTCACACAGCACACACTGAATGCTGAAGACACAGTCCCTGTGCCTCTCAAAGCCAGAGTCCTGGACAGTCACACAGCACACACTGAATGCTGAAGACACAGTCACTGTGCCTCTCAAAGCCAGAGTCCTGGACAGTCACACAGCACACACTGAATGCTGAAGACACAGTCCCTGTGCCTCTCAAAGCCAGAGTCCTGGACAGTCACACAGCACACACTGAATGCTGAAGACACAGGCGCTGAGCCTCTCAAAGCCAGAGTCCTCGACAGTCACACAGCACACTCTGAATGCTGAAGACAGTCGCTGTGCCTCTCAAAGCCAGAGTCCTGGACAGTCACACAGCACACACTGAATGCTGAAGACACAGTCGCTGTGCCTCTCAAAGCCAGAGTCCTGGACAGTCACACAGCACACACTGAATGCTGAAGACACAGTCCCTGTGCCATTCAAAGCCAGAGTCCTGGACAGTCACACAGCACACACTGAATGCTGAAGACACAGTCCCTGTGCCTCTCAAAGCCAGTGTCCTGGACAGTCACACAGCACACTCTGAATGCTGAAGACACAGTCCCTGTGCCTCTCAAAGTCAGAGTCCTGGACAGTTACACAGCACACACTGAATGCTGAAGACACAGCCCCAGTCCGTCTCAAAGTCAGAGTCCTGGACAGTCACACAGCACATACTGAATGCTGAAGACACAGTCCCTCTGCCTCTCAAAGCCAGAGTCCTGGACAGTCACACAGCACACACTGAATGCTGAAGACACAGTCCCTGTGCCTCTCAAAGTCAGAGTCCTGGACAGTCAAACAGCACACACTGAATGCTGAAGACACAATCCCTGTGCCTCTCAAAGCCAGAGTCCTGGACAGTCACACAGCACACACTGAATGCTGAAGACACAGTCCCTATGCCTCTCAAAGCCAGAGTCCTGGACAGTCGCACAGCACACACTGAATGCTGAAGACACAGTCCCTGTGCCTCTCAAAGCCAGAGTCCTGGACAGTCACACAGCACACTCTGAATGCTGAAGACACAGTCCCTGTGCCTCTCAAAGTCAGAGTCCTGGACAGTTACACAGCACACACTGAATGCTGAAGACACAGTCCCTGTGCCTCTCAAAGCCAGAGTCCTGGACAGTCACACAGCACACACTGAATGCTGAAGACACAGTCGCTGTGCCTCTCAAAGCCAGAGTCCTGGACAGTCACACAGCACACACTGAATGCTGAAGACTCAGTCCCTGTGCCTCTCAAAGTCAGAGTCCTGGACAGTCACACAGCATACACTGAATGCTGAAGACACAGTCCCTGTGCCTGTCAAAGCCAGAGTCCTGGACAGTCACACAGCACACACTGAATGCTGAAGACACAGTCCTTGTGTCTCTCAAAGCCAGAGTCCTGGACAGTCACACAGCACACACTGAATGCTGAAGACACAGTCCCTGTGCCTCTCAAAGCCAGAGTCCTGGACAGTCACACAGCACACTCTGAGCTGTTAATGCTGCATCCCAGGTCTACTTTTCTGGGGTTTCCCTGGGAGTTCAGAGGATCACTATATCTAAAGCATGGCCAGAGAAAGAGTCTCCTGGACAACATGGCTGCCAGCCGCTGCTGTGCTCTCCAGTGCAAAGGGTCTTCAAACTGGCTGCTCACTTTGCTATGTACGATCTACTCACTGGGGGCTGGAGAGGTGGCTCATCAGTTAAGAGCACTGACTGCTCTTCCAAAGGTCCTAAGTTCAATTCCCAGAAACTTCTTGGTGGCTCACAGCCATCTGTAATTGAATCTGATGTCCTCTTCTGGTGTGTCTGAAGAGAGCGACAGTGTACTCCTATACATAAATAAATAAACCTTTAAAAAAAATCTACTCACTGAATAGAAAGACCTCAGAAGACAAAAGCCTCAGACACAAACATCAGATCTAACAGAAAAAAAACAGCGTTTGATAAACTCAATCAATGAAGGCATACAAGAGATACCTGACCAAAAAAACCTGCAGAGATGTCACAAACCTGAGGCCAACTCACAGAAGACAGCGAGGCTGGCGGTGCGGGTGAATTAATTATAAGATGTCACTACAATCAGAAACACAAGCTAATTACAGTATCACTTGCTAAGTATTCAAGAAACCTGAGGAGTTGGCCTCGCCTGGAAGAACTCCTGGTTGACAAGCAAAACCTGAAATCTGACGTGCACAGGACTGCATGCATCTGTCATCCCGCCGCTCAGGGGGCTGAATGGGAACACTAAACGCAGTATGGCCCTGTCTCTACAGACACAAAAAACCTGAAGCTCTCCAGAGGAGCTTACTCTGTGCCCTACAAAATGATTGTGTGTGGGAGGCTCTAGGCTCTTAGCCGGGTTGGCCAAAAACCACCTGGCCCTGTTTTAGAGGCCCCCAGAGGGAGCATCTACTATAAAACTGCTACAAAGCACTAACACTTTATGAGTTAGTCAGGTTTTGACAAGAGGAAGAGTGAGGGATGAGCATGCTCAGGAGCCATGTGAGAGCCACAGGTGGATTAATGGAATCGGTACTCACGGCAGCGGGCCGGACTTGCTGGTTCATTTCCTGTAGGTCTCTAAAGAAAGCACTTCAAACATTAGGGGTTTTAAGGGATTTTAAGTAGGAACTAGCTGAAGAAAAGCAGGTAACATTCTAAGTAAGTAGTGAAAGGTAAATTTGAGTAAGCAAGTGTTTCCAATGCAGGTAACAGTTCAGACTAAGTATCATGTCCTTGTTTCTGTTTGAATCCAGCTGAGCCCATGATCTGAGCAGAGATAAACTCCATCCAGAAAGAACATACCAAACAGGACCACTCACATGCAGAGGCATGCAGACACACGTAGACAGACATGCACACCAACAGACACAGAGAGAGAGAGAGAGAGAGAGAGAGAGAGAGAGAGACTCATAGCATGGAATCCATGCCTGAGCCCATAAAGTATCTTTCTTAAATTTTATATTTAGTTGTTTAAAGATAAATATGTGATAGAGGCTTAGGGGAAGCCCAGGGAAGCAGTGTGTAAATATGATCAAGAAACACTAGATATATGTATGAAATTTTGGCTAATAAGGTCATGTATCTTGAAGAACATACATTATACATATACTAATAAATTATAATTCCTTGTATTCTAAATATGTGTCCTTATGCTCACAGATATGGCTCTCAAAGCTTCTTTTGGGGCTGGAGAGATGGCACTGACTGCTCTTCCAGAGGTCCTGAGTTCAATTCCCAGCAACTACATTGGTGGCTCACAACCATCTGTAATGTGAGCCAATGACCTGGTGTGTCTGAAGACAGTGTCAGTTAACTCACATAAAATAAATAATAAAACAAATCTTTTAAAAAATAAAAAGAAGCTTCCCTTTTTAGCAGCTGGAGACCTTTACAGAAAGCTGTGCTTACGTCACAGAAAGAATCAACAAGTAAAATGGAGAGAAGAAAACACCCTTAGATAACCCAGCTCAAGAGAGGCTGCTCCCAAGCCCTGCAGTTCAGGCTCATTCATGCTCTTACACGGATTGGTAAAAGTTGGCCTTTCTTTTCTAACTTGAGTATTAAAGTGTCACAAATTAAAAAAAAAAGCACCATTACTTTTAATTTCTTATTTGTAGTTTGTTTTGTTCTAAGGTAGAACACTGTAAATACTAAAGAGGAGTGACTAAAAGGGCAAATAGGCAGTGAAGTGAAATTTACAAATTTTTTAAACTAAAAACTGTTCACTCTCTACTCAATCATGTATAGAATCATGCACTCCTGGCATCAAGAAGTGGCCACCTCAGCCCACGCCAGCTCCACCCACCTCAGCCCACTCCAACTCTACTCACCTCAGCCCACACCAGCTCCACCCACCTCAGCACCCCGCACCACACCTGCCAGGACTGCTGGCTGACTCCCAGCTAGCTCATCTGTGCATGTGCTTCACCTTTTACACTCCAAGCCCACATTGAAACTACTGCACTCTGTGGTGGGTGGGTAAGTACACAGACCCCAAGTGAGACAGCGTTCCTCAGCGAACTGGCCTGTCTGCACCTTACTCCACTGCCTCCTTCCAAGGTGGAGTGGAAAATTTGTTACAGTCATATCCTCAGTTGGCTCTCATGCCTGCCAGTCCCGAGCTGCTGAGTTTGTGGCTCTCCTAGGCTTCTGTTTCTGCCTTCATGGATCCTAATCACTGGCTACTGACTAACTTTTTAAGCGGGAGGCATTCTCATTATGCCTGCATGTGTCCAGGAAGATGGTGCAGCCACCTTACCAATAGCAAGCATGCAGATTCAAGAACAATGGCAGGGACACACTGGTCTCTGTCCAGGAACACTGCAGGGACACTGGTCTCCATGAACAATGTCTATCTTTCCACTGCTGTGAAAGTTCAAAAGAGCTAACCCGACCTGTTTCATCTGTAACATGTTTCATTTGAAAAGATCAAATGTAGTCACACAAGAAATGTAGAGGTGTTGTTCAAATCTATGTTGAAAACTAAACCCCCAAAGATGAATGCTGAATGTGAATGGGAAAGAAGAAACTGTGGCTACAGAATAATGGCACCAAAGGCTTCAGGCTCCCAGGGACTGGAAACCTGTGACGTCACGTGATAGAGCCTTTGCAGGTGTGGTGACAGATCCGAAGATAGAGGTGACTCAGCCTAGAGAGTCCCCAAAGAGAACATGAGGGAATGTGTGACAGAACGTCCTTGAGGTTTGCAGACAGGATGTCCCAGAGGAGGAAAATGCACGAAACCAAGCCTTCGAGGAGGAAGCAGCCTCACAGACACCTGGATTTCACCCCTAAACCCCAAACTGACAGGACCTGCAGAATTGAGACATGTGAGGAGCAGGTGTGGCAGCAGTCCCAAGAAGGCGCCAGGGACTGCAGCTAAGTCTTATGACTTGCACCTGACTTCCTCATACACCTGAAAATAAGCCACAACCATCGTGAGAGCTGCGCAGGTGCACCAGGATACTGGCGAATTCATTTTGGTGGAGATATGCCCCTGCTGCCCTGATTAGCTGAAGCTGAGTACCTGGTGAGGTGACGTGGCCTGCTGTGAGTGGATGGGAACTGAGAGTATATAAGAGTGAGAGGCCCGGGGTTGGGGGAGATATAGATGAAGAGAAAGAAGAGAGATGAAGACTGAAGTTTGCTGAATAAACTGCTGTTAGAAGGACTGGTGGTTGTGTCGTTCTTGCTGGTCGAGAGCAGACGCAACAAATGGTGGCCCGTACGGGGAACTGACTCCCCGACCGAGTTCAGAACTTTCAGCAGTCAGTGGTTGCCAGCAGGGTAAGTTCACGGTGAGTGAAACTTGCGACCCCAGGAGTTTGGGAAGGACCTCGGATAAAATAGAGGCAAATATAAAGTTGCCAGGAAGCAGGCACAAAGTAACCCAGGAGTTTTGGGAAGGACCTCGGATAAAATAGAGGCAAATATAAAGTTGCCAGGAAGCAGGCACAAAGTAAAAGTGAAACCATGGGGACAAGTTAAGGTTCCCGGCTTTGGGACAAGTTAAGGAACTATGATAACCTCAGTGTAGTGATCAATAGATCCTCGCTATGTAGTTATGCTTTTTTTCTCCCATTGACCCTTTGTGGGTAGGTCTGATAATTTTGGTCTTGTTTGTTCTGATATATGGACTCTGTTACTGTTTGAATTGTCAGGCAGTCAAGACAGGTCAGAAAATCCTTACGGAGCAACAAGAGAGTATGTCGGAAGAGGAGAAGGGCTTAAAAAGAAAAAAAGAAAAAGAAAGGAGACACAGTGTTATCAGGTGGACAGAAAGGACAAAACAAAAGAGCCGAGGCGGAGGAGGAAGGCGAATTGGCTTCTGTGCCCCCTCCCTATGCCTCCTCGGCAGCCGCCTATAAGCAGACCTTCTGTCTGGAGGTTTGGAGAGAGGTTAGATTCTCCTTGCTGGGATGTCCTATTTTCACCGACCAAGCAGGGCAGAGATATCACGAGCCTTTAGATTTCAAAGTAATCAGTAATTTGGCTGAGTCTGTGCTGACATACGGCTTAACTGCCTCCTATACTGTGGCTCAAGTAGAGGCCTTGAATAGACGCTGCATGACACCTTCCGATTGGGCAGGCTTGGTAAAGGCATGCCTTTCACCTGGGCAGTATTTAGATTGGAAAGCCTTCCTTATTAAATTTACAAATGAACAGGCAGTGGCTAACGTTGCTGCAGGAAATCAAGGTCGCTTTGCACAACAACAGACAGGATATCCAGTGCAGGTGTTTGAGCAGGTAAATCAGATTGCCATAAGGGTGTGGAAATCATTGCCCACTGGTGTTGACGGTGTTACAGAACTCCAGAGAGGCAATGAGGCGCTGAATCAGGTGAGAGAGGAGCGCTCTCAATTGGTTTGGGAGAGAGGGTCTGTTTGTGTTTCCTCAGGATCACAACATCTGTGAGTCCCAGAACGGCTGACCAGAGCAATTTAAAACAAGCAGAGCTATGAGGACCTGGATGTTCCTGTGGCTGGGAATGCTCCCGCTAGTGAGAACTGAAGAGCTACATTGGGGCTGTGTTCCTGAAACCTGTGCCGTTGACGCATTCAAGTGTTTCCTCAGTTCTTTACATCTAATGCTTCACTACAATTGCCTTTTTTCTATGCTGCTTCTGTTAAAGGGATTGTTGTGTTTTCAGATGATTCAAAATATTTTACTGGTGAGTGATTGTGTTCAGCTGTATCTACTAAAACTAATGTTACCTGGATTCGAGGGGTGTGGCCTGCCGGTATATCCAAGGACATTGGCACTATACCCTCCCAACCTAGATGGGCCCCCTTTCCTTTTTGTAGGAGTGTTCCCGATTCCCTTCCACCTTGGGCAGTGCCCCTTATATGTATGGTTGTTATGTGGGGTGAATGGTAGTTGCACTGATCTTTCCCCCTTAAGCCAGGTGGCGGGAGGGGCCTGGGGTAATGCAAATTTTATTGGAATGGTTCTAATGTATTTGAAACTTCTGTATTTCAATTTGCTGGAGGAAGGAATGTTTCTTTTCTGGCTATGCCTGTTTGTATGTGATCTCCTTTTGTGTTTATTGTTTATAAGAATAATGTTAATTGTAGTAGTGATATTCGTTATATCATTTGGCTGTTGTGACTAGGATGCCTTGCTTTGTACCTTTGCCTGTTCAAGTTACTTTGTTTACAAACTGTCTATCCCTTGCCTCAGGGCTGATGGGAGCCCTGGGATGTATGCTTGTAATAGTGTGTGTGTTGTGTGTTTGGCGCATGTGTCAGGTGCAGTATGTGTGGGCCCGCACTTTCGCCATGGTAGCGTAGGCTTTTGCTGCAGTGGAGGCGGGACAATCTCCTCAGATTCGGTTTGCCGCTCTAAAGAAATAATGCTGCATTATGCCGTGGGTTGCCAGGCTAAGCACTGCACAGAGGATAGCTTGCTGTTGGCATCCTGTGGAAGGCACGTCTGATGGCATGAAGGTTCGGTGTCCTAGTTCCCTTCCCCCAGGAAAAAACGACACGGGAGCTGGCCAAGACCTCTCTGGGTGATGAGCCCAAGGGATGGTTTTGTGTAGGGCCCCTATGCTTGCACACTGGGGATCAGACCTCTACCTTCACCCGTGAGGCTTGCTTGCAGCAATCAAGATCTGGCCATAGATTAATCAACATCCTGGCCTTTTGATGCACCTGCCGCAAGCAAAACACAATCTCCCCAAGTGTGGCTTGGCATGATAGAGAGGTAGTCAGTGATAAGACTCCCTGGGCATGTCACCAACCTAAGACAGGGATCAAACCAATGCTGTTTGTCTCCCAAGGACAGGTAAGGGACATTGCTGCAGGGGGCAATCTACAGACATTCTCTCTGCCAAAAAAAGAAAAAAGGGGGAGATGTGAGGAGCAGGTGTGGCAGCAGTCCCAAAGGCGCCAGGGACTGCAGCTAAGTCTTATGACTTGCACCTGACTTCCTCACCTGAAAATAAGCCACAACCATCGTGAGAGCTGCGCAGGTGCACCAGGATACTGGCGAAGCCATTCTGATGGAGACATGCCCCTGCTGCCCTGATTAGCTGAAGCTGCGTACCTGGTGAGGTGATGTGGCCTGCTGTGAGTAGATGGGAACTGAAAGTATATAAAAGTGAGAGGCCCGGGGTTCGGGGGAGATATAGATGAAGAGAAAGAGAGACGAAGACTGAAGTTTGCTGAATAAACTGCTGTTAGAAGGACTGGTGGTCGTGTCATTCTTGCTGGTCGAGAGCGGACGTGACAGAGACACTAGCATATTAGACTGATGAACACCAGAGACTCGTGGGAACATCACGACAACATCTGAAGTAAGAGGTCCCTCTGCTGCTACCCTTCTCCTAAGAGGTCCTCTCGGGATGTAGCAATGTCAAAGTCTCCCTGACCTCTCAACAAATACCTGCACAAGTCACACAGGAACCACTGAGACACATAACAGCAATATACAGGCAGGCCATGTCACCTCAGACTGTCTAGAAAAACAAGGTGTTTCCCAAGGAATTGACCAGCTGTACCTGTGGCTATGTAAACTTGAAGTATAGATTAGTGAAATGGTTGATATTACTTCCACCTTAGAGTAGAGAAAAAATAGGTTATCCAAAAAAATCAGTGGAAGGAAATAGGACAGCGAGGGAGAATAAAGGCTCCGTTAGCAAACTGGAAGATGTCATAGCTCTATCCCTAAGCAACAACATGGTGACAGGCAGTGGACAAAGCTGTTGGAAGCACCGGCAGAGACCCTACTTGATATCTATAAATATGAAGTCTGCAGATAACAGAAGTTAACTGTGAGAGCTGAATGTGTATTTCTTGTGGATTTTTTTTTCTCAAAGACAGGCTTTTAAAATATAACATCAAAGTCAGAAGTTGCAAACAGATTTCTAGACATGACTTATAAGACATTATTTATTAGGTATAAAAAATGATAAAGTGGAAATCTAGTTACAATCAGAAAAGCAAAAGGAAAATAATAATAATCAGCAGCGGCATCCTAATAATGCTGAAATGAGCTAGAAGACCATACACTACAACTCACAGGCTGAAGAAGAGGGAAAGCAGAGGTGTCACTTTAGTGAACTCTGAAGCCTAGAAGATGGAGCCTTCCCACAAGCCACAGATGGACCAGACGTCACAAGCAGAACTCAGGAGAAGTTGGAGGGCAATGGCTACACACGTATTTCTGGAAACTGTTATGGAAATATACGCTGAAATTTTTTATATTGCCATACTTTCTGAAGTACTTAAATATCCAGAAGCAAGGGAATTGTGGAGGATCTGTTACACCAAACTCAGAAATTCACACGGAGCTCCGCACAGCTGCCCTAGGTCCACACAAAGGTGCACTTGATGGCTTTAAGATGTTCTCATTTGTCAAGAAGGGCTAGGGATGTACTCAGCTGGTAGAACGCTTGCCTAGCATGCACAAGGGGGGTGCGGAGGGGGGGTTGATCCCCAGCACCACACAAAATAACAATAGTGGTACTTGCCAGAGATGATCTTGCTTGGGAGGCTGAGGCAGGAGGATGAGAAGTATAAGGTCATCCTTTGATGACAGATTGTGGAGCCAGCCTGGGTCACATTAGAGCCTGTCTGGAAAACCAAACCAATGAACAACAAAGGCTGGGGAGGTGGCTCTGTCAGTGACATATATGCTGTACAAGCATGAAGGTCCTCTAGCATCCATGCAAAAGTCAAGTGTGACAGTGAACATCTGTAACCTGGGTAGGTGCTGGGGAGCAAGGAGAGAGTTGGGCATATCCTCAGAGCTTCCTAGCCAGCCAGGGTAAACAACTGGTGAGCTCCAGGATCAATGAGAGACTGTCTCAAAAAATAAGGTGGAGAGAAATCTAGGAAAATATCCAGCTTCAACCTCTAACCTCTCAGGTACACACGAGTGTACATCCATGCTTGAACATGTGCTTGCACTATATTCAACTCTATCTAAAAAAAGTTTTACAAGTTATCATACTAATATATGTGATTAATTTGTCAAATGTGTTATTGTAACAGTTTTACTTATATAAACCAGGAGATATACTGGTGGGAAGTTTTAGCATAACTTTTTTTTGCAACATACTTTCAATAATGGTTCAACTTCTCCTCCACCAGAGGCAGTGGGAGAGAGAAGTTATTAGGATACGGGCGAAGTGCACCTGTTCAGCAATAGTTCTCTGGGGGCAAGCTTGATCTTCTTGGGCAGCAGTTCAGTCCTCCAGCAAACACTAAATACAACTCAGCAGCTACAGACCAGTCCTCTAGGCAGGCAGACACCAGGCACGAACCAGCAGCTACAGACCAGTCCTGTCAGCAAGCAAACACCAGGCAAAGGTAGTTCAATCCTGAAGAAACTGCCAGGTTCACCAACCAGCATGAGGTAAGGCCACTGAAGCACCAAGCTCCAGCAAGAACCTCATGAGCAGTTCTTGGGCGAGTTTCTCTCAATGGCAGTATCACCACACGTTAAGCACAGCAACGAAATGTAAAGTGAACCAATGCATGTGTGTCTTTAGTGAAAAATATCAAGGTGGAGCAAACCAAATCAATGCTCAGTACTCCTCTCCCAGTGTCTGTTGGGTCACATTTACACTCCTTCATCAGAGGCCCTTTCATGTGTTTACTATATAACCAAACACCCTTTCACCTATATCTGCTGCAGGAAAACAGCCTTTCCCATGTTTGCTTTAGCAAGACATCTTTTCACCTGTGTGCCCCAGCAAAACAGCATTTGACATAACTAACTTTCCAAAGACACTAGAAGTTTCCACTTCAGAAAGCAATCAGTATCTTCTAAATTCCACCTCTGAGCTTTTCTCATCGTGTAACTTTTCAATGGTGAGACATATTAAATTTTTTTGTTTAGACTTTGTTTCTGCATAAAGTGTTTATTTCATTTTTATTGATGTATGCCTGTGTGTCTTTGTCAGTGTGTGCCACATGCATGTGGGTACCTCTGAGGCCAGAAGACAGTATAAGATTCCCTAGAGATGGAGAAACAAGCAATTATAAGCAACCTGACATGGGTGGGTACCTGGAACTAAACTCAGGCCCTCTGGAAGAGCCAAGTCCTCCTAACCATTGAGCCATCTCTCCAGACCTCACTTAGATTCTTTTAAAAGACAAGTACCATACAGGCTCATAGTGAATTTTATAACTCTACAAGGCACGCTCTGAGACAGTGTGATGGAAGACGCTCCTGCAACTGACTTGTTTGTTTCTAGTCGGGCACATGCTTTCCTAACTTGCTACACTGAGAAGACCTGAACTCATTGGATTGTGACAGCAATGGTATTATTGTCCCATGGCTCAGAGGTCTTTGTAATACAACAATGTAAATTTGAGGGTGGGAAAGACATAGAGCTATGGTCAGAGCTTGTCCCATGAGGACATGAGAACATGACGGTGCAGACTTTGCCGCCATCAAAAGGGAAGTGCCAAAGGACCTACTTTAGAACCTGGATTTCTACACGCTGGCCCAGTACAGGTCATGTCTACATCCCCCACACCTCACTGAGCTGCCAGGAGCCCTCTGCAGGGGTACTAGCTACAGATGAGCTTGCTAGGTTTCCGTCAGGAGATGCCCAGGGAAAGCACAGCCAGTTTCTCCTGCTTAACCAGTGCTGCCAAATCAGATATGGGATCAAAAAAGAAAACGACCAAGTTTGCCAAAGTTAAAAAAAAATTTTAAGAATCAGAGTATGTGCTCTAAAAGCTAACTTAAAAAAAAAAGTGATTCTTCACACAATGGACATGGCATTCTTGGAACTTGAGTCTAGTACATTCACACATTAGGGATAATAAACGGACCCTTTTCAGTTGCTTTTCCTAGGCACACTGATCCACACAACTCTATTCACACATCCCTTGAAGACTGAACAACTTTTGTTTACTGAACAAATCGTTTCCCTACAAGGGGTTACTTAGGACTGCATCTGTAGTCCATGCTGAGTGTTCTTTCTGTAATGTCTCACTCTAAAGGGAGACAAACCCCACTGCAGTGAGCACAGCAGAGCTTACTATCCTAACCCTGTGAGGATGTGCCGATGATGTCACTACTGGGGGATCTGCGGTCTGAGCTCACAAACGTACTAATCAGCCCCGGGAATGATTCAAAGACCCTCACTGCGCAAATGTACATTTTAATAATAACCAATCTGAATGGCACACATCTGCAAATGACATGTTTTATCCTTACATGGGCATGCACTTCCTAACTTGCTGCAGTAAACAGTTAGAATGGTTTGATTGTGACTATCTTGTGTGCAAACCTGCTACACTATCATTTCCAGGGGAAAAGAATACTCAGGTACTGAAGATGAACAGTCCTCTGCAGGATTTCATTACTCTCATTAGACCCAGGAGCACCTGAGAATCAGAGGTCGGGTCCTAGACTATAAAGACTATAAATGCCTTTGGCGTTTTTGGTCCTGGTAACTCTCTGCTTTGGTGCCATCCTGTGTACCACAGGCTGTCCCTTGGCATCCCTGACCTCTACCTATCAGTGTACTCTCTCCAGAGTGCCAAGCACAAATATCTCCAGACACGTACGTCCCAATGCCACCTGGAGGAAAGCTACTTCTGTTTAAGAATCACTGCAACAAGAAACAATTAACCGCCTCCCGATGGGAGATCTGGAGCAATCCTGTCACCAGTACTGAAACATATCCCCGCTAATGAGAAAGAACAAGAAGACTGCATTTTTCTAAGGGGAAAAAAAAAAATCTAACGAGAAAGGTTGATTAGACACAGGGCAAGGGAACACACATTCATGCTTTCTCTCCTTCCTTAACTCCACGCAAGTAAGCAAGGCTTTAAAATAAGGGCAGGTCCTAAACTCAGCTGGAAAACTAAGACTATACCATATACCATCCAGTGAGCAAAATCTGTAGGGTCACCCCGAGACCAGAAAGCAAATGGAGTCACAGAAACAAAGCGAACCCCACATCCCAGAGCCTAGGTGGAGGCTGAGGGGGTGAGGCCCAGCGCATCATGGGGAATGAGAGGGCCTCCAGCAGATCCTAGCCCACAAAACACAGAGAGATGATACTGTTTCTAGGCAGCCTCGCCACCTCTCGGAGGTATTTATGGAAATACAAAAATATCTAGCACCCAACAAAGTAGAAAAATCACAGATGAGTCTACAGAACTTGGGGCGTCTTTGGAAAAGGAATCGAGTCTCAAATCAACTGCTGGATTTTTAACCTTTAAATTTTCTCCCCCCCCCCCCCCAGAATGAATTAGAACAAAGGGTGGCAGAAGAAATGGACAGCTAAAGGCCAGAGCCAACATCAGTTGGGCAGAGGCGACAAAATCAACAAAGACATCAGTGGAAGGACAAAGAGTCAGTAATCTTCAGAATAATGAAGGGTGGAGAGAGAATACCTAGTCGGCAGCACGCAAAACTAAGAGGCAGGGTCAACCTAGGTGTCACGGGCAGAAAGAGCAGTCCCGGGGAACACTATAGGCAACTTCTCACCGACTGCGATGCTTCTCAGAGGCCTGCCGATGTCTGCCCACACTGGTCTTCCCAGCTAGAGACCGGAATCTTGAGGGACAGGGAGGCCATAAGATACCTTGCTGTCAGGAAAGCCCTGTAACACCAAAGCCTGACCCACATGTGTGTTCTGCTCCTCACGGACACTTCTGTCATCTCCTGCTGGCTTTAGCAGGATTATCTCCATCCTAAAGGAGATCTGGGAGCAGGCCAACAATAGGCTGAGAATCTCACAGAGGGCCATCCCAAAATGCTGCAGCAGTGGAGGGAACCGCCAAGCCATCCAGTGACCCTGGGAGGGGTCGGGGAGAGGTGTATGGTAGGAGTTCTGTCCTATGGAATGGTAAGAAGTGTTCCTAGAAGCCTACAGAATGGACTTGCTTCTCCTTCAGCAGTAAGAAGGGCCCTAGGAATCAAGAGGTAGACAGAATCTTCAACTCCCCATCCCCAAGCTCCACCCTGGCACTCTGCGGCCTGGATGCCTGGATATCTAAGTAGGAAGAACACTGGGAGATTCCGTACTCCTATGAGTTCAGTTGGCACGGAGCTGAGGTCTAGTTTCAGGTCGCACAGGATACCAGGGTCACAAAAATAAATAAACATGAACAACAACAAAATGATTTTACCATCAAAGCTAACCACCTGCCTTTGAAAGAAAAACAAAACAACAGACCAGCAACACAACAGCAACAGAGACCTCGGCCACCACAGCTCCCCACAGCAGCTGCATGCCCTCCCGCACCTCTATTCATTCATGACCAATAAGCAAGGTAACGTGTGCTCTCTTCCCCAGTAGGGCCACACTGGCTATGCTTTCCTCTGCTCTAAGTCCTAGGGTTCCCAAGCCAGAGCAGCAGACCAGGAAAAGGAAGGTGAGCCTGGCCCCCTAACCCTTTACTAGGGTCTAGAGTAGACTTAGTACCACTTAGGAGGCCTACTCGACATCAAGGGACGTCCCTTGAAAGTCTGAGGAAGAAAGAAGGGGGTGAGAAGATACAACCCCTTTAGTGATCTCCCAACCACCACCACCCAAGCTTCTTTCGTTTTTATTTATTCTTCTTATATTCATCTCTATCCCACCGAGGGCTCCCCCATACAGCCTTTAACCCTTTCACGGGGTACAGCAAAAAAAAAAATAAATGTAAACAACAGAAAAGTTTTCCAGCCTTTCTGGCAGCTGGAGGCAGGCATCGACTGTACATCCTACACCCCACCTGGACACACACACACAGTTTCCCCATATGTAATCCAGTCCCCCCCCCAACACACACACACACACAGCTTCCCCGTGTGTAATCCAGTCCCCCCCCAACACACACACACACACACACACACAAACACACACACACACACACACACACACACACACACACACACACACACACACACACGGCTTCCCCGTGTGTAATCCAGTCCAGGACTAAGCTCTGTGCTGAGCTCCTTTATCTGATGTGAGATGCACAGAATCCCAGTTTCTCTCTAATGAATTCCGATGGGTTTCTTTTCTGGCTAAACCAGCTGATGAATTTTCCTAAGTATTACAAGTCTTTCTTTCTTTTTTTTTTAAATTAATTGATTATTTTTTCCCAAATGTTATCCCCTTCCCAGCCCCCCCCCTTGCAGAGTTCTTCCCCATCTCACCTTGCCTTCCAGTCTGAGTGGGTGTCCCCCTATAACCCTCACAAATCTCTACAGGATTAGGCGCATCCTCTCCCACTGAAGCCAGACAAGGCAACCCTCTGCTACCTATGTGCTGGGGACCAGGGACCTTTATTGATGCACCTCTGTGTGACAGGCAAAACACTGCCCTGACACTCCTGCTCCTGGGGAGGTTGGGGTGTGCTATGTGCCATTACTGACCACCTTGGCTCATCAGCTCCTCTCCAGTTGCCTAGGTCCCGTGACCGGCTGAATTTTAAGCTATCACTTTTTACATCAATCCTGAGACAAAGGCCCTGTCACAGCAGTGAGGAAAGGCTGGCAAATGGACAAACACAGGAAGGAAGGGAGAAATAGAGAGATCACACAGTACCTGAGCCGTCCCCATTATGGCTGGCAGGTGCAGGCTGGGGTTTGCAAGCAGCTGTGAAATCACGTGGTACTATGGCCGGGCCTCAGATGATAGGGAAGCCTAAGATGAGGAATGGATAGAAATGGGGAAAATGATAAAAAAGGGTAAGCAACCTTCCCCAGGGGGAGAAAACATGGAGTACACATTAAAGATAAACAACCCAGCAATCGTGAGACTGAGAACAGCAATAGGGACTTGCCACACTAAGGGCACACAGCATGCACCATTGTGAAAAATATCTCAATTTTAAGGCAAGGTTCGAGATGATAAATGGATTTAACAACTTCAAAATATTAAACCAGAGAGAACAAGAAAAACTACACTGCAAATCAAGATTTGTAACTCCTCCTGCAATTTGGTGATTAAACCAGGTTTGTGAATCAGCCCACAGGCCAGGCCCACTTCAAGACAGAAGTGACATTAAATATTAAACATTTAAATGGGGTTATAACCCCGGACAACACTGAAGGTTGCCCTTGATTTTAATCCATGTATTTGACAGATTTTAAAACTCCTTAATTTTTTTCATTCCTTACATATTAACACTTAAAATCACCATTGCAGCAAATACCAACTAGGTGGCATGGGAACTTTGGCTCCATAATATCATACTAGAAAACACAATGCTCTCTGTCTCACTGAGATGGCACAAACACTCTCCTATGTGTACTCTATGTGACCCTTAAAAGTCACAATTGTAACACAATAATGCCCCGAATAGTATTTATGAATACTGCACAGTGTGCAATGTCTTCAGAAAACTATTTTGTCCCCTAAATCTTGGACAAATAGATTTGCTGATAAGCTATTAAATGCCAAGGAAAGACTCTTAAATGCACAATGCTAATAAGCTAAGGATATGAATTTTTAACAAGTACATCTGGGGCATGCTCATTACATAAACTCAAGAGTCAACTTCCAGTGTTTCTCGTGACCAAAGCTTTCATGGCTGTCCATCCATGCAAATTCAAGTCTAGACATCAGCCAGCACAGCCTTTCCAGTGGATGTAGACTTGTCCATACGCATTTCTCCACACTTGTGAAAACAGAACTACTCAGAGGTTTGTTTTACCTTGTACTAAGTAATTGTGGGTCACAGTTGGGCTGGGGAGGTGGTTCAGTGAGTAACACACTACGGCACCTGAGTGAGGACCTGAGATAGGATTCCCCAGAAGCCACCCAAAGCTAAACGTGGTATCATGTGTCTATAATGCTAGCACTCCTACAGCGAGATGGGAAATAGAGACGGGCAAATCTCTGGAGGCTCATGGGCCAGCTAGTCTGCATATGCAGTAACCAACAAGAGACCCTGTCTCAATGTAGCAGGTGAAGACCAAATTCTGAGGTTGTGTGTGAACTTCACACATGCTCCATGCATACTTACACTGATATGAACATGCACATACTCATACATATGAGCATTTATGGAGTGATGTGGAAACCTAGTACAATGGTAACTCCCCGGAATTTATGAAGGTGACCCTAGCAAAGACTTCTAGTAACAGGGGATATGGACCCTGAACCTGCCACCTTCTATAATCAGGCAAGGCTTCCGGTGGCAGAACTGGACATCAACCCACCACAAAATCTTCAACCTACAATTTGTCCTGCCTACAAGATGTGCAGGAGTAAAGGTGATACGGAACTTCTGGGAATGACCAATAAATGACTGGTCCAACTTGAGGACCACACCATGAGAGAGCCCATGTACAGCACTGCCTAGATGGCCAGAAACAGGAAGCTATATTGCTAAGTGACCTAGGATAGAACCAAACATGTCTGGGGGGATAAATAGCCAAAGGATTCCTAATGAATGTCTGTAATACTTGGATACATGAACCTAGACCAGTCATCATCAGAGAGGCTTAATCCAGCAACTCACAGAAGCAGATGCAGAGACCCGTGGTGAAACATTAGGCTGAGCTTGGGGAATTCCACGGAAGAGGACAAAGAAGGGTCATGGGAACCAGAGGGTGGAGGACACCATGAGAATATGGCCCCCAGAATCAACTAAGCAGGGCTCATAGGGGCTCACAGAAACCAAAGTGATAGTCTATAGAGAGCCTATAGGGATCAGTGCTAGGTCCTCTGCATATCTGCTGTGGCTGTGTAGCTTGGTGCTCGTGCGGGACTCCTAACAGCAGGGAGGAAAGCTGTCTCTGACCTTATTGCCCGATGGGTCCCTTTTCCTTCTTGGGTGCCTCCTCCAGCCTAGATATCAGGGCTTGGCTTGCACCTAGTCTCACTACCTCTTGTTGCTGTGTTTGGTTGATATCCCTGGGGGCCCTGCTCTTTTCTGAAAGGACACAGAAGAAGACTGGGTCTGGGGTAAAGGGGAAGTCAGAGGAGTGAAGTAATTGTAGTCAGAATGCAATGTATGAGAGAAGAATTTAAAAAAAAAAACTTTTTTTTAAGTTGTTACTGACTTATTTTATCTATGCATTTAAGTAGCATTTCTAATAAGATATATTTTTAGAATACTCATGCTCAAAATACATATGTATGTAAATTCAATGTATTGAAACCTAATAATAAACTGGCCACAATTCACATGAATATTTTTCTTTAATGATTGTATATAATATACATTCATTTTTTTTAATTTTTAATATTTTTATTACATATTTTCCTCAATTACATTTCCAATGCTATCCCAAAAGTCCCCCATAGCGCCCCCCACTTCCCTACCCACCCATTCCCATTCTTTTGGCCCTGGCATTCCCCTATATTGGGGCATATAAAGTTTGCAAGGCCAATGGGCCTCTCTTTCCAGTGATGGCCGACTAGGCCATCTTTCGATACATATGCAGCTAGAGACAAGAGCTCCGGGGTTCTGGTTAGTACATCATGTTGTTCCAACAATAGGGTTGCAGATCCCTTTAGCTCCTTGGGTACTTTCTCTAGCTTCTCCATTGGGAGCCCTGTGATACATCCAATAGCTGACTGTGAACATCCACTCCTGTGTTTGCTAGGCCCCGGCATCTTCTCACAAGAGACAGCTATATTTGGGTCCTTTCAGCAAAATCTTGCTAGTGTATGCAATGGTGTCAGCGTTTAGAAGCTGCTTATGGGATGGATCCCTGGATACGGCAGTCTCTAAATGGTCCATCCTTTCATCACAGCTACGACTTTGTCTCTGTAACTCCTTCCCTGGGTGTTTTGTTCCCAATTCTAAGAAGGGGCACAGTGTCCACACTTTGGTCTTCATTCTTCTTGAGTTTCATGCATTTAGTAAATTGTATCTTATATCTTGGGTATCCTAAGTTTTGGGCTAATATCCACTTATCAGTGAATACATATTGTGTGAGTTCTTTTGTGATTGTGTTACTTCACTCAAGATGATGCCCTCCAGGTCCATCCATTTGGCTAGGAATTTCATAAATTCATTCTTTTTAATAGCTGAGTAGTACTCCATTGTGTAAATGTACCATAATTTCTGTATCCATTCCTCTGTTGAGGGACATCTGGGTTCTTTCCAGCTTCTGGCTATTATAAATAGGGCTGCTATGAACATAGTGGAGCATGTGTCCTTTTTACCGGTTGGGACATCTTCTGGATATATGCCCAGGAGAGGTATTGCTGGATCCTCCGGTAGTACTATGTCCAATTTTCTGAGGAACCGCCAGACTGATTTCCAGAGTGGTTGTACAAGCTTGCAATCCCACCAACAATGGAGGAGTGTTCCTCTTTCTCCACATCCTCGCCAGCATCTGCTGTCACCTGAATTTTTGATCTTAGCCATTCTGACTGGTGTGAGGTGGAATCTCAGGGTTGTTTGATTTGCATTTCCCTGATGATTAAGGATGTTGAACATTTTTTCAGGTGCTTCTCTGCCATTCGGTATGCCTCAGGTGAGAATTCTTTGTTCAGTTCTGAGCCCCATTTTTTAATGGGGTTATTTGGCTTTCTGGAGTCCACCTTCTTGAGTTCTTTATATATATTGGATATTAGTCCCTTATCTGATTTAGGATAGGTGAAGATCCTTTCCCAATCTGTTGGTGGTTTTTTTTGTCTTATTGATGGTGTCTTTAGCCTTGCAGAAGCTTTGTGGTTTCATGAGGTCCCACTTGTCAATTCTCGATCTTACAGCACAAGCCATTACTGTTCTATTCAGGAATTTTTCCCCTGTGCCCATATCTTCAAGGCTTTTCCCCACTTTCTCCTCTATAAGTTTCAGTGTCTCTGGTTTTATGTGAAGTTCCTTGATCCACTTAGACTTGACCTTAGTACAAGGAGATAGGAATGGATCGATTCGCATTCTTCTACATGTTAACAACCAGTTGTGCCAGCACCATTTGTTGAAAATGCTGTCTTTCTTCCACTGGATGTTTTTAGCTCCCTTGTTGAAGATCAAGTGACCGTAGGTGTGTGGGTTCATTTCTGAGTCTTCAATTCTATTCCATTGGTCTATTTGTCTGTCACTATACCAGTACCATGCAGTTTTTATCACAATTGCTCTGTAGTAGAGCTTTAGGTCCGGCATGGTGATTCCACCAGAGGTTCTTTTATCCTTGAGAAGAGTTTTTGCTATCCTAGGTTTTTTGTTATTCCAGATGAATTTGCAGATTGCACTTTCTAATTCGTTGAAGAATTGATTTGGAATTTTGATGGGGATTGCATTGAATCTGTAGATTGCTTTTGGCAAGATAGCCATTTTTACAATGTTGATCCTGCCAATCCATGAGCATGGAAGATCTTTCCATCTTCTGAGATCTTCTATAATTTCTTTCTTCAGAGACTTGAAATTTTTACTATACAGATCTTTCACTTCCTTAGTTAGAGTCACGCCAAGATATTTAATATTATTTGTGACTATTGAGAAGGGTGTTGTTTCCCTAATTTCTTTCTCAGCCTGTTTATTCTTTGTGTAGAGAAAGGCCATTGATTTGTTTGAGTTAATTTTATATCCAGCTACTTCACCGAAGCTGTTTATCAGGCTTAGGAGTTCTCTGGTGGAATTTTTAGGGTCACTTATATATACTATCATATCATCTGCAAAGAGTGATATTTTGACTTCATCTTTTCCAATTTGTATCCCTTTGATCTCCTTTTGTTGTCGAATTGCTCTGGCTAGGACTTCAAGTACAATGTTGAATAGGTATGGAGAAAGTGGACAGACTTGTCTAGTCCCTGATTTTAGAGGGATTGCTTCAAGCTTCTCACCATTTACTTTGATGTTGGCTACTGGTTTGCTGTAGATTGCTTTTATCATGTTTAGGTATGGGCCTTGAATTCCTGATCTTTCCAAGACTTTTATCATGAATGGGTGTTGGATCTTGTCAAATGCTTTCTCCGCATCTAACGAGATGACCATGTGGTTTTTGTCTTTGAGTTTGTTTATATACTGGATTACGTTGATGGATTTCCGTATATTGAACCATCCCTGCATCCCTGGGATGAAACCTACTTGGTCAGGATGGATGATTGTTTTGATGTGTTCTTGGATTCGGTTAGCAAGAACTTTATTGAGGATTTTTGCATCAATATTCATAAGGGATATTGGTCTGAAGTTTTCTATCTTTGTTGGGTCTTTTTGTGGTTTAGGTATCAGAGTAATTGTGGCTTCATAGAATGAGTTGGGTAGAGTACCTTCTGTTTCTATTTTGTGGAATAGTTTGTGAAGAACTGGGATTAGATCTTCTTTGAAGGTCTGATAGAACTCTGCACTAAACCCATCTGGTCCTGGGCTTTTTTTAGTTGGGAGACTATTAATGACTGCTTCTATTTCTTTGGGGAATATAGGGCTGTTTAGATCATTAACCTGATCTTGATTCAACTTTGGTATCTGGTATCTGTCTAGAAACTTCTCCATTTCATCCAGGTTCTCCAGTTTTGTTGAGTATAGCCTTTGGTAGAAGGATCTGATGGTGTTTTGGATGTCTTCAGGATCTGTTGTTATGTCTCCTTTTTCATTTCTGATTAATCAGGATGCTTTCCCTGTGCCCTCTAGTGAGTCTGGCTAAGGGTTTATCTATCTTGTTGATTTTCTCAAAGAACCAGCTCCTTGATTGGTTGATTCTTTGAATAGTTCTTCTTGTTTCCACTTGGTTGATTTCGCCCCTGAGTTTGATTATTTCCTGCCGTCTACTCCTCTTGGGTGAATTTGCTTCCTTTTGTTCTAGTGCTTTTAGGTATGTTGTCAAGCTGCTAATGTGTGCTCTCTCTAGTTTCCTTTTGGAGGCACTCAGAGCTATGAGTTTTCCTCTTAGAAATGCTTTCATTGCGTCCCATAAGTTTGGGTATGTTGTGGCTTCATTTTCATTGAACTCTAAAAAGTCCTTAATTTCTTTCTTTATTCCTTCCTTGACCAAGGTATCATTGAGAAGAGTGTTGTTCAGTTTCCACGTGAAGGTTGGCTTTCTATTATTTATTTTGTTATTGAAGATCAGCCTTAGTCCATGGTGATCTGATAGGATGCATGGGGGAATTTCAATATTTTTGTATCTGTTGAGGCCTGTTTTGTGACCAATTATGTGGTCAATTTTGGAGAAGGTACCATGAGGTGCTGAGAAGAAGGTATATCCTTTTGTTTTAGGATAGAATGTTCTGTAGATATCTGCCAGATCCATTTGATTCATAATTTCTCTTAGTTTCTCTCTGTCCCTGTTTAGTTTCTGTTTCCATGATCTGTCCATTGGTGAAAGTGATGTGTTGAAGTCTCCCACTATTATTGTATGAGGTGCAATGTGTGCTTTGAGATTTACTAAAGTTTCTTTAATGAATGTGGCTGCCTTTGTATTTGGAGCATAGATATTCAGGATTGATAGTTCCTCTTGGAGGATTTTACCTTTGATGAGTATGAAGTGTCCCTCCCTGTCTTTTTTAATGACTTTGGGTTGGAAGTCAATCTTATCAGATATTAGAATGGCTACTCCAGCTTGTTTCTTCATACCATTTACTTGGAAAATTGTTTTCCAGCCTTTCATTCTGAGGTAGTGTCTATCTTTTTCTCTGAGATGAGTTTCCTGTAAGCAGCAAAATGTTGGGTCTTGTTTGTGTAGCCAGTTTGTTAGTCTATGTCTTTTTATCGGGGAGTTGAGTCCATTGATATTAAGAGATATTAAGGAAAAGTAATTGTTGTTTCCTGTTATTTTTGTTGTTAAAGTTGGCATTCTGGTCTTGTGGCTGTCTTCTTTTAGGTTTGTTGAGGGATTACCTTCTTGTTCTTTCTAGGGCGTGGTTCCTGTCCTTGTATTGGTTTTTTTCTGTTATTATCCTTTGAAGGGCTGGATTCGTGGAGAGATAATGTGTGAATTTGGTTTTGTCGTGGAATACTTTGGTTTCTCCATCTATGTTAATTGAGAGTTTGGCTGGGTATAGTAGCCTGGGCTGGAGTTTGTGTTCTTTTAGTGTCTGTATAACATCCGTCCAGGATCTTCTGGCTTTCATAGTCTCTGGTGAAAAATCTGGTGTAATTCTGATAGGCTTGCCTTTATATGTTACTTGGCCTTTTTCTCTTACTGCTTTTAGTATTCTGTCTTTATTTAGAGCATTTGTTGTTCTGATTATTATGTGTTGGGAGGTATTTCTTTTCTGGTCCAGTCTATTTGGAGTTCTGTAGGCTTCTTGTATGTTCATGGGCATCTCTTTCTTTAGATTTGGGAAGTTTTCTTCTATAATTTTGTTGAAGATGTTTGCTGGTCCTTTGAGTTGAAAATCTTCATTCTCATCCACTCCTATTATCCGTAGGTTTGGTCTTCTCATTGTGTCCTGTATTTCTTGGATGTTTTGAGTTAGGATCTTTTTGCATTTTACATTTTCCTTGATTGTTGTGCCAATGTTCTCTATGGAATCTTCTGCACCTGAGATTCTCTCTTCCATCTCTTGTATTCTGTTGCTGATGCTCGTATCTATGGTTCCAGATTTCTTTCCTAGGGTTTCTATCTCCAGTGTTGCCTCATTTTGGGTTTTCTTTATTGTGTCTACTTCCCTTTTTAGGTCTAGTATGGTTTTGTTCATTTCCATCATCTGTTTGGATGTGTTTTCCTGTTTTTCATTAAGGACTTCTACCTGTTTGATTAGGTTATCCTGTTTTTCTTTAAGGATTTGAAACTCTTTAGCTGTGTTCTCCTGCAATTCTTTAAGGGATTTTTGTGCTTCCTCTTTAATGTCTTCTACCTGTTTACCAGTGTTCCTTTGTATTTCTTTAAGTGTGTTATTAAAGTCCTTCTTGAAGTCCTCTACCATCATCAGGAGATATGCTTTTAGATCCGTGTCTAGCTTTTCCGGTGTGTTGGGGTGCCCTGGACTGGGCGAAGTGTGAGTGCTGGGTTCTGATGATGGTGAGTGGTCTTGGTTTCTGTTAGTAAGATTATTAGGTTTACCTTTCGCCATCTGGTAATCTCTGGGGTTAGTTGTTGTCGTTGTCACTGTTTAAAGATTGGAGCAGAAGCTGTGTTCCACTCACCAGCAGTCTCAAAATCCTGTGGCGGGGGTTGTGGGTAGCTGGCAGTACCCCGGTGCTGGTCCTGCCGGAAGAGGCCTGTGGTCCTACTCAGGTCGGTTTTCTGCTTCCCTAACTAATGCAGTCTCAGGTCCCGCGTGCAATTGGATTGGAGCAGAAGCTGTGTTCCACTCTCCAGAAGTCTTAAGATCCTGTGGCGGGTGTTGTGGGTAGCTGGCGAGTGTCAGCTGACCCTGCGCCCTAGCTACCCTGGTGCTTTTCTGACCGGAAGAGGCTTGTGGCCCTATGTAGGCCGGATTTCTCTCTCCCCAACCAAAGCAGTCTCAGGTCCTGCGTGATTGGACTGGAGCAGAAGCTGTGTTCCACTCACCAGCAGTCTCAAAATCCTGTGGCGGGGGTCGTGGGTAGCTGGCGGGTGTCAGCTGACCCTGCGCTCTAGCTATCTGGCCGGATGAGGCCTGTGGCCCTACTCAGGCCGGTTTCTGCTTCCCTAACTAATGCAGTCTCAGGTCCCGCGCGCAATTGGATTGGAGCAGAAGCTGTGTTCCACTCACCAGAAGTCTTAAGATCCTGTGGTGGGTGTTGTGGGTAGCTGGCGAGTGTCAGCCGACCCTGTGTCCTAGCTACCCTGGTGCTTTTCTCATACATTCATTTTTTAAGTTGTGAATTAGAAATGAATTCTATTTCTCTCCAATAGACAATTACCTCAGAAAATTTACTGAATATTTTCCTAATTTGAAAGTGCCATCCATATAAAAACATTCATCCAGAGACTTATTCGCTGCCTGTAGCATTCATGTTTCTCCTAGCACCGAACCAACAACTTAGATTTTCTTTAAAAACTTTTTGTTACTAAACAATCTTGCTAGGATTTCAAGTACTGTATTGAAGAGATAGGGACAGAGTGGACAAACTTGTCTTGTCCCTGATTTGAGTGGGATTGCTTTAATTTATTCTACATTTAATTTGATGTTGGCTATTGGCTTGCTATATGGTGCCTTTATAGGGTAATGCGTCTTATATCCCTGATGTCACCAAGACTTTAAATATGAAGAGTGTTGGATTTTGTCAAAGACCTTTTCAAAAAGCATCTAATGAGATTATAGTGTGGTTTTGTTTTCCTTCCCGTTGGTTTATGTGGTGGATGACACTGATGAATTTTTATGTATTGAGCCACCCTACATCCCTGGGATGAGGCTTACTTGATCACGATGGATGATATCTTTGATGTGTTCTTGGATTCAGTTTGTGAGTATTTTATTATTTCTGCATCAATGTTTTAAGGGAAACTGGTCTAAAATTCTCTTTCTTTGTTGAGTGTGTGGTTTAGATATCAAAATGGATGTAGCCTCATAGAATAAGTCTGGCAATATTCCTTCCGTTTGTATTTTGTGGAATAGTTTAAGGAGTATTGGCATTAGCTCTTCTTTGAAAGTCTGGTAGGATTCTGTGCTCTAACCGCCTGGCCCTGGGGTTGTTTTTGGTTGGGAGATTTTTAATGACTGCTTTTATTTCCTTAGGGGTCATAGGAGTATTTAGAGATTTACCTGACCTTAATTAAACTCTGGTAGGTGGTATCTGTCTAGAAAATCATTCTTTTTTATTAGATTTTCCAATTTTGTGTAGTACAGGCTTTTGAAGTAACACTCAATGATTCTTTGAATTTCCTCAGCATCCATTGTTATGTCTCCCTTTTCATTTCTGATTTTGTTAATTTGGATACTGTTTTTCTGTCTTTTAGTTAGTTTGGCTAAGGGTTAGTCTATCATGTTGATTTTCTAAAACAAAACAAACAAATAAAAACAAAATAAAACAAAACAAAAACCAGCTCTTGGTTTTTCTGACTCTGTTTCAAATTAATTGATTTCAGGCCTGAGTTAGATTATGTCTTCCCATCTAATCTTCTTAGGTGTGTTTGTTTGTTTGTTTGTTTGTTTTCTACAGGTTTCAGGTTTACTTTTAAATTGCTAGTATAAGGACTCTCCAATTTCTTTATGAAAGCACTTTGTGGCAAGGGAAACACTCCTCCACTGATGGTGGAAGCACAAACTTGTACAACCACTCTGGAAATCAATTTGGCAATTTCTCAGAACATTGGGAACAGTTCTACCTCAAGGCCTAGCTATACCACTCCTGGGCATATACCCAAAAGATGCTCCACCATACAAAGACATTTGTTCCACTATGTAAATAGCAGTTTTATTAGTAATATCCAGGAAACTGGAAATAATGCAGATGTCCCTCAACCAAAGAATGAATTTTTAAAATGTGGTTTATTTATACCATGGGATACTAACTCCCCTATTAAAAACAAGGACATCCAGGCAAATAGACAGAACTAGAAAGTACCACTTTGAGTGAGGTAACCTAGACACAAAAGGACATGTACTATATATACTCACTTATAAGTGGATATTGGTCATAAAGTACAGGATAACCATGCCACAACCCACAGACCCAAAGAAGCCTAATAACAAGGAGGCCCAAGGCAGGATGCTTGAATCTCACTCAGAAGGAGAAATAAAATAGATATCTGAGATGGGAACTGCAGGGTGGGAGGGACAGGTGTGGGGAGAGCAAGGGAGAGTGGACCAGGAGAGTGAAGGAAAATGGGGCAGGCATCTCTAGGATGTGCCAGAAACCTGGGATGGAGGAGGCTCCAGGGAGTCTATGGGGTGACTCTGGCTGAGACTTCTAGCAGTGAGTGCCTGAGTGAGTGACTACTTCCTCTAGCCAGGCAATACTCCCAGTTGAGGGATAAGAACACCAACCCACCCACAAAACCTTCTACTCAAAATGTGCCCTGCCTATAAGATGTGCAGGGACAAAGATGGAGTAGATGGAGGGAATGGGCGACCAATGACAGTCTCAACTTGAAACCCATCCCTTGGGCAAGAAGCAGTCACTGACACTATTAATGATACTCTGCTATGCTTGCAGACAGGAACATAGCATAATTGTCCTCTGAGAGGCTCTACCTAGGAGCCAATGGAAACAGATGCAGAGATCCACAGCCAAATATTAGATGGAGCTCAAGGAGTCTTATGGAAGAGTTGGGGGAAGGACTTATGAGCCCAAAGAGGATAGGGACTCCACAGGAAGTCCACCATGTCAACTAACTTGGACCACTGCGGGCTCCCAGAGACTGAACAACTAACCAAAGAGCAAGCATGGACTGGACCTAGGCCCCACACACATATGTGCAGCTTGGTCTTCATGTGGGACTCCAACTGGAGTGTGGGCTGTCCCTGAATATGTTGCCTGTCTATGGATCCCATTCCCCTAGCTGGACCACATTGTCTGGCCTTAGTGAGAGAGAATGCAGGCCTAGTACTACAGTGACTTGATGTACCAGGTTGGCATGATACCTGAGGTGGGAGGTGGGGGGAGCTCCATCTTGTCAGAAGAGAAGGGGAGGAGGCCTGTATGAGGAAAGACCAGGAGGAGAGGGCAGAGCTGTGATGAGGATGTAACATGAATACGTAAGTTAATTAATTTAAAAAAACCTTGCAAGGTTATTCTTATGAGCTAGCTTTATTATCCCTTATTCAAGTCCCCTCTTAACCACTTTTACTGTTTCTCCAAACAGGAAAGTAATCTACTGAATCAATCAATACTTATGCACACATGCTGTTATGGTTTGTATATGCTCTGCCCAGGAAGTGGCACTATTAGAAGGTGGCCTTGGTGGAGTAGGTGTGTCACTGTGGGCATGGGCTTTAAGACCCTCATCCTAGCTGCCCGGAAGCCATTATTCTGCTAGCAGCCTTCAGATGAAGATGTAGAACTCTCAACTCCTCCTGCACCAGCCTGCCTGCATGCTGCCATACTCCCACCTTGATGATAATGGACTGAGCCTCTGAACCTGTAAGCCAGCCCCAATTAAATGCTGTCCTTTATAATACTTGCATTGGTCATGGTGTCTGTTCACAGCAGTAAAACCCTAACTAAGGCACATGCATTTACACATGCAGACAAACACTCTCAGAAGTAACATACATTCACAGTGATATTGCCACTTAAACAGCTCTCTTTACAAAGGACTGGCCATAGTTTATGCCCCTTCCAAGTGATCAAGGTTCTCCTCCTCATGTCAAGGCGTTTTGTAAGGCAATAGTTTCTGACATGGGACCCACTTTTTCATTACCTTATCATGTTCAATAGCATCAGTGATATTTATCTGGTGATACAGTATTTATCAACGTTCCTATTTATCAAATAGATTTTATATAGACTTCCATCTTCTACTTGATTACTAATGCCCAGTCTCACATATTTTCTCAAAATGGCACCTGAGGCGGGATCATAGGGGTTGCAGGAGCAGTCCTGGATTTCTCAGGCACTGCACTGCACTTCTAAACTCCCTGCTAGACTCCAGTCTGTGTTAGAGACACTTTCTATAATCTGTCATATGCTACATCCATTTATATAATTACATTCATTTGAAATGTGTTTCAGAAGTGGCTGTTACACTGTATCAAGGTCTTCCATTATCTATTGATATAACTGTGATTTTTGTTTCGCCGCTATGCTCACTTCATGCATTATAACAACCAAGATCTTACTACTGAAGTCATACTTCATTTACAAAGCAAAGCCTGCTTGCTCATATTTTACAGCTAGGTAGACTGAATTGCTCTTATTTTTAAAATACTATCTATAATCTCGAGTGAGGAGATCCTTTTCTGCTACATTAACCCAGTTTTGAAATCACTAAAAGACAGTGATGTTTACTACTCGAGGAAAGTTTAAATAATATAAAATGATCATTTCATGGAGCCGCATGTAGAATGTATGGGACATGAAACAGTGGTTTTATAAGCAAGCCAATGAGAAGCTGTACCTCTGTCTGTGGCTCATTAACATTATCTACCTTAGGTGATGCTCATTCAAACTCATCAAGAAAACCAACCAGCTCACTTGGACCTTCAAATTTCTTGAAAAAAAAAATCCCTACATTTTATCTTAAGGCCTCGTAAAATTCCTATAGATTTTGTTCTGTTTGTCTAATCCAGTCTGGGGATTCTCTACAGCAGTGGGAGACAGGAAGTTATTTCTTTAGTGATTTGAATTGGTGTGGTTTTCCAGGCATCACCTTAGAACTCATTTCTTGTGATGCTCCCATGTTTTGAGAGAAAGAAAAGAAAGTCTCCAGTGAGTTTGCAAACATATATGAACATGTATTCAAAAGCACCATTGAACCGAATCACTATAGTTAAATAGCAATTTTACTAAAGGTATAGGTGGTGGTTTCAATATGCTTGGTCTAAGGAATGGTACTATTAGGAGGTGTGGCCTTGCTGGAAGAAGTGTGTCACTGGAGGGGGTGGGGTTTGAGAGAGCTTCCTCGAAGATGTTTCAGGATGCCTATGGATCAAGATGTAGAACTCTTGGCTCCTGCAGCACCATGCCTGCCTAGAAGCTGCCATGCTTCCCACCTTGATGATAATGGAGCAAACCTCTGAACCTATAAGTCAGCCCCAATTAAATGTTATCCCTTAAATGAGTTGCCTTGGTCATGGTGTCTTTTCACAGCAATGAAACCCTAAGACAGAAGTCGGTAGCAGGGACTAGGATATTGCTGTGATAGGTCTGACCAGGTTTTAGTTTGGAAGAATATGGATTTGGGGAATTTGGATTTGGGAAGCCATGGAGTGCTTTAAGTGGGGCTTAATGGGCATTCTAGTTAGAATATGGAAGACATTGGTACTGAGGGTGATTTGAACTCTGAAGATTGCTCTTATGTTTATGTGAAGAATATTGTTGCTTTTTGCCCTGTCTGAAAGCTAAGATAAGGAGATTTCCATTAATTGCGCTGACAAAGGAAGTCTCAGAAAAGCCCAACATAGACTTTGTCTTCTGGTTTACGCTTATGAAGTCTTTGGATCAAGCATAGCAAGCTTAAAAAGTAAAAATACAAAATGTATGGTTCAAGTAATAAAAGGACACCAAGAAGTGCAATGGAGCTGACTCCTGTTCTAGGAGATAAACAAATTAAGGGAATGGTGACTTTGGGGCAATATCCCACGCAGCTACGCTTATTGCTGATGTGTTTGCAATTGAACAAGGAATAGTTATGTTAGGCATTATTATTACTTGGTTATTGTTTTCATTTGTACTTTTAATCTGGAATGAACTACAATACAGATCTTGAAAAACCCTGGCCATGAAAAACTTAGGTCCAGGCATGGTGGTATATGCTTTTAATCCTAGGAGATAGAGGCAAGCAGATTTCTGAGTTCAAGACCAGCCTGGTACAGAGCATGTTCCAGTTAAAGATAAGCTTAAATCTAAGCATGGTGGTGCACATCTTAAATCCCAGCGTTCAGTAGAGAGTTAAGCAAATCTCAGAGTTCAAGGTCAGTCTATAGAGCAAGTTCCAGGACAGCCAAGCTAGGCAGTGAAGGAACTGGAAAACAGAAAGCTTTTGGTAATGTAATAGAATAAGGGGGCCATGTTCCAGCTCCAGCAAGCAGCACAACTCAGCAGCTTCATCCACATGACTCTGGCTTTCGGGTCAAAAATATTAGAGATTATTGGGACAACTGATGCTGTTGAGCTGGAACTAAGAAATTGGAAGAGACTAGCATCACTGAAGTAAATTTTTCTGGGAAGTGTTTTCTGAGAGCACAAAAAAAACCCCAACCAACCAAACAAACAAAACACTGTGCTCCAAAGATAACCAAGATTGTAGCTCCTGCTAGAGCTGAACGTGGTAATGTGTAAAAATCACCTGGGGTGGTACTTGATTTGAAAATATGAAGGGGTCATGGAAAGCAGCGAGGCTTGGCATGGTGAGAGGCCAGGGAAGTACACTGGTGAAGGTTCAGCTTCCATTGCAGTTGTCATGGCCCAGGACTGCAGGGGTCATGGAAAGGAGTTGAGGCTTGGCATCATTAAGAGATCGTGAGAAGTTAATGAAGAAGCCTAGTTGCACTGGAAGACTCCAGTAAATTGGAGATGCCAGTACCATGAGAAGATCACCACGAACAGCAGCAGCAGTGGCATGGATCAGCCTGAGCTAGAGGCTACAGAGGGCAGAGCTGGAGATGTGACCCAAGCCCGTTGGAGGAACTCAGAAGATCATGTGTAGATCCCAGACACTGGAAGAAGAAGGTATAAAGTTGAAGTTGCCTTGGAGACCCCAAGATGTTAGAGATATCATAGCCATGGGATACCTGCTGAGGAAAGCTACTAATAGGGAGTTGGTACCAGCCCAAGAGAAGAAACTTTGTTGCTGCCGAATGCCAAGAGCAGTCAACAAGGATGAAAGGAGTTGGAGATCTGAAGAGAGCTTTGATATTGGACATGTAGACATGGAGTTTGGAGTTTGCCCTGCTGGTTTTCAGTCTTGCTTTGGTCCAGCATTTCCTTGCTATGATGTTTTTGGAATGGTAATGTATATCTTGTGCCATGATATGTTGGAAGGATGTGATCTGCTTTTTTTGATATTGATTTTTAAAGGGGATTGCAGTTAAGAGATGGCATAAATCTCAGGAGAGACTTTGAACTTTGTAATTTTAAACATTGATGAGGCTATGATAGACGATGGGGATTTTTGAAGTTGAACTAAATGCATTTGCATTACACTATGACTAGGCACAGTCCCCATAGACTCATGTGTTTGAACAAGCCTATAGGGGACCACAGAGTGGAATGTCGTGGTTTTAATATGTTTGGTCCTAGGAGTGTCACTATTAGGAGGTGTGGCCTTGCTGGAGGAAGTGTGTCACTGCGGGAGTGGGGGGGAAGGGGGGCTTTGAGAAAGCTTCCTCCTTAACTTCCTGAGAATGCCAGTCTTCTCCTGGCTGCCTTTGGATCAAGATGTAGAACTCTTGGTTCCTCCAGCACCATGCCTGCCTGGATGCTGCCATATTTCCTGCCTTGATGAAAATGAAGTGAACTTCAGAACAGTAAGCCAGCCCCAACTAAATGTTGTCCCTTACAAGAGTTGCCTTGGTCATGGTGTCTTTTCACAGCAAAGAAACCCTAACTGCGACAGTTTATTAGCACGGTCACTGTCTTGTCTTGAATTCAATAGTCCTATGCTCCAAAGCTGGCCATCACAATGTTGATCTGACTTTGCAACTCCATTCTTCCTACATGCTGATTACTGTTAACCCAACTTGACCATACTACAAATGCAAGGCCCTGTGGCCAGCTTAATTCCATTTGTTAGCCATCTTAATCATTTGTGACTTGTTACTCTGTAGCTATTGATTTTATTGAAGTATGCTGAGCATTCAATTATTGGCAATAGAAGCATTTCATTCTCCAATGACCCCGTGTCTCTAATGACAAGAGACTTCTCTGCCCTGTTCCTTCCACTGCTAAAAATGATCTTTCCCAGAGGAATAACAAGTGCCAAGTGTCTTCACACGGGATGAACCACACAAGGTCATGGGGAAAGTCTACAGGAGAAGCAAGCTCCAACATCAACATCCTGGTCTCCTGGAGACCTCATACAGATCTCCAGCATCTGTGCTCCCAAGAGCCACCTCCTCATGATGAGTCTCCCTCTCACCTTTGTTCTCTCAACAGACACAGAAATAGATGTGCATCCTATTCACCACAGTCCTTTGGGGGAACACTGACTGTCAAAGGCATTGGCAGACATCTGGAGAAATCACTCCCTGTGGCCCTTCCATATCCCTTACTTGGGATCAAGTGTAATTGACAGAAACGCCAACTCAATCTCTTCTGGAATGTTAAGTTGACTAACTGTTTTCATAACTGTCCAAGTCTATAGCTCAGGTCATCTGTTTCGGTCACTCCGTGATGGTTCTGGGCTGTTCCCTCTTCTTTCCATAGATGGTCCTCAACTGGCTGTCAATCACACCCCCAAGGTATCAGGAGTAGTAACCAGGATTCTCATGATTTTTTTTCTGTCTTCCAAAAGGTATAGTTGTGGAATTCACATGATCAGAAATTGAAACTGTCTTGGGAGAAGAAGGTACCTTGTCTGTCCCATGTCAAAGGTTTGCACGCAGTACAAATCATGTACATCAAGTGCATGCCAGATGGTGCAGCCAGCATCCTCCAAAGTGCCAGGCAGCATGGATACCAAGGACAAAGATTACCTCATCATTTACATTGAAACATGTGTCTCTAATTAATAAAACTATATCATCAAATATGGGAACCATTGGGAATTGAGCTCGGGCTCCTGTTACCACAGTAAGAAAATTCACACAGTGACATGAGGATATTGATTCACAAGTTGCTAATAACCATTTTTCTTCCTATTCTGTCCCCAATTTTAAAAGCCATTGATAAACAAATTGCACAAGGAAACTCAATTATGCCCTTTTGCAGTTGATTATCCTATTGAAAATCCCAATATGACTCAGCAAACAAAGGTTAGAAAAAATTATAGGATGTCATGTGCCATAAATAATGACGATAGAAAAACAATTTAGAGTGCAATGGAGTTTTCATTTATGTGACATACTTCAAAAACAAGAGGTGTCAATGAGCATTGAGTGAAATCCAGTCATAGGGATTGGCCATCTACCTCTTCATCCTCGGGGTTGTTTCAGAAATGATTTGCACCAGATTGGCTACACTATATTTTGCCAAATATTTTAATTAATGACTAAAAAGATAATAAGTAACATTTCAGTGAAACTTGAATTTAAACAAAATCAAATTCCCAAGTGAAATAATTAGTAAAACTGGAGCGATTAGCAGACAGGGGTGCACTGTGGAAATGAAGGTTGGAGGTGGTCAGATGCAGGTTCCTGGTGGGAAATCCACATAGTTCACAGAGAAAGCAAGGCGTATCCAACACTGTGACTCCTACAAATCCTGAGCAGAGCAAAAAAGAGGTGTAGGAGTAGTGAGGCCTGCAGCTCCACACTCTGGGTGCACTGGTCCCTCCAAGAACAAGTATCTCCACATTGACTGTGTTCGCTGTGAGCCAGCCCCAGACTCAGAACTTCAGAACATCATGAGAGAGCCGGTGTGTCAACTCCAGGGGGCTCTGAAGCAAGCCAGATACACATCAGCAGTTCTTCTGGATGAATCACACTCAGGGAACAAGGCAGACAAAGGAATACAGACAACTATCCTAGAGCACCCAGAGAGTTGTGGAATCTTCCCCCTCCTTGGGAAAGGTGAGAAACCATTCAGTCAAGCACCTTGCCTCTTACTGAGGAGATTTGGCCATTTTCATTCATTCCAGTCAAGTAGACTTCTACTGGAAACTGATTCTTATGATAAAAAAGGAGATATTTAACTAGACAGGTCAAGCCAAGAGTGCCTAAGATATCAGGGCTACATGAAGTAGCTGTGACAGACTGTGAAGAATAGAGAGGGAGAAGAACAGACAGAGAAACAGCCAAGAAGAGGTCCACATATGGCAGAGAGGAACAGAGTGATGGGGTTACAGCCTCACCTCCGGAAGTCACTAGTGACAGCTCTTTAGCGACAAAAATTGACATGAAAACACATGTTCTAAGTAAAGGCCAACAGACTGATCAAAATTTCAAACAGACAAACCTTAGAAGTTCACTCCAGCAAACTGCCTTGGACCAAAGCAGATAGCCCCTCTAACACTGACCACCCGCAACCCTTTCCAGCCCTGAAAACCCCTAATCAGCTCAGCCCATGGATCAAAGACCAGAAAGGCAGCCCCTCTACCCTGAATACCTCTATCCCTTCCCCAGCTTCAAGAGCATCTTTATCCCCTAGCCGTCCAGGTAAGCAGACCTGGTAAAGCAAACCCCTCATTCCAGACCAATCTTCCCCCCAGTCCAGCCAGTCTGACAGTCACCTCTAGTCTCTGGCCTCATGGGCTGAAAGCACATAGCAAGAGACTGAACTAAAGCCCCAGATGTCCAGGCCTCATTGGAAAAGCAAAAGCAATGTGAAAAACTAAACCAATACCCCCCAAAATACCAATCCCATAGTAATAGTCCTCAATGACAACAAAATAAAACAATACCCCCAAAACACTCATCCCATAGTAACAGCCCTCAATGAAGATAAAATTCAAGATACCGAATTCAATAAAACAATTATAAATCTGTTCAGAGAATTTATAGAGGACATTAACAAGCACATGTATGAACTCAGAGAAGCAGAAATTTATTAAATCCTATGGAAACACAAACAGCTAAATGAAGTGAAGAAGACAATTTACAGTATGAAATAAACAGAAATACTGAAGAAAAATATTGAAAATATTGAATATAGTTTGAACATATTGAATAATATATTAATACAAGATATATTATATGTTGATATATATTATATATTGTTATATAAAACATATAACGTGTGTCTATATATAATATAGCATATAATAGTATAATATACTCATTAATGATATAAATATAATATATTTAATATTTTTACTATATTGAATAAATATTAATATATTGGAAAAAAGAAGAAAAATTTCAATTTGTTAGATAAAAAGATCACTGGAAATTCTTGCCAAGAGAATGCATTATGAAGAAAACTGTATCAAGGCTTGAAAGCAAGATAGAAGAGTTGGGTGAATCAGTCACATAAGATGATAATTATTTTTTAAAACACACAAATTGGACATTTGGGAGCTTTGGAATACCATGAAAGACCAAATCGAGGAATTGAGGAATTATGGACATAAAAAGAAGAAGAGATCCAAGCCAAAGACATAGAAAATATTTTCTTTTTTTTTCTTTTTTTTTTTTATTATTTTCTAAAATGCAAAATTGAAAGGTGAAACCACAGCATCAGGTGTTTCTGTCAAAGCGTTTTCACTGTGCTAGTAAAGATTCCGGGACACGAGAATGTCCCAAACTGCAGATTCGCCATCCCAATCTGCAGATTCGCCATACGACTTCCCTGTACACGAGAACATCCCAAACTGCAGATTCGCCATCCATCTTCCCTGTACACGAGAATGTACCAAACTGCAGATTCGCCATCCGACTTCCCTGTACAAACCTTGGCCCCTGGATACCAATACCACAGAACATTATTTCTTGAGGAAACCTATTTATAGCCAAAGGAAACCATGACCTCTTTCAAGACATTTCGAACTTGAAAGTTGATCCAACGCAGTACTGTGCAGCAAGCACTGTAAGTATTCACAACAAGATCTGTGATGCCCACCTGAATTCAAGTCAAGTTTACAAGAAATTCAAGTATCCAAAATCACCTGACTTTACCTCAAGCAATAGAATACACGTGCATAAGCCTAATAAAGCATGCATGTTCTCAAGTATCCCGGACACAGCTAGATTTCCCAGACACTGCAATATTGCCGTATAAGAAGTATTTGCAAACTAGCTAATGATGTTCCCCTTTTCTATCGAGCAAAAGTACCAGAGTATCCCCATGAGCTACAGGTTAGAATTATAAAAGAAAACTTCCCAATGCTTCAGAAAGTAGTGCCCATACCAGTACAAGAGACCTCGCTCTTCCGGCCGGACCAGCACCTGGGTAGCTAGAGTGCAGAGTCGGCTGACACCGGCCAGCTACCCAGGACCTCCGCCACAGGATTTTGAGACTGCTGGTGAGTGGAACACAGCTTCTGCTCCAGTCCAATCACGTGGGACCTGAGACTGCTTTGGTTGGGGAGGCAGAAATCCGACCTCAGTAGGGCCACAAGCCTCTCCGGTCAGAAAAGCGCCAGGGTAGCTAGGGTGCAGGGTCGGCTGACACTCGCCAGCTACCCAAAACACCCGCCACAGGATCTTAAGACTTCTGGTGAGTGGAACACAGCTTCTGCTCCAATCCAATTGCGCGCGGGACCTGAGACTGCATTAGTTAGGGAAGCAGAAAACCGGCCTGAGTAGGACCACAGGCCTCTTCCGGCCAGACCAGCACCGGAGTAGCTAGAGCACAGGGTAGGCTGACACCCGCCAGCTACCCACGACCCCCGCCACAGGATTTTGAGACTGCTGGTGAGTGGAACACAGCTTCTGCTCCAGTCAAATCACGCGGGACCTGAGACTGCTTTGGTTGGGGAGGCAGACATCCGGCCTGAGTAGAGCCACAAGCCTCTTCCGGTCAGAAAAGCACCAGGGTAGCTAGGGCGCAGGGTCGGCTGACACTCGCCAGCTACCCACAACACCCGCCACAGGATCTTAAGACTTCTGGTGAGTGGAACACAGCTTCTGCTCCAATCCAATTACGCACGGGACCTGAGACTGCATTAGTTAGGGAAGCAGAAAACCGGCCTGAGTAGGACCACAGGCCTCTTCTGGCAGGACCAGCACAGGGGTAGCTAGAGCGCAGGGTCGGCTGACACCCGCCAGCTACCCACGACCCCCGCCACAGGATGTTGAGACTGCTGGTGAGTGGAACACAGCTTCTGCTCCAATCTTTAAACAGTGACAACGACAACAACTAACCCCAGAGATTACCAGATGGCGAAAGGTAAACCTAATAATCTTACTAACAGAAACCAAGACCACTCACCATCATCAGAACCCAGCACTCCCACTTCGCCCAGTCCAGGGCACCCCAATACACTAGAAAAGCTAGACACGGATCTAAAAGCATATCTCATGATGATGGTAGAGGACTTCAAGAAGGACTTTAATAACACACTTAAAGAAATACAAAGGAACACTGGTAAACAGGTAGAAGACAGTAAAGAGGAAGCACAAAAATCCCTTAAAGAATTGCAGGAGAACACTGCTAAAGAGTTACAAATCCTTAAAGAAAAACAGGATAACATAATGAAATGGGTAGAAGTCCTTACAGAAAAACAGGAAAACACATCCAAAAAGATGATGGAAATGAACAAAACCATACTAGACCTAAAAAGGGAAGTAGACACAATAAAGAAAACCCAAAATGAGGCAACACTGGAGATAGAAACCCTAGGAAAGAAATCTGGAACCATAGATATGAGCATCAGCAACAGAATACAAGAGATGGAAGAGAGAATCTCAGGTGCAGAAGATTCCATAGAGAACATCGGCACAACAATCAAGGAAAATGTAAAATGCAAAAAGATCCTAACTCAAAACATCCAAGAAATACAGGACACAATGAGAAGACCAAACCTACGGATAATAGGAGTGGATGAGAATGAAGATTTTCAACTCAAAGGACCAGCAAACATCTTCAACAAAATTATAGAAGAAAACTTCCCAAATCTAAAGAAAGAGATGCCCATGAACATACAAGGAGCCTACAGAACTCCAAATAGACTGGACCAGAAAAGAAATACCTCCCGACATATAATAATCAGAACAACAAATGCTCTAAATAAAGACAGAATACTAAAAGCAGTAAGAGAAAAAGGCCAAGTAACATATAAAGGCAAGCCTATCAGAATTACACCAGATTTCTCACCAGAGACTATGAAAGCCAGAAGATCCTGGACGGATGTTATACAGACACTAAAAGAACACAAATTCCAGCCCAGGCTACTATACCCAGCCAAACTCTCAATTAACATAGATGGAGAAACCAAAGTATTCCACGACAAAACCAAATTCACACATTATCTCTCCACGAATCCAGCCCTTCAAAGGATAATAACAGAAAAAAACCAATACAAGGACAGGAACCACGCCCTAGAAACAACAAGAAGGTAATCCCTCAACAAACCTAAAAGAAGACAGCCACAAGAACAGAATGCCAACTTTAACAACAAAAATAACAGGAAACAACAATTACTTTTCCTTAATATCTCTTAATATCAATGGACTCAATTCCCCGATAAAAAGACATAGACTAACAAACTGGCTACACAAACAAGACCCAACATTTTGCTGCTTACAGGAAACTCATCTCAGAGAAAAAGATAGACACTACCTCAGAATGAAAGGCTGGAAAACAATTTTCCAAGCAAATGGTATGAAGAAACAAGCTGGAGTAATCATTCTAATATCTGATAAGATTGACTTCCAACCCAAAGTCATTAAAAAAGACAGGGAGGGACACTTCATACTCATCAAAGGTAAAATCCTCCAAGAGGAACTATCAATCCTGAATATCTATGCTCCAAATACAAAGGCAGCCACATTCATTAAAGAAACTTTAGTAAATCTCAAAGCACACATTGCACCTCATACAATAATAGTGGGAGACTTCAACACACCACTTTCACCAATGGACAGATCATGGAAACAGAAACTAAACAGGGACACAGTGAAACTAACAGAAATTATGAATCAAATGGATCTGGCAGATATCTACAGAACATTCTATCCTAAAACAAAAGGATATACCTTCTTTTCAGCACCTCATGGTACCTTCTCCAAAATTGACCACATAATTGGTCACAAAACAGGCCTCAACAGATACAAAAATATTGAAATTCCCCCATGCATCCTATCAGATCACCATGGACTAAGGCTGATCTTCAATAACAAAATAAATAATAGAAAGCCAACCTTCACGTGGAAACTGAACAACACTCTTCTCAATGATACCTTGGTCAAGGAAGGAATAAAGAAAGAAATTAAGGACTTTTTAGAGTTCAATGAAAATGAAGCCACAACATACCCAAACTTATGGGACGCAATGAAAGCATTTCTAAGAGGAAAACTCATAGCTCTGAGTGCCTCCAAAAGGAAACTAGAGAGAGCACACATTAGCAGCTTGACAACATACCTAAAAGCACTAGAACAAAAGGAAGCAAATTCACCCAAGAGGAGTAGACAGCAGGAAATAATCAAACTCAGGGGCGAAATCAACCAAGTGGAAACAAGAAGAACTATTCAAAGAATCAACCAATCAATGAGCTGGTTCTTTGAGAAAATCAACAAGATAGATAAACCCTTAGCCAGACTCACTAGAGGGCACAGGGAAAGCATCCTGATTAACAAAATCAGAAATGAAAAAGGAGACATAACAACAGATCCTGAAGACATCCAAAACACCATCAGATCCTTCTACCAAAGGCTATACTCAACAAAACTGGAGAACCTGGATGAAATGGAGAAGTTTCTAGACAGATACCAGGTACCAAAGTTGAATCAAGATCAGGTTAATGATCTAAACAGCCCTATATCCCCCAAAGAAATAGAAGCAGTCATTAATAGTCTCCCAACTAAAAAAAGCCCAGGACCAGATGGGTTTAGTGCAGAGTTCTATCAGACCTTCAAAGAAGATCTAATCCCAGTTCTTCACAAACTATTCCACAAAATAGAAACAGAAGGTACTCTACCCAACTCATTCTATGAAGCCACAATTACTCTGATACCTAAACCACAAAAAGACCCAACAAAGATAGAAAACTTCAGACCAATATCCCTTATGAATATTGATGCAAAAATCCTCAATAAAGTTCTTGCTAACCGAATCCAAGAACACATCAAAACAATCATCCATCCTGACCAAGTAGGTTTCATCCCAGGGATGCAGGGATGGTTCAATATACGGAAATCCATCAACGTAATCCAGTATATAAACAAACTCAAAGACAAAAACCACATGGTCATCTCGTTAGATGCGGAAAAAGCATTTGACAAGATCCAACACCCATTCATGATAAAAGTCTTGGAAAGATCAGGAATTCAAGGCCCATACCTAAACATGATAAAAGCAATCTACAGCAAACCAGTAGCCAACATCAAAGTAAATGGTCAGAAGCTTGAAGCAATCCCTCTAAAATCAGGGACTAGACAAGGCTGTCCACTTTCTCCATACCTATTCAACATTGTACTTGAAGTCCTAGCCAGAGCAATTCGACAACAAAAGGAGATCAAAGGGATACAAATTGGAAAAGATGAAGTCAAAATATCACTCTTTGCAGATGATATGATAGTATATATAAGTGACCCTAAAAATTCCACCAGAGAACTCCTAAGCCTGATAAACAGCTTCGGTGAAGTAGCTGGATATAAAATTAACTCAAACAAATCAATGGCCTTTCTCTACACAAAGAATAAACAGGCCGAGAAAGAAATTAGGGAAACAACACCCTTCTCAATAGTCACAAATAATATTAAATATCTTGGCGTGACTCTAACTAAGGAAGTGAAAGATCTGTATAGTAAAAACTTCAAGTCTCTGAAGAAAGAAATTATAGAAGATCTCAGAAGATGGAAAGATCTTCCATGCTCATGGATTGGCAGGATCAACATTGTAAAAATGGCTATCTTGCCAAAAGCAATCTACAGATTCAATGCAATCCCCATCAAAATTCCAAATCAATTCTTCAACGAATTAGAAAGTGCAATCTGCAAATTCATCTGGAATAACAAAAAACCTAGGATAGCAAAAACTCTTCTCAAGGATAAAAGAACCTCTGGTGGAATCACCATGCCGGACCTAAAGCTCTACTACAGAGCAATTGTGATAAAAACTGCATGGTACTGGTATAGTGACAGACAAATAGACCAATGGAACAGAATTGAAGACCCAGAAATGAACCCACACACCTACGGTCACTTGATCTTCGACAAGGGAGCTAAAAACATCCAGTGGAAGAAAGACAGCATTTTCAACAAATGGTGCTGGCACAACTGGTTGTTAACATGTAGAAGAATGCGAATCGATCCATTCCTATCTCCTTGTACTAAGGTCAAGTCTAAGTGGATCAAGGAACTTCACATAAAACCAGAGACACTGAAACTTAAAGAGGAGAAAGTGGGGAAAAGCCTTGAAGATATGGGCACAGGGGAAAAATTCTTGAATAGAACAGTAATGGCTTGTACTGTAAGATCGAGAATTGACAAGTGGGACCTCATGAAACTGCAAAGCTTCTGCAAGGCTAAAGACACCATCAATAAGACAAAAAAACCACCAACAGATTGGGAAAGGATCTTCACCTATCCTAAATCAGATAAGGGACTAATATCCAATATATATAAAGAACTCAAGAAGGTGGACTCCAGAAAGTCAAATAACCCCATTAAAAAATGGGGCTCAGAACTGAACAAAGAATTCTCACCTGAGGCATACCGAATGGCAGAGAAGCACCTGAAAAAATGTTCAACATCCTTAATCATCAGGGAAATGCAAATCAAAACAACCCTGAGATTCCACCTCACACCAGTCAGAATGGCTAAGATCAAAAATTCAGGTGACAGCAGATGCTGGCGAGGATGTGGAGAAAGAGGAACACTCCTCCATTGTTGGTGGGATTGCAAGCTTGTACAACCACTCTGGAAATCAGTCTGGCGGTTCCTCAGAAAATTGGACATAGTACTACCGGAGGATCCAGCAATACCTCTCCTGGGCATATATCCAGAAGATGTCCCAACCGGTAAAAAGGACACATGCTCCACTATGTTCATAGCAGCCCTATTTATAATAGCCAGAAGCTGGAAAGAACCCAGATGTCCCTCAACAGAGGAATGGATACAGAAATTATGGTACATTTACACAATGGAGTACTACTCAGCTATTAAAAAGAATGAATTTATGAAATTCCTAGCCAAATGGATGGACCTGGAGGGCATCATCTTGAGTGAAGTAACACAATCACAAAAGAACTCACACAATATGTATTCACTGATAAGTGGATATTAGCCCAAAACTTAGGATACCCAAGATATAAGATACAATTTACTAAATGCATGAAACTCAAGAAGAATGAAGACCAAAGTGTGGACACTGTGCCCCTTCTTAGAATTGGGAACAAAACACCCAGGGAAGGAGTTACAGAGACAAAGTTCGTAGCTGTGATGAAAGGATGGACCATTTAGAGACTGCCGTATCCAGGGATCCATCCCATAAGCAGCTTCTAAACGCTGACACCATTGCATACACTAGCAAGATTTTGCTGAAAGGACCCAAATATAGCTGTCTCTTGTGAGAAGATGCCGGGGCCTAGCAAACACAGGAGTGGATGTTCACAGTCAGCTATTGGATGTATCACAGGGCTCCCAATGGAGAAGCTAGAGAAAGTACCCAAGGAGCTAAAGGGATCTGCAACCCTATTGTTGGAACAACATGATGTACTAACCAGAACCCCGGAGCTCTTGTCTCTAGCTGCATATGTATCGAAAGATGGCCTAGTCGGCCATCACTGGAAAGAGAGGCCCATTGGCCTTGCAAACTTTATATGCCCCAATATAGGGGAATGCCAGGGCCAAAAGAATGGGAATGGGTGGGTAGGGAAGTGGGGGGCGCTATGGGGGACTTTTGGGATAGCATTGGAAATGTAACTGAGGAAAATATGTAATAAAAATATTAAAAAAAAAGAGACCTCCAGAACACTGAAAAGACATGACTAGCAACGAGATGCCCTCTGATGTCAAACGCACTAAAATACAGAATGCTGTAAGCTGCAAGAGAGAAAGGCTAAGTCACATAGAAAGGCCACAGCTAACAATCTGGACTGTTATACCCAGCAAATCTATCTTTTATATGAGAAGAAAAAATAAGCAAGTGTCCATGATTTAAAAAAAAACAAAAAACAAAAACAAAAAAACAAAACAAAAACAAAAGCAGAGTACAAGAACCCATGGTTACTCCTCGGGCTCTACACCGAGCTTACTGGAAAAAATGCTTCAGACTTAACAAAGGGCTAGACATGACCACAGGGGCCAGTGGGGTGGGGATAAACAATACCAAGGCAGTTAGCCAAAAGATGTCTCAGAAAACACCACAAAGTCTTCAACACAACACCTGTCAATAATAACCCTAATACTACTTGCCTCAATGCCCAGTAAAAAGAAAGAGACTAACAGATTAGATTGGAAAACAGGATCCATCTTGTTGCTCTTTGGAGGAATGTGGAAGAGTTTGGAACTTTGATCTAGTAACACACATGAATGCTGGGAGCTGAGCTCAGTGACCACTCTAGTAGGAGCCTGGAGGACAGTGGGGCTGAGAGAAATGTAGACAGTAGAGGTCCTGCACATGAGGTTCCAGAGGGAAGCAAGGACTCTAACAGCAACGAGGCTGGAGGCCACTTGTGAGACTTTGGCAAAGATTCTGGCAATCTTCTGTGTGTCTTCAGATCTCCCCCAAGGCAAGGTCGGGCCTATGGCCAGGTTAAAAATAGTAATTGGTCAACTTATTTGGAGGAGAAATTTGAAAACAACATGAATCTTTGGTATTACTGATAACTGTCATGCAACTCTACACTTAAGATGAAGTCAATGAGACAAAAAGAAATACAAGATATACAGTTTGCACAGGAGAAGAGCACTGAGACTCAATGTCACCGACAAGGCCTATCCTGAGAGAGAAGCTGTCTTTGCTCAAGAGAGGTGTACCTGTAAGAGCATCCTACTCCACACTGGAACAATGGACATGGTGCCACCATGGAAGGCTCCACCCAGGCAAGCTCCCGCCTTGTGAATGGGAATCTAAAGAGCTGTTTGCTCCTAGGAATCAAATGTTTCAGCACAAAAAGCTGCTGCTAGGGTGGTCAGGGGGGAAGGGTTCATTCCGGCCAGGCAGCCGAACTTGACACCACTGTCCATGGGATACTGGCTTTACCATGGGCTTCAGAAGCATGGAGACGCCATGAAGGCATGGAGGGCTTAGATTCTTCTGCCGTGACTTCAGAGAAACACCGAGACCAGTGGCAGGGTAGTCCCAGAGAGAAGGCACGGAGAGGACAGGAGACCCCAAGAAGCTAATGCATAAGGCTCATAGAGTGAAGCCTGGTTTTCAGTGGAGATCCCAAGATGTCATAGATGCCAAGACAGCTGTCAAGGAGAACTGCATGCAGGGATTAGAACCAGCTGGAAGAGACACATGCCACGGGTAGCAGAGTTGGCATGACGGAGCCAGCATGAAAGAGTTGGCGTGGTAGAGTCATCTAAACTCTATATGAGTCTAGAATCTCAGCCACTGCACATAGGGCATCAGGATTTACTTGACTGCTGGGACTTGGTCCTGCTTTGATCCAGTCTTTCCACACTGCCCTCATTCCTCCCTTCTGAGATGGAAATATATATTATGTGCCATTGGATGTTAGATATAATTTGGTTTACTTATTTATTTGTTTCCAAAGGGGATCACAGTTAAAGGATTGCTTTGAGTCTCAGAAGAAACATTGGTCTTTGGACTTTTAAACAATGTTGACCAGTAAGGACCACGGAGATTTTTAAAGTTGAACTAAATGCATTTTTCCATCGTGATATGGCTGTAATCCAATAGAGAACAGAGTTGAACGAGGTGATTCCAATCAGAAATGTCCCGTCCCCTATAGGCTCACCTATCAGAATGCATGGGACCACTTTAGAACAATGCAGTAGATAAGGTATTCCAACCACATAGAACTAGAAGACAAGCAGGCATAGCTATTCTAACATCTGATAAAACAGACTTCAAGCATGAACTTGTCAGAAGATGAAGAGGGTTACTTCCTGCTCATTAAAGCTACCATCCATCAAGGGAATATCTTAAATATGTAGGCACCAAACACGGGTGCTCCTGGAATCATGAATCAAACACCACTAAATGCAAACCCACAGATTAAATTTAACACAGGGTGTGGGTGACTTCAATACTCCAATCTTACCAATAAACAGGTTATCTGGATAAAAACTAAACCAAGAAACATTGAAGTTAAGTGACATCATAAATCAAATGAATCTAACAAATACCTACAGAATATTCCACCTAAACACTGAAAAACACACATTCTTCTCATCAGCTCACAAAATGTCCTCCAAAACAGGCCACGTTTTAGGACACAAAGCAGGCCTTTAAAAATATAGAGAAATTGAAGTAACTTCTTCTATTCTATCTGACCACAATAAAGCTGGATCTTAACAGCAAGATAATTGCACAAAATACAAATGACACTACTGCGTTTTATTAAAGAAAAAGGGGGGGCAAGGATATGTTTTGTAGATGGAGGTATAGTGAGGCGAAAGGGGTGTCTCTGCGGGCCCATGCTGAGGTGCCAGCCTTATGACAAATAGAGTGCGGAACAGAGTTTATTTGGGGCATGGGAAGGGGAGTTGAGGATGAAGTTGAGATAGAGAAAGGAAGAGAGAGGAAGGGAGGAGAGAGAGAAGAGGAAAGGCCAGCCAGGAACAGGAGAGGGGAAGAGAAGGAGGAGGGGCAGAGAGAGAAGGGGCAGAACTTAAGAGGGTAAGAGAGTGGGGTGGGGGGTGGGATGGGGGGGAACAGTCCCCTTTATAGTGAGTTAGGCACACCTGGCGACAGCCAGGTAACTGTGGGGCAGAGTCTAGAAGGAAAGCTAACAGTCACTGCTGAGTGCTTCCAGTGTTTCTCTGAAAGAGTTACTGCAATCTCTGGTCATGTCTCCAGCATGAGGCACATGACGACAATGAGTGTGGAGGTAAGTGGTAGCTATAGGTCACCCCGGACACAGCTGCATACTGTGCACATGTCACCCTGCATTCTATCCATATGGCCCATAACTTAGTATTTGCTCTTTCGGGTATCATTCTCTAATATCTGTAACCTCTTAAGCAAGAAGGCAGGTGTCATGTTGAGAATTATGTGGGAAAGTCTACAGTTTCACTTACTCTCAGTCCTGGAAAGTCAAAATGTTCAACCAACCATGCTTTCTCAGACACACAAGAATAATGCTGAGCTCTGACAGGCCAACCCACACTCCAAAATCCAGAGCCAAGAGTTTGATAAATAATAACACAGCTATGATTGCTGGCATGAAGTCACCACCTGCAAAGCCAAACTCAACCACCCCTGAAGAGTCACCCCTTCCTCCACCCTTGGGGGACTTGCCATTATTCATATGATCCAGAACTGGACATTTGGGGTGGCCTGTGCTTCATCCATGGGAACTATTTAAGCTAGAGGCATCACTTGGTACCTCAGGGATAGTCAATGGTGTGGTTTCTGCTAGGAAATCTGGGGGAACTATGAAGATACTGGTGAAAGCCACAGGTGTTGCTGGAGCGTGGAACCAAGAGGAAGCAGGAGAACCCACACACACTTGAGCCTTCAAGCCCCGTGCCTACATACACCATCTGCATTTATAAACCAAAGTGAGCCGTGACTCTGTCTCTTTCACCCAAATAAACCCTAAACGACTGAATAAGCTTCAGCTCCAGCCCAGTCAGGGGCTTTTGTCCTGTACCTTCCTTGAGTTGTAAGGTTATTAACGTATCCAGCTTTCCGTGAGGTTTCTAAACAGTCTTAGCAAGGGTCGTGTAATAAACGAATTAGGAAGCTAGTGCTTTCTACTATTTTCTTCCTTCTGGCAGAAACTAACAGACCAAGCTGAAATTCTCAGTGTGGTTTTTATTTCCCACAGAAGTTGTAAGTGTCTTAGGTGTTGTTCCTATCCCCACCCAGATCATGACCAAACACAGTTACAGCACGTTGATCCGCAGCACATTTGGCATGATGGCTATAAATGGGTACCAAGACTTCTTGAACCAAAAAAAAAAAAAAAAACTACAAAGGAGGCTTGGGAACTCAAGCCAGGTATAATGAAGGACACTCTGAAGGACTGGTGGGAAGCCATGATGGGTGTGGACTGCAGTGCAGTTTGGGGAAGAGCTGAAACCAGGGAGAGTCCAAGAAGGTTTCTAAGATAGGATGGAGGCTGGGAAGCTGGGGCAGAGAACCCGAGCCCCACAGACTCCCCTCAGCACAGACAGCTGAGGCAGCAACTGTGAGGATGCCACTGGAGGAAGAAGAAACTGCCCTGGAAGTATTAAGAGACTCACAGGAAGAGTGCGGGGAAGAGCAGGCTGGGGAGACAGAGTATGACATATGATGGCGGCTTAAAGCTCTAGTACGGATGGCGCATAACCTGCATTTTCCCAGACATCATAAAAGGGAGAAGAAAACCAAATCTCCCTTTAGGCCGCCAGTTGCTGAGAGCAAATCTCTTATTGAAAACCGTTCGAGCCAGAAGCTGAACGTCTTCATAGTGGAAGAAACTTAATATAAATCTGTGGAGTAAAACCAGGGCTCTTTCTGGATACTGTAATTGAACCTGAACTTAACCATAAAAAAGGAAGAAAAAAAAGAATATTGAGAAACTTTCCAACATTCTTCAGGAAAAGAGAAGAAATAATTAAATGCATTTCTTCTCCTGTTTCTATGTCAAAATATTCCTAGTCGAAGTGTGGGCCTCTGAAGCCGAAGCCAGCACTGATCTCCTCAAATGAGCACAAATTGGAAATTACAGAACAAACTGCAAAATGTCAACCATTTTTTCCTGTCAGTGACAAGACTTTGAGGTGGCGGAGGAAAAGCAGAGGTCAGCTGCTGCCCACAGAGCCAGCTCAGCTCAGCGGAACACACTCTATGCTGAAAAGCAGAAAGGCTAACAAATCCGTGGTCGGTTCAGATTAGCCTCTCCTTCAGCTAAGATAAGAGGATTAACACCTGAGCGCCAAGAAGGTAGAGCGGAGGCGCACCTTCTCAAAAGGAAGAACCCTGTTTAAAGCTGCCCAGGAAGAACTCTGACCCCACGGGTGGGGCAGCAGTATCCAGTACATGGGTGGCCTTCTCACAGGCTCTGTGAGCATGCCTTAGTGCTCCATCAGAGTCACGTGCAGAAGGTGTGGTTCTCCATTCTGAGCCAATATCCCACTTGCTGCCATTAAAATTCATGACATGTGCCTCTTTCCACCCAAGCAACACAAGTGCAGCTTCATCTCACCCAAGCTGCAGGTTGAACGGGTTGTTTTTTTTTTTTTAGTGGGTCTGTCTTTTTTAGCCACAATCTAATATCAAATCCCTCATGGAATCCCTAAGTTCTTGAATGGCATTTCCTCCCTGATGCTGGCAAAATGTTATTTTTTAATCACTAATGCAGCACAAAGTTAAAGCACTCGTTCATTGTGCTCATAATTTTTGGCACAACTATGGCAAACTTCAAGGGATAGTGTATTTCTCTGGCTGATTTAGAATGTAGTCCCTTTGGCCCAAGCATTTGTATTTCTGGGAAAGGCAGAGGTTCTGAGAAAACTGATATAAAATGGATTTTGTGGGGTCAGCTTTAGGAAAGAAGAAATTAGTCAGTAACAACAAGGGAAAAAATTCTCTGGCTGTGGACATTATAAAATCCTTTTAGAAGGCATCTCCTTGGGAACACAGAATTGGCCAGGACCATTCAGCAGCTAAGGGACCCCGGGTTCTCAGAGCCACTGCACCCAACTATAAGAGCAGCTGAGCAAGTGACAGACTGAAGACTGTCTCACCTTCAGCCAGTAATTCTGAACCTTCTCCAACTATTAATGGGTAGATTTTAGCTGCTCTCTATAAACTGATGGAAATATGCTAGCCTGCTTCTCTACGGTAGCCTTAAACTACCCTGGACCATGATACGACATTGCAAACTTCAGATGTATACAATAAAGTTTATTGGTAAATATCAATGATAATTGCTGCTTTGGAGCTTATGGTGTGCCAGATCTGATGTCACATGCCTGTAATCTCAACATTCAGGAAGCTGAGGCAGGAGGATCACACGTTGTCAGAGCACGGTCCAAGAACAGAGTCCTATGAGGGGAGTTCCAAGTGCTTGTAAGAAAACCCTCAATAAACAAGAGTCCTGTGACCTCTGTTTCTTAAAAAACACAGAATTGTTCTTGCAATGGGTTTTCCTCGCCCCTCTTGGGTATAGCAATTAAGAGTGAGTTTGCTTTAGATTATTCATTATAACTAGATATTGTTATTTGTTTATACGCCTCTATGGGAAAAACAAAACATGTTTGTACCACACAGGGCTTGTCCTGGTGACTATACAGCTGAACTCATGAGAGCTTTAGTCAGGTGACTTCTGTAACCTTCAAGGTATAAATTGTCTGATGCTCTGAATAAAGTCACCGTGGCATGAGAACTCAGTCGGCCTGAGGTCTCATTTTTAGGCTCCATCTCCCAGGTTCCCCCGGCTCTAGAGTGGTAAACAATACACATGCAGAATTCCATGACCTGAGAAGGAAGTGCCCAAGATTATTAGACGCAACCTACTGTTTGTATGATGGCCACACAAGCAGAGAAGACCGCTGTCAGAGGCACTCGTGAGAGCAGGAAGCCCAGATGCACGGTCCTTTAAAGACTCCCAGCTCCACACAGGTGACCAGTGTTCAGGATGACTGGAGTCAGGGAGAACAGCACTCAGGGGAGGACGATGGAAAGGCTGGGCTAGGAGAGTGCCAGTCAGGACTGTGGACTCCAACTGCCTTCGAACAAATGTCACTCACAAATATAGCACCACTTATAAAACATGCATGTACACAAACACACAGACATACATATAGATAGATAGATACTTACACACATATGTAAACACAGGAACACACTGATACACGCATGCACACACACATGCCTGCACACAGGCACATGCATTCATACACACACTCATATACATGCACGCACATGCACACACACGCATGTACACACACATACACACGCACACACATACATGTGCACACACAAACATTCACATGCACACATACATGCATGCACACACAAGCACATGCACATGTATGCACACATGTGCACATGCACACACACACACACACACACACACACACGCACATGCACACACAGCTTTCATTCACCAGTGAGGCTTTCTGTCAGGTTCAGTTTCCAAGGCTGCAGGGCTTGGACCCTACCCAGATAGGGTTGACTATTTCCACTGTGGATGGAAACCGCCTCACCCCCACCAAGAGCTAAGAGCCAATATCTGTGTCTCCTGGTCACAGCCTTGTGTTCCTGGTATTTACGATTGTCTAGGAACACAGTACAGATGTAGCCCACCACAGGAAACTGTGAGCAAACATCACAGAGCTTCCTCGTGGAGCCTCTCCATACAGGCCTTCCTGTCTTGGAACCCCGCCATCCTGAGCATCTCTGACACATAGTTAAACAACTCACACTTAAAAACACCAAAGTTTGGAGCTAAGACGAAAGGATGGACCATCCAGAGACTACCCCACCCGGGGATCCATCCCATAATCAGCCATCAAACCCAGACACTATTGCATATGCCAGAAAGATTTTCCTGTTATAGCTGTCTCGTATGAGGCTATGCCAGTGCCTGGCAAATACAGAAGTGGATGCTCACAGTCATCTATAAGATGGAACACAGGGTCCCCAATGGCAGAGCTAGAGAAAGCACCCAAGGAGCTGAAGGGGTCTGCAACCCTATAGGTGGAACAACAATGTGAACTAACCAGTACCCACAGAGCTCATATCTCTAGCTGCATATGTAGCAGAAGATGGCCTAGTTGGCCAGCATTGGGAAGAGAGGCCCCTTGGTATTGCAAACTTTATATGCCCCAGTACAGGGGAATGCCAGGGCCAAGAAGTGGGAGTGGGTGGTATGGGAGCGGGGTGTGTGGAGAGGGTATAGGGGACTTTCAGAATAGTATTTGAAATGTAAATGAAGAAAATATCTAATAAAAAATTGAGAAAAAAAAAAAACAACCACCTTGTGCAAACTCCTCCCCGGTGGAGAGGTGCTGAGGAGCCTCCAGCCCATGGCACCAAACTGCACCTCGAGATCTACTCGACATTTGTGAGGATAGGGTTCGGCAAGGGATACAAGCAACAGCCGCGGGAGGTGCTTTTCTCTAGGAAGAGTGCCCACCCCACCGTGAAGGCTGTTAATAACATCCCAGAGTTCTCAAGGTTTGCTCTGTCTGAGCATCACAATGGCTTTAATTAAGGCATGTGGGAGGGCATGTCCAATCACCATAATTACAGTAGTAATTCACAATATTTAACTCCTTTTAATAATTCAAGTGAGCTCACAGCCAGTATCGATCATTTGATATGAATCATTAACAAGACGCACTTTTGCAGAACACACCTTGTTGCCGTGCTTACCATCAGACATGCATGGCCAGCCCCAAGTAGGACTGGAGCCAAGCTGGATTCACAGCCTGGGAACCCAATGTGGCTTTCCACTCAGCAACTATTTGGATGCCCTCAACAATATGCCACACTGCCCCTGCCACCATGCCACCGCCGCCTCCTCCTCCTCTCCCTCTTCCTCCCCCTTTCTTCCTCCTCTTCCTCTTCCTCCTCTTCCTCCTCCTTCTCTTCCTTCTCCCTTCTTCCTCTTTCTTTTCCTCCTCATCTTCCTCCTCTTCCTTCTCTTCTCCTCCTCCTCCTCCTCTTTCTGCCTCTCTTCCTCCCCTTTGGCAGAGGACACAATGTAACTACACAGCCACACCTCGTAGATGGCACTTGCTGATTATTCTGGGGGCAACTGCATGCTTGGCAGGGAAATGATCTGAGGTAGAAACTTGAACAGAAGTTCTCTGAGTACAGCTCCCCCAGGACTCATACATTCTCAGAGGGGAATCCAGCTACCTCAGAAAAAGTCATTGCTGACCATCCAAAGTCAAGACTCAGGTTCTAAGGAAATCATCCAGTGGAAAAATTAACAATAAACACTGACTTTGGAAGCACAGAAAACAGCACCTACTGCATGCTCAAACACAGAAAACAGTGCCTACTGTGTGTTCAAGCACAGAAAATAGTGCCTACTGTGTGCTCGAGCACAGAAAACAGTGCCTACAGTGTGCTCAAGCACAGAGAACAGGGCCTACCGTGTGTTCAAGCACAGAAAACAGCACCTACTGTGTGCTTGTTATCAGGTATAGGTGGACTGGTGCTTGGAACTACTAGAGGAAGACCAGAACTGTCCCTGTTTAGAAGGTGATCCGAGAGCCGACAATGAGAAACCATTTGTAAACAACTTCATTAAAACAGAATTGTGCAGGTCATCCAGGATGGATAAATTAAAAAGTTCTGAATACTAGTAAGGACTGGAGCTCCAGGCAATCCCCTCAGCAACGGCAGGGATATAAAGACAGGCAACCACTACGGTGGAGTCCTTGCCAGTTTCTTTAAAAGGTATGGCTTTCAGATACACATTAAGGCACAGAAATCCCACCCCATGTGCTTATTCAAGAAGAACTAGATGTCCACAAAAGTCCTATACAAGCATCCGCATAGTCTTACTCACGGAAGCCAGAAATCACTGTAGCCAGGAGCTCACTAACCAGAAGGAAGATGGACAACCAGTGTTTTACCCTGAGTTCACTGACTGGGTATCAATCGCCACATAAGAAAGGGAACAACTGATACATGCAAGAATCTCAAGAAACTTCAAAAACGTTGCATTGGATTTAAGAAAACTCAAAAATATACTTACTGTAAGAAACTTTTTTTTCAAGAAATAGTCAAGACTGGTTGACAGTGCCCAATACAGTTTGTATCTTTAGAGTCTTCAAAGGCTTATGTGATGTCCACCTGGGTCTGGGTGTACCTTTGTAAGTGACTAGATCATGGGGACTCTCACTATGTGGATGGACTGATCCACTGATGGGTTCATGTCTTAGTGGGATGTCAGGGGTTTAATCAAGCAAGCTCTGGCCCCTTGGAGTAAGGTGCTCTGATTTACTGCCTGCTCCCCCTCAAAACACACTGCCCTGTTGCAAGTCAATGCAAGCCAAGAGAAAAGAACAAGCAATCTCAGGTAAAAACTTCTGAGGCCAGGAGCCAAGGTAACCCTTTCCTCTACTCAAGCTGTTGACCTCAGGCATTCTGTCAGAGCAACGAAAAGCTAACTACAGTGGCAGAAATCAGAAAGCCACGGACTCGTGCCTGTAGAATTCATCAGGAACAGGCAACAGAAATCGTGTTGGATGCTGGGAGACCTGCTTCCCTCCATTGTAGGTGGTGACATGCTTAAATGCATAACTGTATGACTGACAAAACTTAGTGACCTGACATTTGATATATGATCACTTTATATTAAATTATTCCAACAGAAACTTGAAAGTGGTATTAGATGTTCTGACATATTCCTCTTTCTAAGATGGTATCCACAGGCTGACTTTGGGAACTCAGACGGCCACTGTGATAGTCTAATGCATCTTGGTACGTGTTTGCCGGGCACAGCACTGACTATCACAACCTCTCAAGGGAAGAAACATGGTCCTATGAGACTGCTGTTCAGAAGTAATCCATCCATCCATCCCTTGTCTAATAGGTGGCTCAGACAGTAGGTGAGTACCAGAGAGACACGGCCGCTATCCAGCAAGACTACCAGTGGTACTAGGACAGGGCTGGAGGAGGATGCCAGACAGGGAACAACAGAATCAGCTGGTAGCTTTAAAAGAATTTGCTGACTGGTGGGAAGAATCTGCGGAACAGCAGACTGGTCTTTACCTAGATTGACACAAATCAGACAAAGGCCCAGAGACGCCAAATGAAGTAAGCAGCTGCAGAGATTATGAAGTGCTGATATGGGAGCTCTTTACTTCTTCTCTAGAGAAAGCATTTCTTTAAAGAACAGCACAAAGAGGAAGGGAGGGAAGGGAAGGGAAAGAAGGGATGGGAAGAGGGGACGGTAGCCAGGCAAACAGAAGTCTCAAGGGCTGCCCATGAAGCAGACACAAAGTGGGACAGACAGCAAGCCTGGATCAAGCCGTTTCCCAGGAGGTGTTCAGCAAGGCAGAGGTAGAGCACATAAATGATAAAGCCCTTGAGCATCCTGGCAGGTGCCAGCCTTGCCACCGGTGGCTTCTCTTCTACCTTAGTTCCTTGATAAAGTTACTTGTAACCCAAAGTCAAGTCTCCCACTAGACGCACCTGCACGGGGGACATGTCAGAAACCTTGAGGCCCCCGGTGAGCTGCTCTCAGCTGAGGCTGGACAAGGTGACCCTCACCTTCCTGCTTCAGCTCTGATTCTACAAATCACTGTCCCTTGTGCTTTGTTCAGAGCCTCATCACCACTCCCTGCACTTCTTGCTGATGAGGTTACCGTTTAGAGTCACCTAGTGTGTGCCTTGATATGTCTTGTGTCCTCAAGTGCAATGCTGCCATAGTCGCATAGAAAGCTGTGCTGGAGAAGCTTGGCTCAGCATGAATGGCTGTGCTCTGGCTGTGAGCTCAAAGTTAACAAATCAACTACAGATACTGCAGACTGGGGCATCTGTGGCTGGCTATACCAGCCTGCATGTGCCCGATATCAGAAGCTAAGAAAACTATTTGGAAAGGAGATATCAGACCAAGTATCTTAAACACAAATAACCCTATCTATTGGCTGTTTAGTAAAGATGATGTGGTCTCTGAGGAATGCAATCCTATCTTTGCCGAAGAACTACGGTTCGGAATTCTGTACTTCAGAGTTCAAAAAGTAATTCAGCATGCAATACTAAGTGCGGGGAAACCACCATGTAGCCAGGTCACTGGAGAAGTGGAAAAAGCACCAACCATTAAATCGCTGGGCCCCCTCGAGTATGCAGGATTGAAGTCATGATGTGTCAGTTTCTCTCTAGGCCAAAAGAAGCATTCCAGATAGGGCAGCCATGATGACCATTAGCTGATCCCTCCTCTCCCTCAGAGAGGTGCGCATCGGTGTTTTGCTTATGTATATGTCTGTGTGACAGTGTTGGCACCCCTGGATCTGAGTTACAGACAGCTGTGAGCTGCCGTGTAACCACAGCTGGGAACCGAAACAGTGCTCTTAACCTCTGAGCCATCTCTCCAACCCTGAAATCTTGTAAACATTATCTACCATCAGGTCAACAGCATCCATTAGGAAAGCAGCTCTGTGGAGAAAGCTTATCTACAGACTGAAAACACAATAGACACACATGTCTGAGCGGTGTGAGTGCTATGATGCTGCTACTCCAGACTCTATGAAAGGAGCAGCATGGGCTAACAGCTCAAAATGCAAATAGGGCAGTACAAACACAGAAGAGAGGGTAGGTCTGACCCAAGGTTTCAATAGAAGAAATACATACACACATATGCCCATACGTATATTCATACATACACACACATACACATATACATACATACATACATCATATATACACACATATTCATACATACACACATATACCTATTCATAGATATACACAAACACATACATACACACATATACACACACATACACACACATATAAACATACATTCACACATATATTCATACATACACATACATATACACATTCACACATACACATGCATACACACACAAACATAAATTCATACATATACACAGATATACACAAACATACATAAACATATACAAACATACACACACATTCACACATATACACGCATATACAAACATACACATACACATCCATACACACACATATATTCATACATACACACATACACACACATTCACACACACACTCATGCATACATACACACATACAGATGCATACACACACATACAGATGTATATATACACATACACAAAACACAAACATATGTTCATACACACACACACACACATATTCAAAAAACGCAAAATAAAATGCCAGAACTTCCAAGGTCTATCATACAGTTTCAGGAGGAAAGTCAGAGATAATTAAAGGAGAAGAGTCCACAAAACTACAGAGAGATGATGAGATGTCCACAGATGACCACATAGCATAAAGAACCCAAGAGCCACAGGGTCCTCAACCAGGCTGAAGGATGGGAGGAGCCAGGCTACCCTCAAGGAAGTACTAGACTAGAA